>NC_041386.1:713399869-713424519 GCF_002162155.2 Triticum dicoccoides | reverse complement strand
CCACCGCGCGCCACCAGCCCGCTTCTCCCGACCGCGCCGCCCGGCCTCCGCGCCCCGCCGGCGCATCCCCGCCGCCCGGCGCGCCGCACCGCCTATTCCCGCCGCCGCTGTGGCCTTGCCTCGCGCTGGCACTGCCGACCCTCGCCGGCCTCCTTCGACCGCCGGAGTGCCCGGTCCGGCCGCTCCTCGACCGGATCCGGCGACCCCGACGTCTCCGGCACCCTCTCCTTCAACTCCGGCCGTCGTTTTGTCCTCCCCGTCAAGTCCGACGACAAACTCCGGCGTACCTCAAAAACCGTGCAGATCTGCAGGTTGACCCCCGAAAATCCCCAAGTCCCCGAAATATTTTGCATAATGTTGCCCTGTTCATCGCATCATATCTCCATGCATACTGCTCCGTTTCATGCGTGTAATATGTCAAATTGTTCATCTCAACGAGTACTTCATTTCATTCCATTGCACCATGTTCATTTGAGATCATCTTGATGCCTGAATCATCGTTGCAAGAGTGCTATGTGATGTTGTCTGGTGTCTGTTATCAGAACATGTTCATTTGTCATTTTTGCCAGGTTTGATGTGTGCATCCTATGAGGTTGATGTCTACATGTGTTTTGAACTACGCCATGCCATCTTTACAGTGGTGTATGCCATGTATTTTTGTGATCAATGTGGTGACTAGAACAAACATGCAAACTAGGCTTCGCGATGTTGCTGATTTCAATCCCTGTTCTGTCGTTATTTTTATGCCATGTAAACTTGATGCTACAGAGAGATCCATGCTTATTTTGAGATACTTCAGTAAGGGTGTTTTGAACATATGGTTATGCTCTATCCATTCATGCCCCTAGTTGCAATTATGCAGTAGTCTAGCATGTCATTTTCGTGCTCTACTTTTGCTACAAAATGTTTCCTGGCAGATTGTTTACATGTTATTCAATTTTGCCAAGGTTGTTGTAATTGATCCTTGCCTTTGTTAGTTTCATAAACATGTCTTCTTGCTGAGGCTATGCTTACCTTGTCATGTAATGACTTGTGGTGAGTGAATCAAGCTTGTTTAGTTGGGTACTTGTTGTTGCTATTTTGCTAGGCTGAATATGTTATTTCGTGATGCTATGTAAACCTGCTGCTACAAATCATTCTATGCATAATCTGGAGATGTTCACTAAGGGTGTTTTGTTCTACATGTTATGCTCTATCCATCCATGCCCCTGGTTGCAATTATAGCCTTTTGTAGCTTGTTGTAAACTTGCTCCAAAGTTGCTAAATAATGTTGCTGTCAGCCTGTTAACATTAAGTTCAGTTGTTGCCATGATTGTTGCTACTTTTCCTTGCACCCTATGAACTTGGTCTTGCCATGCTTAGCTTCACAAACATGTCTTCTTACTGTTGGTTGCCTTTCCATGCCATGTATTACTCTGTGGTGAGATGTACAAGCTCACCAACATGCCTACTTATCGTTGTTCCTGTCATGTTTGCATCTGTCATATAACTTGTCATGTTTACATGGGTGCCATCATATTTTCTCCTCCTTTTTGGCTCATGGTCAGTAAAGGGCTTTTGTTCTATGCATTTAGTAGTATCATGCCATGCCTTTTTTTTCCATGATAAGTTCCTGTAACATGTTGTTTGATAGCTGTAAACATTGCAACCTGATGTTATTTCTGCAAAGTCTGAAACTATTATTATTTGCAATCTTGCCATGTGTGTTTGAGCATGCTCTAGTGATTTCTGGAGATAGCTCAGTGTTCATCTTTTGTTATGCTTTACCTGTACATCATGTCCATGCCTTTTGTTCTCATGTTAAGGTCCTGTAGCATGTTGTTTTGATACTTGCAAGATGCCTAGTTGCTGTTTTGGACAGATTGTTATTATAACTTGTTTCATGTGTGCGTGTTGCTCCGTTGCTCCGTTTTGAGTGTGCTCTATATGAAACCTGCTTAGAATTGCATGTCGCTTCATATTATCATGTTGCATCCTTGTTTTGGTGTGTTTGCTTGATGTTTGAATGCATTTTGCATCAAAGCCATGTTTAACTTGTTTTGCTCATATCTTCTAGGCCGTAGCTCCGAATAAAATGAACTTTATATGTAACTTGACTAGAATCTCGTGTAGAACATCTTTGTGCATCTTAACTTGCTGTTTAATAACTTGACCATAAGGTTTATTCAGATCTGGACGAACTTCGAAATATGCATATGAGGACTTACCGGAATTGTTATATGTTGTTCCCGGCCTCATTTAAACTTGCCTTGGTGTGTTGCTCTTGTTTGCATCATCTCTTGCCATGAGTAGCTTCATGTAGCTTTGTCTTGCATCATGCTTGTTTGTGTATCATGCCTTGTTCTTGTGTGGTGTGTTTACTATGTTGTATGCTTCTTCTCGATAATTCCCGTTTCGTTGTGATCGTGAGGATTCGTTCGTCTACCCTTGGTTCGTCTTCGTGGCTTCATCTTCTTCATGGACTCGTTCTTCTTCCTTGCGGGATTTCAGGCAAGATGACCGCTACCCCGGATCTCACTACTATCATTGCTATGCTAGTTGCTTCGTTCTATCGCTTTGCTGTGTTACCTATCACTTGTTCTTAAAGCCTCCCAAATTGCCATGAACCTCTAACCTTTGACACCCTTCCTAGAAAACCATTGATTGGCTATGTTACCGCTTTGCTCAGCCCTCTTATAGCGTTGTTAGTTGCAGGTGAAGTTGAAGATTGCTCCATGGTGGACAGGATTTTGTTAAAGGGTGGAAGACTCGGCCTTTTGCCTGGTGTTTTGTTCTACTCTTGCCGCCCTAGTTTCCGTCATACCGGTGTTATGTTCCCGGATTTTGCATTCCTTACGCGGTTGGGTGATTTATGGGACCCCCTTGACAGTTCGCTTTGAATAAAATTCTTCCAACAAGGCCCAACCTTGGTTTTACCATTTGCCTCACCTAGCCCTTTTTCCCTTGGGAGTCGCGCTCTTGAGGGTCATCTTTATTTTACCCCCCCCCCGGGCCAGTGCTCGTCGTGAGTGTTGGTCCAACCTGTCAGCCGCCGGTGGTCACCAGGGGCAACTCTGGGCTGGCCTACCGGAAGTTTGGACAATCCGGTGTGCCCTGAGAATGAGATATGTGCAGCTCCTATCAGGATTTGTCGGCACATTCGGGCGTCTTTGCTGGTCTTGTTTTATCATTGTCGAAATATCTTGTAAACCGGGATCCCGAGTCTGATCGGGTCTTCCTGGAAGAAGGTATATCCTTCGTTGATCGCGAGAGCTTATCATGGGCTAAGTTGGGACACCCCTGCAGGGTATAAACTTTCGAAAGCCGTGCCCGCGGTTATGGGCAGATGGGAATTTGTTAATGTCCGGTTGTAGATAACTTGACACCAGAACCGAATTAAAATGCATCAACCGCGTGTGTAGCCGTGATGGTCTCTTTTCGGCGGAGTCCGGGAAGTGAACACGGTTTTTGGGTTATGTTTGACGTAAGTACGAGTTCAGGATCACTTCTTGATCATTGCTAGCTTCACGATCGTTCTGCTTGCTCTCTTCTCGCTCTTATTTGCGTATGTTAGCCACCATACCTGCTCAGTCGCTGCTGCAACCTCACCACTTTACCCCTTCCTTTCCCTTTAAACTTTGCTAGTCTTGATACCCATGGTAATGGGATTGCTGATTCCTCGTGGCTCACAGATTACTACAACAACAGTTGCGGGTACAGGTTATGTGATGATCATGACGCGAGAGCGATGTTGCTTGTTTTGGAGTTCTTCTTCTGCTTCTTCTTCGATCAGGGATAGGTTCCAGGTCGGCAGCCTGGGCTAGCAGGGTGGATGTCGTTTGAGTTTCTGTTTGTGTTTCGTTCGTAGTTGGATGATGCGCTTATGTATTTGTGATGTTGTATTCGTGTGGCATTTTATGCCTTTTGTATGTATCCCCATCTATTATGTAATGTTGATGTAATGATATCCACCTTGCAAAAGCGTTTCGATATGCGGTTCTATCCTTGGTGGGACCTTCGAGTCTCTTTATGATAGTATCGCATATTGGGCGTGACAGGTAGCCTCGGAGTCAGGCCCCCCTCCCCACTCCTCTTCTTCCTCCTCTTCGCTAGAGTCGCCGGAGGACACGTTCACCTTCGCCTGCGCCGCCGGGTCCTCGGGAGCCACCGCGGGCACGGGTCCGTCCCCATTAAAGACGGGCATGGAGTCAACCACCTTATCCCAATTATCTCAGAGAAACAGGGGTACGGGGGTGCCCTCCAGGCTCGCCACGTCCCCTCCGACCAGAGATTGGAGGAATACGACCAGATCTTTGTCAGCCAAAACGTCGGGGCTCGGGCGGGGCCCCCACAGCAGGAGCGAGTACTTGCGAAGAGGGGCCACCTGATGCTCCAGGAACACCCTCAGGAGCGACGCGCCAGTCAGCTTCGCCGTCGCCATGTTCCCAGGCCTCAGATCCGCATCCATCTTCTCCAACACTAGCTTCGCACGGGGGTCCACGAGTTCCGCGCGAGACCAATCATCGGAGCTTGTGGGCTGCTCCGTGGGCAGAATCAACCGAGGGTGGATGCGCCCAGCATCCACCATGACCCACTTGCTCCTGTAGCCCTCAATCCTCTTCCCGGGCTTCGAGATGGCGTTGGAACTGCCATATGCGATGAAGCTCGCGCACGAGGAAAGAGGACCGCGAGAGAGCCGCAGGGAGAAGTAGTGGCGCAGTAAGGCCACCGAAGGCTGCACCCCGACATGAACCTCGCAATAATATCCGAAGATCGCCAGAAGAAGGACAGAGTTGGTGTGGAGGTGTGGAGCTTGCAGGTCGTAATGGCGGAGGACAGAGAAGAAGAACTCAGAGAAAGGGGGTACCATGCCGGAAGCAATGGCGCTTGCGAAGAGCGGGTAGAAGATGCTCCCTTGGGCCTCAGGAGAGGCGGAGCCGGCCTTGAACACCTGCGCCCCGTCGAGGCCTTGCGCCACCACCATCCGGCGCATCCGGGCAAGGCTCGCCTCCGACACATTCGGCGAGTCCTAGGCGGGTGAATACCAAGCTTCGGCCGGAGTCTGGCGAGGCGCCATGGCTTGCTAAGGTGCACGGTCGAAGTAGATCTGAAGATTTCGGGGGTAGAAAGGAAGGGCGCAAGAAAGGGGATCTGGGCAATGATCGGAGGAAGCAAGGGAAGCAAAAGCCTAGGCAAACGGCCGCTCTTTAGACGCACGCGGCTGCTGAGGCATCCACGTCGAACCAACCGCCACGCGGCGCCCGAGGCCGCAGGCTGTTAGGGCCCGCGGCGCTTCGTGCTTGCCCCTTCGCCTCTCTGCTCAACCAAGTCCGGGCGCGCCTTGGGCCCGGGGGCTACTGTCGGTGTTCTGGGAACAGGTGTCCCCAGACTTGCCTCCCTGCGGCCTGCGGCGTGGCTCAAGGGGCGGCCTAGCATGGCCCATCTTCATCGACACGAGCTCAAGACCCTCGCGAGGGGCCAAGCCTCGCGGGGCGGATGATAGGAGGCCTCCTCAGGCATGGCCTCGTCAGGCTGGCTCACAAGGAGGCGGAGAGATCAAGGCGGGGTACCTCGCGAGGCGCCCCATGATGCAAGCCATGACGACCATAGCCCGGCGGGCGCCAGGCGGGCGCCGGCCTGCGGAGAGTCCTTATTTCCTCTTTGGTGCAAAGGGAGCAACCGCAGGCAAGAGTATCGAGCAAAGGCAACCATTTCGGTGCAGCAAGACTAAGACCAGCAGAACGGTAGGATGGAAGTCATCGTGGAGCCCAGGAAGGCATCACCACCAGAGCCTTTGGCAGGCGAGGACCAACTTTAGTCAAGATAAGTGTACTAGATGTTCCCCTTCAAAATGGCCAATTGTTGGCGCCCTTCCCGCTCAATATTTGGGAAGAGGCCCAGGGATTTTCTCTATAAATAGGACTAGCCACCCACAAGGTAGGGGCATCCGGGGATCAACTGGTCGAACCTTAGCTAGAACCACCAACGCAAGAACCCCTCCCCTCGCGATGCTGTTCCTCACTTGTATTGTTCATCATCAGCCCAAGAGGCAATCCACCACACCACACTCTGTGTCTCTTGTGTTGTTCCTTCGGCTTCTTAGTTCATAGCGAGGAGGTGAGGTGCAGGTAGGCAGAAGGCTAAATCTCCGCGTGCACCCCATTGTTCGAATCTATAGGGTCTGCTGGAACACCAAATCCGACAGCCTCTACAGAGGTAAGAAAACAACCTGTCATGTAATTTGTTGTCGTTTGAAGTATAACAGTGCCCTTTGTACATTTTCACAGGAAGAGGAGTATTCGGACTGTATCCAGAGATCCTGCCATCCACGCCTCCACCAGTCAGGCTCCAGGAACAACTTCGAGAGAGGAGGCAGACGTAGGGCCGACGCCGCATAGTCCTCCGACAGAGGACGCAGACATGCTCTCTGCCACAAATTCGGAAGTAGAGAGCGCCATGCATCATCGGCGTCGACGGGCTGTGCTTCGCAACAACATCTTTTCTGAAGAGGCATTTAATGCCTTCAATTCGGGAGACACATACATCTGAGCCGCTCAAAGCGGACTTGCCCGGGCGACGGTCCAGTATACCAAAGATATACGGGTAAGAAAGTTTGATGAGCATGTATAGTAGTAGCCCCTGAGTGTTGAAACGGTTGAAACAACAGTTTTAAGTATCAATTTATGCGCAGGTTCTTGTAGATAAGAATGATCAATTGTCTCGGGAGCTAGAGGAGTGCAAGACCCAACTAAGGGCCATAGTTTCCTAGCTAGAGGAATCCCATAAGGCCTCATATGGTAACATTTATCGTAATTATATGAAAATGCACCAGTTGGCAACTTGTGGTATGACAAATTTAACAGAAAGTTCTATAGACAACCCCGGAATAAATCCAGAGGGCGGGGGAGACGACAAGTCGCATCTCCAGAGGCAACTAAAGGCCGGTGAGCGCATTCTTACGCAAGTGAAGCATGATAAGAATAAGCTCTAAGATGCCAATGTTCGACTGGACGTGGAATTAAAGGACGTCCGCCCGCAGCTGGCAGACTCCGTGAAGGAGAACAGAAGGCTTCGCCGCGGCATTTATCGTAAGTGCCTAAACGAACTGTAGCATAGTTCGGCGAGGAAGCATATTGAAAAAGTTGTGTTTGTAGGAATGCTGACGGGTCGCCCTGAGGAGGAGATGCCCGCTTCTGCAGGTGATGTACTTCAGGACCTCTCACAACTGCACGAGCGAGCTCGGCAGGTGATGGAGGGCATTGTGCAGTCTCTGTGGCCATCAAGCGCCCTGCCAAATGGCATGCGGGGGCTTGTGGACATGCTTCCGGGAGCACGGTTGCACTTCCGTTTGTGGAAGATATCAGCCTGCCGGCAAGGTGCAGGAGAAGCATGGGCGATGGTGAAGATGCGCTATACCATGCTGGACCCGAACCATATGGCCGAAGTTGGACCGGCCGGGCCAGATGGGCAAGAAATTCCCGTGAGTCTAGTATATGACCAGGTGGCGTTAGCCGCAAAGTATTCTCAACAGAATTGTAAGCTAGATAGCCTGTTGGATGGTATAGATGATGAATATAATCAGTCCAAATGACTATGTAATTCGACGGACATAAGTAGCCCCTAGCCGGATTAAAATTGATTGTCTTGGCGGACCTTTTTGCTTCAACCCCCGGATCGTAAAGTCCGGGGTGTGTCCGAATACCCGCTCGGTTATACAAACCGGAGTATGCGTGGAGACCAGGCGTAGGGGTCATAAGTGCTTGAATAGACAACTACCCAACTAGTTATGTTATATGACATGGTTAGTAAGAAACATCTTCCAGAGAGAATAGTTCCGTTAAGGGTTCCTTTCCCTGGGTAAGCATGTGTCAAGGCACATGTCCAGACTGCGAACCAAAGCGCGGGATACAAAACTTCTGGGGATAAATTTTATAATGAACGAAGACATCTTTTGTTCACCGACCAAATATTCTCTTAAGGAAACTAGATTTCGGCTTCACCCAATCTGAGGTACACATCCGGCTCAACCGGCAGTAACAATCGCAGAGGTGCTCCCCTTATGCCCTAGCCGAATTAACGGGAATGTAGGGCATAAACACAGGAGCCAGGCAACCCAGCTTGGCCACGTCTTAAGTCGTATCGATGCATATAATGGTGAAGAAAAGGCACACATGGAAAAAGAAACGCATGTGCGATGGGCAAGACGCCCTGAAAGTAATTTATATTTAGCTTCCGTATAGGAAGCCCCCAGGTAAAGCTTATACACATAGTGCGGCCAGAGTAATCCGGTAGTCCGTACTGTATTAAATACTGTGTGAAAAGAAAAAGATCAAGAAAGGAAAAGGGAGGGAGCATAATTGAAAAGGGATGGTTAAGGAGACGAACACTGAGTTCGACGCTAGGCGTAGAATCTCCGGAGTCTGGCCGCGTTCCATGGATTCGGCTCGAGTCTGTTATCGGACGCATTACGTAAGTGGTATGCTCCTCCGGTGAGAACTTTGTCGATGATGAAGGGGCCTTCTCACTTGGGTTTGAGCTTGTCCTTCTTCTTCTCCGGTAAGCGTAGAACGAGTTCGCCAATATTATAAGTTTTGGCCCGCACTTCTCTGCTTTGGTATCGTCGAGCCTGTTGCTGATAGAATGTAGAGCGGGCCTTAGCGACATCGCACTCCTCCTCCAGGGCATCCAAATTATCCTGCCGATCTAACTCGGCTTCCCTCTCTTCATACATGCGTACGCGTGGCGAATCATGTATTATGTCGCAAGGTAGTACTGCTTCCGTGCCGTACACCATAAAAAATGGTGTATATCTGGTGGTGCGATTTGGCGTGGTCCGCAGCCCCCAAAGTACGAAGTTGAGCTCCTCGACTCACTGAGTATCTGACTCTATCAAGGATCGCACTAGTCTGGGTTTGATGCCGCTCATAATAAGATCGTTTGCCCGTTCGACTTGGCCATTTGTTTGAGGATGGTAGACGGAAGCATAGTCGAGCTTAATGCCCATTTTTCCGCACCAAGATTTCACCTCATCGACCATGAAATTTGAGCCATTATCGGTGATGATTGTGTGGGGGGACACCGTATCGGTGTACGACCCCGGATATAAAGTCTATTACTGGTCCGGATTCGGCTGTTTTCACTGGTTTGGCTTCTATCCATTTGGTGAACTTGTCAACCATGACCAATAAGTATTTTTTTCTTATGGCTTCCCCCTTTAAGGGGTCCAACCATATCCAACCCCCAGACCACGAAGGGACAAGTTATGGGGATTGTTTGGAGAGCGGTAGGGGGCATATGACTCTGATTAGCAAAGAGCTGGCAACCTACGCAGTGTTGGACAAGGTCCTGTGCGTCTGCTCGGGCTGTCGGCTAATAGAAACCTATACGGAAGGCCTTGCTGACTAATGTTCGAGCCGTAGCATGGTGCCTGCCCGATCCAACATGGATTTCAGCCAAGAGCTGCCGCCCTTCCTCTTCGGAGATGCACCTTTGGAGCACTCCAGTGGCACTTTTCTTATAGAGTTCCCCTTCATACACTTTGTAAGCCTTAGAACGCTGGACAATGCAACGTGCTTCATTCTGGTCATCAGGGAGCTCCTGCCTATTTAGGTAAGCCAAGAAAGGCTCAGTCCACGGGGCGATGACAGCCATTATTTCGTGGGCTGACGATGTTATTTCGGTGGTAGAACCTCCGATTACGTCTGATAGTTCGGATTCTGGGGATGTATTCGGATCCGTGCTGGTATTGCCGGACTCCCCTTCCCATACCACGGATGGCTTGAACAGCCTTTCCAGGAATATGTTAGGTGGGACGGGGTTGCGTTTAGCACCGATGCGAGCAAGGACATCTGCCGCTTGATTGTTTTCTCGAGCCACATGGTGGAATTTGAGCCCCTCGAACCGAGCTGACATTTTAAGGACGACATTGCGATAGGCCGCCATTTTCGGATCCTTGCCTTCAAAGTCTCCGTTTATTTGTGATATTGTGAGGTTTGAATCCCTGCGCACTTCTAGGCATTGAATGCCCATAGAGACTGCCATCCGAAGACCGTGCAACGGAACCTCATATTCGGCTGCATTGTTGGAGTCTGTGTATAATATTTGTAGGACGTATTGGACCGTGTCTCCAGTGGGAGAAGTCAGGACTACGCCTGCTCCCAATCCGGCCAGCATTTTAGAGCCGTCAAAGTGCATGATCCAGTTGGACTACGCGCTGTACTCTTTAGGGAGTTTGGCTTCCGTCCATTCGGCGATGAAGTCGGCTAATACTTGCGACTTGATGGCCCGCCGAGGCTTGTATGTTATGTCAAACGGAAGGAGCTCGATGGCCCATTTAGCAATCTGGCCCATGGCATCGCGGTTATTTATTATATCGTTTATTGGTACTTCGGAGGCCACCATAATCGAACACTCTTGAAAGTAGTGTCGTAGCTTTCGGGATGACATGAAGACCGCGTATGCTATTTTTTGATAATGTGGGTATCGGGATTTGCATGGGGTGAGGACCGTGGATACGTAATAAACCGACTTCTGTAGCGGAAATTTGTATCCGTCAACCTCTCGTTCGACGACGAGTACTGCGCTTACAACTTGATGTGTTGCAGCTATGTACAGCAGCATAGGTTCGTCGATGTTTGGCGCTGTTAGGACTGGATTTTTAGCCAATAAGGTCTTCATTTCATCGAGTCCGCCCGCAGCCGCATCCTTCCACGCCAAAGAAGACGGTAAAGAGGCATTGCCTTTTTGTTGGAAATATGCCCTAGAGGCAATAATAAATTAGTTATTATTATATTTCCTTGTTCATGATAATCGTTTATTATCCATGCTATAATTGTATTGATAGGAAACTCAAATACATGTGTGGGTACATAGACAACACCATGTCCCTAGTAAGCCTCTAGTTGACTAGCTCGTTGATCAATAGATGGTTACAGTTTCCTAACCATGGACATTGGATGTCGTTGATAACGGGATCACATCATTAGAAGAATGACGTGATGGACAAGACCCAATCCTAAGCCTAGCACAAAGATCGTAGTTCGTATGCTAAAGCTTTTCTAATGTCAAGTATCATTTCCTTAGACCATGAGATTGTGCAACTCCCGGATACCGTAGGAATGCTTTGGGTGTACCAAATGTCACAACGTAACTGGGTGGCTATAAAGGTGCACTACAGGTATCTCCGAAAGTCTTTGTTGGGTTGGCACGAATCGAGACTGGGATTTGTCACACCGTGCAAACGGAGAGGTATCTCTGGGCCCACTCGGTAGGACATCATCATAATGTGCACAATGTGATCAAGGAGTTGATCACGGGATGATGTGTTACGGAACAAGTAAAGAGACTTGCCGGTAACGAGATTGAACAAGGTACCGGTATACCGACGATCAAATCTCGGGCAAGTACTATACCGCTAGACAAAGGGAATTGTATACGGGATCGATTGAGTCCTTGACATCGTGTTTCATCCGATGAGATCATCGTGGAACATGTGGGAGCCAACATGGGTATCCAGATCCCGCTGTTGGTTATTGACCGGAGAACGTCTCGGTCATGTCTGCATGATTCCCGAACCCGTAGGGTCTACACACTTAAGGTTCGATGACGCTAGGGTTATAAAGGAAGTTTGTATGTGGTTACCGAATGTTGTTCGGAGTCCCGGATGATATCCCGGACGTCACGAGGAGTTTCGGAATGGTCCGGAGGTAAAGATTTATATATGGGAAGTCCTGTTTTGGTCACCGGAAAAGTTTCGGGTTTTATCGGTAACGTACCGGGACCACCGGGAGGGTCCCGGGGGTCCACCAAGTGGGGCCACCGGCCCCGGAGGCT
The DNA here is from genome assembly GCF_002162155.2 of Triticum dicoccoides. Classification (NCBI taxonomy): domain Eukaryota; kingdom Viridiplantae; phylum Streptophyta; class Magnoliopsida; order Poales; family Poaceae; genus Triticum; species Triticum dicoccoides. The sequence continues at coordinate 713,412,708 of NC_041386.1, read as the reverse complement.
TGCATGGGCCTAGAGTGGAATTGGACCAGCCCCAGAGTGGGCTGGTGCACCTCCCACCCTTAACCAAGGCGCAGCTAGGAGGGGAGAGGGGAAACCCTAGGCGCAGATGGGCCTATAGGCCCACCCTAGGGCGCGCCCCCACTCTCCCCCTCTTGGCCGCCACTCCAAGTCCCATCTAGGGCTGGCCGCCGCCCCCTAGGGTGGAAACCTAGGTGGGGGCGCAGCCCCCTCTCCCCCTATATATATTGGAGGTATTGGAGCAGCCCAAGACATGAGAACTTCTCCCTCTTGGCGCAGCCCTACCTCTCTCCCTACTCCTCCTCTCCCGCGGTGCTTGGCGAAGCCCTGCAGGACTGCCACGCTCCTCCACCACCACCACGCTGTTGTGCTGCTGCTGGATGGAGTCTTCCTCAACCTATCCCTCTCTCCTTGCTGGATCAAGGCGTGGGAGACGTCACCGGGCTATACGTGTGTTGAACGCGGAGGTGCCGTCCGTTCGGCACTAGGATCTCCGGTGATTTGGATCACGACAAGTATGACTCCTTCAACCCCGTTCTCTTGAACGCTTCCGCTTAGCGATCTACAAGGGTATGTAGATGCACTCTCCTTCCCCTCGTTGCTGGTTTCTCCATAGATAGAACTTGGTGACACGTAGGAAAATTTTGAATTTCTGCTACGTTCCCCAACAGTGGCATCATGAGCTAGGTCTATTGCGTAGATTCTTTGCACGAGTAGAACACAAAGTAGTTGTGGGCATTGATGTTGTCCAATATGCTTACCGTTACTAGTCCAATCTTGTTTCGACCGTATTGTGGGATGAAGCGGCCCGGACCGACCTTACACGTACTCTTACGTGAGACAGGTTCCACCGACTGACATGCACTTGGTGCATAAGGTGGCTAGCGGGTGCCAGTCTCTCCCACTTTAGTCGGAACGGATTCAATGAAAAGGGTCCTTATGAAGGGTAAATAGCAATTGGCATATCACGTTGTGGTTTTGCGTAGGTAAGAAACGTTCTTGCTAGAAACCCATAGCAGCCACGTAAAACATGCAAACAACAATTAGAGGACGCCTAACTTGTTTTTCAGGGTATGCTTTGTGATGTGATATGGCCAAGAAGAATGTGATGAATGATATGTGATGTATGAGATTGATCATGTTCTTGTAATAGGATTCACGACTTGCATGTCGATGAGTATGATAACCGGCAGGAGCCATAGGAGTTGTCTTTATTAATTGTATGACCTACGTGTCATTGAAGAACGCCATGTAAACTACTTTACTTTATTGCTAAACGCTTTAGTCATAGGAGTAGAAGTAGTAGTTGGCGTGACAACTTCATGAAGACACGATGATGGAGATCATGATGATGGAGATCATGGTGTCATGCCGGTGACAAGATGATCATGGAGCCCCGAAGATGAAGATCAAAGGAGCTATATGATATTGGCCATATCATGTCACTACTCTATTTGATTGCATGTGATGTTTATCATGTTTATGCATCTTGTTTACTTAGAACGACGGTAGTAAATAAGATGATCCCTTACAACAATTTCAAGAAGTGTTCTCCCCTAACTATGCACCGTTGCTAAAGTTCGTCGCTTCTAAGCACCACGTGATGATCGGGTGTGATGGATTCTTACGTTCACATACAACGGGTGTAAGACAGATTTACACACGCGAAACACTTAGGGTTAACTTGACGAGCCTAGCATGTACAGACATGCCCTCGGAACACAGAGACCGAAAGGTCAAGCATGAGTCGTATAGTAGATATGATCAACATGAAGATGTTCACCGATGATGACTAGTCCGTCTCACGTGATGATCGGACACGGCCTAGTTGACTCGGATCATGTAATCACTTAGATGACTAGAGGGATGTCTATCTGAGTGGGAGTTCATAAGATGAACTTAATTATCCTGAACATAGTCAAAAGATCTTTGCAAATTATGTCGTAAGCTCGCGCTTTAGTTCCACCGTTTTAGATATGTTCCTAGAGAAAATATAGTTGAAAGTTGACAGTAGCGATTATGCGGACAATAGAAAGCTGATGTCCTTAATGCACCGCTCAGTGTGCTGAACCCCAAACATCGTTTGTGGATCTTGCGAACATCGGACATACACGTTTTGATAACTACGTGATAGTTCAGTTAAACGGTTTAGAGTTGAGGCACCAAAGACGTTTTCCGAAACATCGCAGAACATATGAGATGTTTCGAGGGCTGAAATTGGGATTTCAGGCTCGTGCCCATGTCAAGAGGTATAAGACCTCCGACAATTTTCTTAGCCTGCAAACTAACGGAGAAAAGCTCAATCGTTGAGCTTGTGCTCAGATTGTCTGAGTGCAACAATCACTTGAATCGAGTGGGAGTTGATCTTCCAGATGAGATAGTGATGTTTCTCCAAAGTCATTGCCACCAAGCTGCCAGAGCTTCGTGATGAACTATAACATATCAGGGATAGATATGATGATCCTTGAGGTATTCACAATGTTCAACACCACGAAAGTAGAAATCAAGAAGGAGCATCAATTGTTGATGTTTGGTGAAACCACTAGTTTCAAGAAGGGCAAGGGCAAGAAGGGACACTTCATGAAACGGCAAATCAGCTTCTGCTCCAGTGAAGAAACCCAAGGTTGAACCCAAACCCGAGACTAAGTGCTTCTGTGATAAGGGGAATAGTCACTAGAGCGGAATTACCCTAGATACTTGGTAGATGAGAAGGCTGGCAAGGTCGATAGAAGTATATTGGATATACATTATGTTAAAGTGTACTTTACTAGTACTCCTAATAGCACCAGGGTATTAGATACCGGTTCGGTTGCTAAGTGTTAGTAACTCGAAATAAAAGAGCTACGGAATAAACGGAGACTAGCTGAAGGTGAGCTGACGATATGTGTTGGAAGTGTTTCCAAGTTTGATGTGATCAAACATCGCACGCTCCCTCTACCATCAAGATTAGTATTAAACCTGAATAATTGTCATTTGGTGTTTGCGTTGAGCATATACATGATTGGATTATGTCTATCGCAATATGGTTATTCATTTAATGAGAATAATGGTTACTCTATTTATTTGAATAACACCTTCAATGGTCTTGCACCTAAAGGAATGGTTTATTGAATCTCGATCGTAGTGATACACATTTTCATGCCAAAAGATATAAGATAGTACCACTTACTTGTGGCACTGCCATGTAAGTCATATTGGTATAAAATGCATGAAGAAGCTCCATGTTGATGGATGTTTGGACTCACTCGGTTTTTGAAAAGTTTGAGACATGCGAACCATGTCTATTGGTGTATACGCATGAAGAAACTCCATGCAGATGGATCGTTTGGACTCGCTTGATTTTGGATCACTTGAGATATGCAAATTATACCACATGGGCAAGATGACTGACAACCTCGTTTTCAGTAAAATGGAACAAGATAGCAACTTGTTGGAAGCAACACATTTTGATGTGTGCAGTCCAATGAGTGCTGAGGCATGCAGTGAATATCGTTATGTTCTTACTTCACGGATGATTTGAGTAGATACTGAGTATATTTACTTGATGAAACACAAGTCTGAATTACTGAATGGTTCAAGTAATTTCAGAGTGAAGTTGAAGATCATCGTGACAAGAGGATAAAATTTCTATGATATGATCATAGAGATAAGTATCTGAGTTACGAGTTTGGCACACAATTAAGACATTGTGGAAATTGTTTCACAATTAATACCACCTGGAACACCATAGTGTGATGGTGTGTCCGAACGTCATAGTTGCACCCTATTGGATATGGTGCGTACCATGATGTCTCTTATCGAATTACCACTATCGTTCATGGGTTAGGCATTAGAGACAACCGCACTCACTTTAATAGGGCACCACGTAATTCCGTTGAGACGACACCGGTTGGAGAAACCCAAGTTGTCATTTCTTAAAAGTTTGGGGCTGCGACGCTTATATGAAAAAGTTTCAGGTTGATAAGATCGAACCCGAAGCGGATAAAATGCATCTTCATAGGACACCCAAAACAGTTGGGTGTACCTCCTAATTCAGATCCGAAAGCAATAGGGATTGTTTCTTGAATCGGGTCCTTTCTTGAGGAAAGGTGTGTCTCGAGAATTGAGTGGGAGGATGGTGGAGACTTGATGAGGTTATTGAACCGTCACTTTAACTAGTGTGTAGCAGGGCACAAGAAGTTGTTCCTGTGGAACCTACACCAATTGAAGTAGAAGCTTATGATACTGATCATAAAGTTTCGGATCAAGTCACTACCGTACCTCGTAGGACGACAAGGACGCGTACTACTTCAGAGTGGTACAGTAATCCTGTCTTGAAGGTCATGTTGCTAGACAACAATGAACCTACGAGCTATGGAGAAGCGATGGTGGGCCCAAATTCTGACAAATGGTTAGAAACCATGAAATCCGAGATAGGATCCATGTATTAGAACAAAACATGGACTTTGGTGGACTTGCCCAATGATCGGCAAGCCATTAAGATAAATGGATCTTTAAAGAAGAAGACGGACGTGGACGGTAATGTCACCGTCTATGAAGCTCGACTTGTGGTGAAGAGTTTTTCACAAGTTCAAGGAGTTGACTACGATGAGATTTTCTCATCCGTAGCGATGCTTAAGTCTGTCAAATTCATGTTAGCATTAGCTGCATTTATGAAATCTGGCAGATGGATGTCAAGACGAGTTTCCTTACCAGTTTTCGTAAGGAAAGGTTGTATGTGATACAATCAGAAAAGTTTTATCGATCCTAAGGATGCTAAAAGGTATGCTGGCTCCAGCGATCCTTCTAAGGACTGGAGTAAGCATCTCGAAGTTGGAATGTGCGCTTTGATAATATGATCAAAGATTTTGGGTTTATACAAAGTTCATGAGAAATTGTATTTCCAAAGAAGTGAGTGGGAGCACTATAGAATTTTTGATGAGTATATGTTGTTGACATATTGTTGATCAGAAATGATGTAGAATTTCTGGAAAGCATATAGGGTTATTTGAAAAGCGTTTTTCAAGTAGAAAACCTAGATTAAGCTACTTGAACATTGAGCGAGGATAGATCAAAAATGCTTAATGGTACTTTCAAATGAGCATATACCTTGACATGATCTTGAAGGTGTTCAAGATGGATCAGTCAAAGAAGGAGTTCTTGCCTGAGATGTAAGGTATGAAGTTAAGACTTAAAGCTCGACCACGGTAGAAGAGAGAGAAAGGACGAAGGTCGTCCCCTATGCTGCAGACGTAGGCTCTGTAGTATGCCATGCTAAGTACCGCACCTGATGTGTGCTTTGCCTCTTGTCTGGCAAGAGGGTACAAAGGTGATCAAGGAGTGGATCACCAGATAGCGGTCAAAATTATCCTTAGAGGAATAAGGATATGTTTCTCGATTATGGAAGTGATAACTAGTTCGGCGTAAAGGGTTATGTTGATGCAAGCTTTAACACCTATCCGAATGACTCTGAGTAGCAAACCGGATACGTATAGTAGAACAACCATTTGGAATAGCTCCAAGTGGAGCGTGGAAGCAGCATTTACAATATGACATAGAGATTTGCGAAGTACATACGGATCTGAATGTTGCAGACCCGTTGACTAAAACTTCTCTCTCAAAGCAAAACATGATCAAACCCCAGAACTCATTGAGTCTTAATCACATGATGATGTGAACTAGTTTAATGACACTAGTAAACTCTTTGGATATTGGTCACATGACGATGTGACCTGTGAGTGTTAATCACATGGCGATGTGAACTAGATTATTGACTCTAGTGCAAGTGGGAGACTGTTGGAAATATGCCCTAGAGGCAATAATAAATTAGTTATTATTATATTTCCTTGTTCATGTTAATCGTTTATTATCCATGCTATAATTGTATTGATAGGAAACTCAAATACATGTGTGGGTACATAGACAACACCATGTCCCTAGTAAGCCTCTAGTTGACTAGCTCGTTGATCAATAGATGGTTACAGTTTCCTAACCATAGACATTGGATATCGTTGATAACGGGATCACATCATTAGAAGAATGATGTGATGGACAAGACCCAATCCTAAGCCTAGCACAAAGATCGTAGTTCGTATGCTAAAGCTTTTCTAATGTCAAGTATCATTTCCTTAGACCATGAGATTGTGCAACTCCCGGATACCGTAGGAATGCTTTGGGTGTACCAAACATCACAATATAACTGGGTGGCTATAAAGGTGCACTACAGGTATCTCCGAAAGTGTCTGTTGGGTTGGCACGAATCGAGACTGGGATTTGTCACTCCGTGCAAACGGAGAGGTATCTCTGGGCCCACTCGGTAGGACATCATCATAATGTGCACAATGTGATAAAGGAGTTGATCACGGGATGATGTGTTACGGAACGAGTAAAGAGACTTGCCGGTAACGAGATTGAACAAGGTATCGGTATACCGACGATCGAATCTCGGGCAAGTACTATACCGCTAGACAAAGGGAATTGTATACGGGATCGATTGAGTCCTTGACATCGTGTTTCATCCGATGAGATCATCGTGGAACATGTGGGAGGCAACATGGGTATCCAGATCCCGCTGTTGGTTATTGACCGGAGAATGTCTTGGTCATGTCTGCATGATTCCCGAACCCGTAGGGTCTACACACTTAAGGTTCGATGACGCTAGGGTTATAAAGGAAGTTTGTATGTGGTTACCGAATGTTGTTCGGAGTCCCGAATGAGATCCCGAACGTCACGAGGAGTTTCGGAATGGTCCGGAGGTAAAGATTTATATATGGGAAGTCCTGTTTTGGTCACCGGAAAAGTTTCGGGTTTTATCGGTAACGTACCGGGACCACCGGGAGGGTCCCGGGGGTCCACCAAGTGGGGCCACCGGCCCCGGAGGCTTGCATGGGCCTAGAGTGGAAAGGGACCAGCCCTAGAGTGGGCTGGTGCGCCTCCCACCCTTGCCCAAGGCGTAGCTAGGACGGGAGAGGGGAAACCCTAGGCGCAGATGGTCCTATAGGCCCACCCTAGGGCGCGCCCCCTCTCTCCCCCTCTTGGCCGCCCCCTCCAAGTCCCATCTAGGGCTGGCCGCCGCCCCCTAGGGGTGGAAACCTAGGTGGGGGCGCAGCCCCCTCTCCCCCTATATATATTGGAGGTATTGGAGCAGCCCAAGACATGAGAACTTCTCCCTCTTGGCGCAGCCCTACCTCTCTCCCTACTCCTCCTCTCCCGCGGTGCTTGTCGAAGCCCTGCAGGACTGCCACGCTCCTCCACCACCACCACGCGGTTGTGCTGCTGCTGGATGGAGACTTCCTCAACCTCTCCCTCTCTCCTTGCTGGATCAAGGCGTGGGAGACGTCACCGGGCTGTACGTGTGTTGAACGCGAAGGTGCCGTCCGTTTGGCACTAGGATCTCCGGTGATTTGGATCACGACGAGTACGACTCCTTCAACCCCGTTCTCTTGAACGCTTCCGCTTAGAGATCTACAAGGGTATGTAGATGCACTCTCCTTCCCCTCGTTGCTGGTTTCTCCATAGATAGATCTTGGTGACACGTAGGAAAATTTTGAATTTCTGCTACGTTCCCCAACACTTTTCTCCTAACCTAGAGATAAAGCGGCTTAAAGCAACCACGCATCCAGCTAGTCTCTGGATATGTTTGAGGTCTGTTGGTATATCCAACTGTGACAAAGCTTGGATTTTTGCCGGATTAGCTTCAATTCCTCTATTGGAAACGATGAAGCCCAGTAGTTTTCTGGAGGGGACGCCAAAAATGCATTTTTCCCGATTCATGTTGATGTCGTATGTTTGTAGGTTGTCTTGTTTTTATGACTATGCCGAAAAGTCATCTATTAGGGTTTCGACGTGTCTTGTTTTTATGACTACGTCGTCCACGCATGCCTCCATTGTTTTGCCGATTTGCTTTTCCAGGCATGTTTGAATCATGCGTTGATAGGTTGGTCCGACATTCTTAAGTCCGAAAGGCATAGTGTGGAAGCAGAAAGGGCCATATGGCGTTATGAAAGCTGTTGCAGCTTGGTCGGACTCTGCCATCTTTATTTGATGGTATCCAGAGTATGCTTCGAGGAAACACAGCAAGTCGTGTCCAGCCGTGGCATCGATGATTTGATCGATGCGAGGGAGGGGAAAGGGATCCTTGGGGCAAGCCTTGTTAAGGTCTTTGAAGTCGACACACAGGCGCCAGGATTTGTCCTTCTTTGGTACCATTACCAAGTTCGCCAGCCAATCCGGATGTTTGATATCTCCGATGAATCCGGCCTCAAGTAGCTTGGCTAGCTCCTCCCCCATGGCTTGATGTTTGGGCTCCGAAAATCGTCTTAGGGTCTGTTTAACTGGTTTGTATCCCTTCAGTATGTTGAAGCTGTGTTCGGCCAATTCGAGAGGGATGCCTGGCATGTCCGATGGGTGCCAGGCAAAGATATCCCAATTCTCGCATAAGAAGTCGCGTAGTGCGGCGTCCATAGCGAGGTTCAACTGTGTCCCGATGGAAGCTGTCTTCATGGGTTTGAATGAGGTGGACTTGGGTCGCATGTCGAGTATCACGTCGTCCCTGTCCACGGTGGCGCGCAACATTGTTAATTCTTCTGCCGCTAGGGCTTTAGATAGTGCTTCCAAAGGCTAGTGCTGCGGTTTTGTTTTCGGTGTGGAGTGCGATGTCCGGATCACTAGCTAGAGTGATGATTCCATTGGGTCCGGGCATTTTAAGCTTCATATACCCGTAATGGGGTATGGCTTGAAAGCTTGCAAACGCATCCCACCCTAGAAGTGCGTGGTATCCGCTGTTGAAAGGAGCCACTTGGAAGGTGATTTCTTTGGACCTGTAATTCTGTGCGGTGCCGAATACCACATCGAATGTGATTTTTCCCGCACACCGTGACTCCTTACTAGGGATAATTCCCCTGAAGGTTGTGCCGCTTTATTCAATGCGGCCTTTGTCAATCTCCATCTTCTTGAGTGTTTCTTTGTAGATTAGGTTTAATCCGCTTCCGCCGTCCATGAGTACTTTAGTGAGCCGAAAGCCGTCTACTATTGGGCTGAGGACCAGAGCGGCCGGCACCCGGACGGACTGGAATTGGGTTTCGTCATTGGCATTGAAGTATATAGCAGTGTCGTTCCACAGATTTATTTTTGCCACATGGCAAATTTCAGCGGAGCTGCGATGCGCGCGCTTGCTCCTATTGTTGGAGGCAAAGGTCTCGAAGACTGTCAGTATCGTATTGTGTTCCTTGGCGGGATGTGGTTCTGCTTTATGGCTCTCGAGGAGATCCTCGCCACTCTTGTCTACCTGCCGGAGTATCCAACATGCTCTAAGGCTATGGGTCGGCGTGTCATTCGGCGTGCTGTGAAGCTTACACGGCCCGTTGAGCCATTCTTCCAATATGGTTCCACGCCCTGGGGCGGGTTTTGGTTTCTTGGGAATTGAGTTGGTCGACTTATGAGAGTTCGGCCGTTTAGTTCGGACAAAGGTTCTGGTGAGGGCCGTACTATCCCAAAATTCTCTTCGGGTCTTCCAGGCACTTTCCATCGCGCAGTACTTCTGTACTATGGTTGCCAAGTCCGTAAAGTGCGCTATGTCACGGCGACTTATAGCATTAAGGAGTCCTTTGTTCGTGCAGTTTCTGCAGAAAAGAGAGACTACGTCCTCCTTGTGGCAGTCCTTGAATTTGCTAAGAGCAAGGAGAAATCTGGCCCAGTAACGGTGTACCGTCTCCTGGGGCTCCTGCCTGATACGGTAGAGACGGTTTAAGTCCGAGCGGGCGCTGTTGGCTGAATCCGGATTCTGATCCGATCTTACGCCCGGGGGCACGGGAAGTACCGAGCCCGACAGTTCGGGATCTGGAGTATTACCTAATCCCTTCGGCCCAACGCCCGATTCTAAGTCCGGGACCTAGGTCATGTCTTCCTTTAGGTGGGTGTTCGGCTCACTAAGTTTGTTGATCCGGACATAATTCGTCCTCAAAGTTGAGGGGCAACCCACGTGTGGTTCCTCAACTACCGCTATCTCATGGGTGGCCAGTGGGGATCTAATGTGCCTCTGGTCGGGTTTAAGCCCAATCCGGTCGTAGTTTGTAGCGACTCCCAAAGCGGCGATGCGATCCAAGAGCTCGTTAAGAGAGGAGAGCTCCATCGGATCCATCTATTCGGCAAGCTCTGAACCGATGCGAAGGTTACACTACTAGGAAAAGGGCTATAGATGGAAATGACACTAATGGCGCACCAGACAAGTGGTGCGCCATTAGTATATACTAATGGCGCACCACCCTCTGATGCGCCATTAGTGTTGAAACTACTAATGGCGCACCCTGACCACGGTGCGCCATTAGTACCAAATTTTTTTTTTGAACTAGTGCGCCTGTCCAAACATACTAATGGCGCATCCCCTGGTGGTGCGCCATTACTAGTTGTAACTAGTAATGGCGCACCATCCAGGAGGTGCGCCACTAATGTTATTTTTTTTATTATTGCTTTTATTCCTTTTTTTGCAAAAGTTCTAATGGCGCACCGCCAGGGGGTGCGCCATTAGTAACCTGGATTACTAATGGCGCATTTGTTGCTGGTGCGCCATTAGTAAGTGGGCAGCAACAAGATATTTTGGACAGCCTCTCCTCCCACACTCACTTTCTCCCCACTTCATTCTCTCCACCGCCTCCTCCTTGTCTCGGGTGCCTCCTCTTTTTCACCTCATTTCCACCATAGATTCATTCAAATTAAGTGGTTAAGTTACCTTGTTTTGCTAGGTAAGTAAGGGGGGAAGCTATATTTATGTTGTTCTCCCTACAAACAATGTGCACATGCACTTTTTATTGCCTAGCTAGATCTATGTATGTTCGTGGTGTTGCATATGTTTGTGGTGTTGCATATGTGTTTGTGTTTGGAGGTGTACCGGTATTTGAAATGCGATAGTTGCCAATATTTTGCCGGAATGTTGATTCATTTCCGTTTCGGCGAGAATTTTGGCATTAAGCATTCTTTTTGGTCCTATTTTTAGGGAAAGTCATGCCAAATTTTTTCTTGGTTCTAAAATATCGTTTTGCTCTACCCCGCAGGCGACCATGGTCCGCATGATGACCGAAGGCATCGTGAATAGGTTTTTGAGGTCCGCGAAGGCCGAGATGCTTCAAAAGAACGAGACGGAGATAAGATGTCCGTGTCGAAGATGCAAGCTGAATAGCCTTATTGCGGACCCGGATTCCGGGCAGGTGCGGGACCACCTGCTCTTGCGTGGTTTCATGGATGGCTATCGGTGGCAAGGTGATGATGATGACTACGAAGTCGTTCATGGGGGCCGGGCAAGAAATGAGGAAGGGCAGCAAGACAACCACCGCGGCTCGGGGGGGCGAGAAGACGAAGAATCCCCAGGAGATGATCACGACGGTGATGCTGTACACAGTCATCATGTAGAAGATGCAGGACATGATGATGATGCCGGCGGAGCAGACGACGTTGGACCATCGATGGGCTGGGTGCAGGACCCTCATATTCAAGAGCTGCTTCTCAAGCAGACGGATAACGCAAGAGCTGCCGCCCGAGAGAAAGCCAAGATGGATCAACTTGAGTTAGACGCGGTTACTCCGTTGCATGAAGGATGCAGGCTCGAGGATACCCGCCTGAAAGTAACGCTCATGGCTCTGGAGATGAAGGTAAAACACAAAATGACCGACGCATGCTTCGACGAGAACATGTCATTCTGGCACGAACGTCTTCCCAAGGGGAACAAGTGCCCGACCAGTTTGGAGGAGGCAAAGAAAATCGTTTGTCCTTTGGATTTACCGCACGTGAAATACCATGTGTGCATGAACAATTGCATCATTTATCGGGACGAGCACGCGGAGTCTACAATATGTCCGGTGTGCGGTGTCACTCGATACAAGAAGAGGAAGAAAGCTCCTCGAAAAGTGGTGTGGTACTTTCCGATCACTCCTCGTCTGCAGCGGTATTTCGCGGATCCTAAGGTAGCGAAGCTCCTGTGTTGGCACGCGGATAGGGAGGAGAAGAAGCGAGAAGATGACGCAAATGATCCGGAGATAGATAAAAAAGACAAGATGCTGATTCACCCTAAGGATGCGAGCCAGTGGCAAGCATTGAACTTCGAATACCCAGAATTTGGGAACGATCCAAGGAACATCGTGCTGGGCGTGAGCACCGATGGAGTGAATCCGTTTGGCAGCCAGAGAAGCACACATAGCACCTGGCCTGTGTTTGTGTGGATGTACAACCTTCCCCCCTGGTTGTGCATGAAGAGGAAGTACATTCACATGAGTATGCTAATTGAAGGGCCGAAACAACCAGGGAACGACATCAATCTGTATCTAGGGCTGCTGAAAGAGGAGCTTGACACGCTGTGGAAAACGCCAGCCAATACGTGGGACGCCGCAGAGAAAGAATATTTCCCTATGAGAGCCGCACTGCTCACGAGGTGCACGACTATCTCGGTTACGGATATCTTGCGGGGCAGGTAGTCCACGGATTTTCTGGATGCGTAAGGTGCATGGATGACACAACGTATCGCCAGCTAGATAGAGATCCCGGGTCTTCGAAAACCGTGTTCATGGGACATCGAAGGTGGCTTCGCGACGATGACCCGTGGAGGAAACGCAAGGATCTGTTCGATGGTGAAACCGAACCCCGAAAACGCCCGTGTACGAGGAGCGGCGAGGAAATAGACAAGCTGTTGAAAAATTGGAAAGACTGCCCACTGCCGGGAAAGAAGCAAAAGGCGCCAGAGCCGGGAAAGAAGCGAAAGGCGCCAGAGCCGCTGCTGAAGGTATGGAAAACGAGGTCTGTTTTCTGGGACTTGCCGTACTGGAAGATCCACCGTGTGCCTCACAGCCTTGATGTCA
>NC_041386.1:713396935-713397517 GCF_002162155.2 Triticum dicoccoides | reverse complement strand
GCCGACCCCCCGCACCCCGCGCACTGTCTTATAAAAAAATTAGTATCAAACAGCTTTTTAAATGCTACTGTCTTATAAAAAAATATTACTGTTATTATTTAAACAAGTTTGAACATATTTAAACATAAATAAGTATCAAACAGCTTTTTAAATGCAAAAAAAAAATTTGTGGAGCCTGGGAGTCGAACCCAGGACCTCCTGGTGTGAGAACTGGCTGCTGACCAGTCAAGCTAGTAGAGCGGGCTTGACATAGATAGGTTCTGGTACTACATAACCTTTTGGCTCGAGTTGAAATAAAAAAAATACTAATGGCGCACCACGGTGAGGTGCGCCATTAGTATGGACATGCTAATGGCGCACCACGGTGAGGTGCGCCATTAGTATTGTGGCCCCCCTTCGCCCGATCCCCCCTTCGCCCGATCCCCCTTCGCCCGATCCCCCTCGCCAGTTCTCTCCCTCTCGATCCACCGCCGCCGCTGCCGCTGCCCTCGCCCTCGCCCTCGCCCTCGCCTTCTCCCTCCCTCGCCCTCTCCTCGCTGCCCGGACGCCGCCCGGACGCCGCGCCGACGCCGCCTCGACCCC
>NC_041386.1:713323319-713396925 GCF_002162155.2 Triticum dicoccoides | reverse complement strand
GCCGCCCGGACGCCGCCCCGACCCCGCTGCCCGGACGCTGCCCCGCCGCCCCGACGCCGCCTCGACCACTGCCTCTCTACGAGGAGGTAACCCTAACCCAACCCGCGCCGCCCCACAACAGACTGTTTATGTTATCTCATTTCCTCTTCTCCAACGGATTCGATCATCTCCTCACTGCAATTCACACGCGGATTCCTTCGAGAATGTATTTTAGTGTAGAAGATAATGTGGAATTGTATGTCTTTTATCACTGCTTAGTTAACTAGGATTATTCAGCTGCAATTCACACATGAATTCCAGTGAAAATTAGGCGTAGTGGCCAATGTGACAGTCTTCAAGGCTTGGGTAAAGTGCTGTGCATGAACAGGATATATATCTTTACCAGTTAAAACTTAAATGAGCCTGGTAGGGTGAGCGCATGATCAATATGTACATGCTTAATCGAAGCAATGCCCTCTTATTGCTCTCTTGGTCATTAATTTTTCAGCCTGTCAGTTAGATGTTCTATCAATTGGTAGAGATAAGGATTAGAGAATAATATCTCGCCACTGACGATCATCCAGCTGCAATTTACACACGAGTTCCTGTGAAAATTCAGGGTGCTAGTGGCCACTGTGACAGTATTAGCTTGAGTCTCCAATCATTGTTCTCATGTTTTGATTATCTGAAGGCCTTGGGTAAAATGTGGTGCATGAAAAGATTATCTTTATTTCCCAGTTTAAGATGAACTGAGTAGGTTTGATTGAGTGCATGATCAGTATTTACACCGCTTGATCGAAACAATTCCGTCTTATTGCTCTCTTGGTCATCAACGTTTCTGCCTATGAGTTCGATCTTCTACCAACTGGTAGAGAATAACATCTCACCACTGATGATAATGGTGTTCTAGCATCGCACATTGCTGCATTAAACAAGTTGGGTACAATAATAGCCTTTAATAACTTATAATGACAAACATTGGTTCCATTAACCCCACAAATCCCGACAGATTCAGGGGAACGGGGTTCAGACTCACGTAAGCAGCTTGCCATGAACCGTGCGGTAATGGTGTTCTAGCACGCACATTGTTGTGAATAGTATATATCGAGAGGACTCCACTATGCAACCTTTGACATGCTCATCACATACTGTTATTTATAGTGAACCTTCTTTACTTGTATTTACAGGGAAACAATTGGTACAATTCTTGCCCGGGGCCACAGCCGTGTACCTGTGTATTCAGGAAACCCTAGAAATGTTATAGGTCTCCTGTTGGTAGGTAAAAATTATGCCATGGAGAATTACTCGATGATCTTTCTTTATGTACTTTACTAACTTAGAACCATTTAAATATTATTTAGGTCAAAAGTCTTCTGACAGTTCGTGCTGAAATAGAGACGCCAGTTAGTGCTGTTTCCATTAGGAGGATTCCAAGGTATATACCCCAATTCTATTTAAATATAAATTGGAAAAATCTCTTTCAAAATTTGGTACAATTGCTTGAATTTTTGGAGTACACGAATTATGGGCTAGTGATGATCATATGCACTAGTTACTAGTAGATGCTTCTCGACCCAATTTGAGCAGCAGAGCACTAGCACCAAGCTCTGGGTTTTGTTCGGTACACTCTGAGATGTAGATGCCTGAAAGATAAACATGTTGTTTGTCTACAAAAAAAACTTAATTACTATTATGGGCTAGTGATGATCATATGCACTAGTTACTAGTAGATGCTTTTTTATCCTCAGATTGGCGTCTAGTGTTCATAGAAATATATGATTATCTTTGTTGTATAAACTGACTGGCTGCCAAGTTACAACTTACTGGTGAAAGTTCATTTTTTTTATCAGTGGCAGAAAAGTGGCTAGCCTCGTCTGCATATATGAGCATATAGATCAACAAAAAATAAACCCATTCGGCAAGAACATTTATGCACCTATTTACTAGAAGAATGAATAAATGAATGTCAGGGCTAGAGATCATTACTGTTTGTTATCCAGGAAATACAAAAGTTTGGATTGTTGAATGCATTCTGAATTCTAGCTATACAAAAGTTTTTTCCTTCTGAAATGTGTTTTTCTTCTTCTTCCTGTTTTGAGTAGTTTGCGTAAGTTTTCTGAAATGATGATGTATTTTTCTTAATTCAGCGAACCGTGAGATGGACTTAGAAGAAGAAACTGTCTCCTGATTGCAGTTGATTAATTAGTATATATGTTGTAGACTTGTAGCATACCTACCTCTATATGGTTTTATATTTCAACTTGATTTCTGAATATTCCAAACCACACGCGAAGTCCTTTCTTACAAGAAGAAGTTTCTCTTCATAACAGTGAACAAAACTACTGTCAATCAGCTCAGTTCTAGTGCTGTTGGATTTTTTTTAATTGGCTTCTTGCAGTTTTGAAAATTCAGTTTATTCGGTTACTCAAAATTCAGTTAATTCAGTTAGGCACACAAATTTCAGAACTTTTGTGTGCCCTAGTACTTGGTGTTTGTAGAAAACCAGGAGTGTCAATGGGACTAGAATTCACTTGTTCTTATATGGGTTTGTAAAACTTGTTCATGTACTGAACTACTAATGCCTTGTGATGCTCTGAATTACTTGTGATGCCTCTGAATTACTTGTGATCACATTGAGAAAGACTTGTAAAGATGATGATCATCTTTAACAGAAAACAATTTGTGATGATTTTGCTAGTTTGCTGGGTTTTGTCTCCGACCATCGTGTCGTGATGATTTTGCAGGTACCCCGAGAGGCCCTTGAGTTTGCCGGAATGTCGATTAACTTCCGTTCCGGCAAATTCGGGTACTCCATATGTCCTATTTTCAGCAAAGGTCATGCTGAAATTTTCCGTGAATTTTAGCATGACTTTGCTAAAAATAGAACATATGGGGTACTTGTGACTAACGCATAGGCCGGGGTATATTAGTAGTTAATTAAGTAGGATCAAGTGCCCCGGCATACTTGTGACTAATGCATGGCTTTTAGGGTGCCTCGGTGTCGATAAAAACCGAAATGATGAAAAGTTAGGCTTTTAGGGTGCCTTGGCGTCGAAAAACCCTCAATGATAAAAGCTTAGATTTTAGGATGCCTCGGTGTCGACAAACCCTAAATGATGAGACCATGATCTTGTTCCTTGACAATAACCAACTTTTTGACCAAACTTTGTTTCTATTTAGAGAGAAACATGGCCCACAACGATGAGGCCGGGGGTTCGGGCGGCAAGGCATTCTGGGAGCTGTCCCAGGAGATGGAGGAACAACCTCACTTGTATGAGGCCGCCGCCTTCCCCACCGATCCTAAGACCACGGATGGTGCCGCCGAGGATGACCACACTGATGCCACCACTGATGGTGCCGCCGAGGATGCCACCACTGATGATGGCGGCGCACGCACAGATAGCAGCCAGCCGAAGAGGCAACGGAAGGACCGGCGCCCGATCGTGCTCCGCACCCTCAAGGAGGAAGTTACTGAAGTGGACTCCAACGGGAATCCAACGGCGCCCGAACGAATAGTCAAGGGGTACTCCCTTCAGCTCGGGTGCATTGTCCGGAGCACCATCTCGATCAACACCGAGAACCTGAGGCATCCTGACCGAGGGAATTTGCGCCACCTCCTCTTCACGAAGCTGCACGAACGATACAAGTTCCCCGCTGAATTCGAAAACACAAGCCTCAAAGGGAATAAAGTGAACAATGCTGCCCTCACGAAGATGAGCAAGGCCCAGTCTACTTGGAAAAGCAATGTGAAGAGAATGATCGAGAAAGGTGAGAGTTATGAGAAGATCAAGGAGAAAAATCCTTCGATCATCGAAGATGACTACAACGACTTCAAGATCAATTGCTCAAGCACCGCAAGCTCCCAATCAAGTGAGTGGGGGAAACAAATGCGGGAGCTGAACATAGGGGAACACACACTCAGTCCCGGCGGTTACAGAGTGGCGGAGCCTATATGGGACAAGGAGGAGGCGGACCGTGCCGAGCAAGGCCTACCGCCCCTCTTCGATAAATACGGTGACAAGCAGACCAGGAACTTTGTCATGGCCCGGTACAAGAAGGACCCGAAAACAAAGGAGCTTACCACGGATCCGAAGACCAGGCGGCTTGAGCTTGTTCTGGTAAGGAATACACCCCCGCGTAATTAGCTCCATATGGTTGCATTCTAATTAATGAAGCCGAATTTCTAAATGGTTCACATTCCTTCCGCAGGCGACTGAAAGCAGTAGCGCGGGGTCGACTAAGAGCAACCCTTGGGACACCACTCTAAATAGGGGGTTGAATATAATGAAGAACAAGGATAAGCTCAGTAAGCCGACGTCAGCTGGTCGTGTGGCCGGCAAAGGCTTGTCGACAAAATGGGGGTCATACTATACCGCTGGTGTGCGGAAGGAGAAAAAGACCAGCTCGGAAAGCCAGGCGCGAGAGGTTCAAGAACTCAAGGCACAGGTGGCGCGGATTCCGGAGATTGTCCAAGAGCAAGTGGAACAACGACTCGGAGCGACGATCACCGCCCTTGTGCCTACCTTGATCTCGGGGTTGAGTGCGTGGATTGTGGGCGGCCAACAGGGGCCGCCCCGGATTCCTAGCTTCACGGCCAGCAACTCGCATAATGCGATGGCGGGGCCATTGGTGCCTCCGGCGGAGGCGGCATTGGTGTCTCCGACGCCGGCACGGGAGCTTAATGCACCCGGGTGTACGCCGGCCGGCACCTCTTCAGCAAGCGGCCACTCCGTCAACTGCACGCCCGCAGTTGGCGGTGCCTCGACATTAGCCGAGCTCGACGCCATCATCACGGTAACTAATTAAGCCTCTCTCGGCCGAGGACTTCATCTCCTTGCCGTTGACTGGGCATCCCTGACGCCCTACATGTTTTCGCAGGGCGCCGCCGACGTTCCGTGCACTCTCCTCCACTTCGTGAACAACGAGTTGGTCGATGTCGCCAAGGGCAAAATCGTTCAACCGGGCAACCCCTTGTTCCACGGTACCCAGATGCCACCCAACTTGTTTAGGGTTCAACTGGTTCGGGTGCTGCCAGGCTGCGACGACTTGTTACCTCCGATTCGACCCGTCGGGGCCGACGATGATGACGTGATGACCCTCAGCGCCTGCCTGAGCTGGCCCCTGCTTTGGCCGAAGAGCCAGATTCATTTGGGGGCGGGGGACACCACCCCAAAGACAACACCGCCAGTCATGCCGGCGCCAAGTCGGCCCCATGGCAAGACCGCCGTAACGGTGCCGGACATCCCTATGCCACTGGATCCAAACATGCATATGGCACAGGATCAGAACGACGACGACGACGACGATGATACATTTGGCAACGTCGATCAGTACTTTGCCGAGCATGGGTACGATGGCGACTTCATGGGGCCTCCTTCTCACGAACCAAACCCAACAAAAGACGTGTGCGATCTAGCTCGTACCGCGGAGAAGCCAAGTTGCAACAGGCGCCGTCTGGCGTTCAGCTCTCAGGAGACGCCTCCAGCTGCCGACTTCACTGAGCCTCAGATAGGCGAGGTGCGAAATATTATCAGCCCCAACACACTCAAGAAGGCGGTCTGTGAGCAGAACTCGGTCCCATTACAGGAGAAGAAGAAGGCACGCAAAAGAAAGACTAAGAAGGGTGCGAGCCAGCCGGCACCGAGTACGATCCGTGCTGAGGACGGGCCACCTTCACCGCAGGATATCTCGAGGAGGGTGCATGTGGCGGGTAGGGCGATGCTACCGACAAATATGCTCAATGCTGCAACCGGTGCTATGCGGAGTCTGCATGACAGTGTTCTTGCTTTGGAGAAGCGGCGTCTCAGGGAGAAGGATGTGGCATACCCGGTTTTTGCGGCCAAGGTGCCAGAGGGCAAGGGCTTTGTGGATAACTCCATCGGGCGTACGATCGTCCTGCGTTTTGATGACATCCACGCTATGTTGAACCTTCATCCGCTGCACTACACCTTCGTTCGGCTATTTTCGCTGAGTATGGAGATGCGGATCATTCGCGACAAGACCCCGGACATCGTGATAGTCGACCCCTTCTACATGCATGCCAAGATCTTGGGCAGCGCTGGGGACCGGCAAGTCGCGAGTTCTTACCTCGAAGGCGTCATTCTGGCAAACCAAGATAAGGATAACTTCCTCGTGCCTTACTTTCCCGAGTAAGTCCTCCCCTCAACCGGCCCGTAACATATGAATTCTTACTTTTCGATCGTTTTTCTTTTAACATTCCGTGTTTTCTGCAGTGACACACGTTGCACGCTCATCCTCCTAAGCCCCAAATATTCCATGGCCACGTATTTCGACCCGGACCGTCAGTCGAATGTAGACTACACAAATGTCAAGAAGGTTCTTGATGATGTTCTCCCCGGCTACGCCCAATCTGGAGGCACCTTCACCAGGCCTATTCGTAAGTACGGCAAGCACGTGTTCTCCCACAATACGAAGTTCTGCTGCGTCAAGCAGCCGCCTGGCGGTCAGAAGGGTGCCTACTACGCCATCCATCACATGCGGGCGATCGTACGGGGCCATCATCAACTTCTGCTACCGAGTAAACTCAAAGATTGGGCCGCGAGCGTGTCGGCAATCCAGGACGCGGACCTCCGACAAGAATTCTTTCGCATCCAGTCGGAGTTTGCGGAAATCATCCATCAAGATGTCCTTCGTACCTCGGGGCAGTTCTACCTCAGAAATCAACCGTCCAACAGTGACATCGACACAATGCTACAAATGCAGGATGACAACGCCCGTTCTTTCATGACTCCCACGATAGACGGCGGCTTCATCCATGCTCCGGTCCCTTGAGTCGAGTTGTCTAGTTCTGAAACATCGATTGGCTCATGTTGTAATTAAACTTTAATGAACTTGTAGTATGTCTCTTTGGTTTCGAGAGTTGTTCAACTTAGATGTAATCGATGCTATTAATGTCTTCCTTTTCTCTTCGGATCGTTCTGTTGCATAATTATATATTGCTTATGTATTGTCTGTGAATTGGTATTAACGTTTTGTTTGGCTAGTGCATAGCGATGCCGACGTATGTCGTGTACAAGGGTAAGGTTCCCGGAGTCTACGATGACTGGGAGGAGTGTCGGAGATAGGTTCACCGATTCAGCGGTAACAGTTACAAAGGGTACACCACTAGGGCCGAGGCCGAATCTAGATACGCCCGCTATCTAGCGGGAGAGGGGAGGGAGTGTTGGAGGAACCGGATGAAGACGAGTTTCATCGTGATGATGCTCATCGTGATGACCGCAGCTCTCTTCTATGTGATGGTAGTTTAGATGATCGATATCGACTTGTAATGTGAAGACAAACTCGCTACTCGCAGTCTCGAGACTTGTAATATAATGTTCTATCTTTGTTCGGTCTTTTTAATTCGGAGACTAATATGATGAATTGTATTCGGAGACTAATATGATGAATTGTATTCAAAGACTAATCTTCTATTGTATTCGATGAATCTGTTGTTGATGTGTGCTGTCTATATTTTGTCAAACTATACATTTTGTAACCTGTGCAAAAAACAGAAAATAAAAAGATAAAAAAACCTAATATTCATACTAATGGCGCATCACAGGACAGTGCGCCATTAGTATGACAGTGCATACTAATGGCGCATCACTGGGCAGTGCTCCATTAGTATGCTGCGGTTACTAATGGCGCATCCAGTGGTGGTGCGCCATTAGTATGCCAAAGCACCTGGGTATACATGGCCCCTGGGAGGCATACTAATGGCGCACGCTGGCCTATACTAATGGCGCACCCGCGGTGCGCCATTAGTATACCAGATACTAATGGCGCACCAGGTGGTGCGCCATTAGTAAAAATTACTAATGGCGTGCTGTTAATGGCGCACCACAGATGCGCCATTAATGGCCATATTAGGTGCGCCATTAGTAGGGGTTTTTCTAGTAGTGTTATGCGTGATGACCCGAGAGGCCATCGTCGGCACGACAGCCGATGGGGCGGTAATAATGAAGCCACCAAGCCGGAGAGTCTGGCCTACAGCCAGTCCTCCCCTAGAGGTGATGTCGTCCTTGAAAACGAGACGAGCCATCGAGCCTTTGCAGCGGTGACACAGAGGAACTCTCAATGAAAGCACCAATGTCGGTGACAAAACCGGCGGATCTCGGGTAGGGGGTCCCGATCTGTGTGTCTTAGGCTGATGGTAACTGGAAACAAGGGACACAATGTTTACCCAGGTTCGGGCCCTCTCGATGGAGGTAAAACCCTACTCCTGCTTGATTAATATTGAAGATATGAGTAGTACAAGAGTAGATCTACCACGAGATCGTAGAGGCTAAACCCTAAGAGCTAGCCTATGATGGTATGATTGTAATTGTGATCGGCCTTCTAAGGACCATGCTCTCCGGTTTATATAGACACTTGAGAGCTAGGGTCTACACGGAATCGGTTACAATGAAGGAATCATAATATCCGGATTGCCAAGATTGTCTTCCACGCAAAGGAGAGTCCCATCCAGACACGAGTCCGGACGATGAATATAGTCCAGCTGTCCGGATACCCCCTTATCCATGACTCCCTCAGCGGTCTTCTGAGTTAAATCTCAGCCTCCCTAACCAGAGTATAGTTGTCACAGCAACTAGAACTGGTCGAACATACCACTGTCTTCCTGAAGCTACTGGTTCTATCTCTCACTTCTCTTTACTTATCGTTTGTCTTCGTGAAGTCATTGCCTGCTTGCACAATCTTTTTGACTTCACTGTTTGACTACTTGTCTTGATTGGCTTCATACTATCTTCTATCCTGATCTTTACTACCTAGCTTCTATTAGTCTTCATGCTTTCACTTCATTGAATACATGACTATGGCTTGTCTAGTGTAGTCTACCTTCCGCTGTATGCGAATAGGGTTGTTTCTACTGTTTGTCTTCGAAACCCCCATGTTTTGAAGACTTCCATAAAAATCGCCTATTCAAACCCCCCCCCCCACTCTAGTCGATAACTAGCCCTTTCAATTGGTATCAGAGCAAGGTACTCCCTTGTTCTGTGTGATTCGGTTTAACCACCTAGAGTTTTAACTATGTCGGCTGCAGGGATAATCAAGGTCTCCGCTGCAAGCCCCATATTTGATGGAACTGAATATCCCTACTGGAAGAATAGGATGCGCATGCATCTTGAAGCCATTGATGTCGATCTATGGTATGTCGTCAAGAATGGTGTTCCCAAGACTGGTGAAGGTGTCACCCCCACTGATGTGAAAAAGTTCATTCAACTGGACTCTACTGCCAAGAACATCATATGTGGTCATCTGACCAAAGGGCGGTATTGCCGTGTGAGCGCTCTAGAAACGTCGAAGCTAGTCTGGGACTGGCTCTCCAAGGTCAATGAAGGCGTCTCAACTCAGCGAGATCAACGAATCAGTACTCTTCGCAACCTCTTCAACCGCTTCAAAAGACACGACAACGAGAACGTCCAGCTCACGCTTGATCGCCTCAATGATATCACAATTGAGCTTCGTGCACTCGGTGCAACTGACATTACGAAGCATGAAATAGTGAAGACACTTCTGAGATCTCATGACAGCTCATTTGGCACCTTATGCCTGATGATACAAGAACGCCCTGATTTCAAGACACTCGATCCGTCTGACATACTTGAGAGGCTCAACACACATGAGTACCAGCTATCTGAGAAATGAGATATCTATGGCCCCAACTATGGCCGAACTCACGCTTTGAAGGCAAAGGCTGCTGCTTCCTCATCTGGAGAAGAATCTGACTGCAGTTCCGGTGATCCTGAAGATATTGGAAAGGAGCTTGCTATGCTTGTGAAGAAGTTCTAGAAATTCACTAGGAAGAAAAGCTTCAGAAAATCTTCACGATCCAGCTCAAGGGACGATGAAGCTTCCAACTATGACAACAAGAAAAGAACCTGTCACAAGTGCAAGAAACCAGGCCACTACATCTCTGAATGTCAACAGCGGGACAATGAGAAGAAGAAAAAGAAGAGCAAGTAATATGATTCTGATGACAAGAAGAAGAAGAAATCCTCAAAGTCTTCTACCAAATTTTCCTCTAAGTATTCATCACACAAGAAGAGCTCATCAGGCAAGTCACGTGCTTTTGTTGGCAAGGAAATGGATTCAGAGGAAGAGTCTGCTTCTGAGGAGGCAGTGGTGGAGTCTGAGGAGGAGTCTGACTCTGGTGTCGCAAGTCTGGCTCTAGCTACAGCCTACGTTGCCAAGTCCATCTTCAACACTGAAGAAAATGGCTCCGTCACCAACACTAATGACGAGAACGACTCGGCTCCCACCTACTGCTTCATGGCATGTGGTGCCAAGGTAAACTCTCATGATGCTTACTTTCAAACATCAAGTGAAGATGACTCTGATGGTGAATCCAAACCCAGCTACAAAAAACATGCTAAAATTGCAACTGAATAACAGAATGCCATGACACATATTCAAAAACTGTTAGACAAAAGTGATGACCTGTTGGACGCGAAAATGACCAAGACTCAGTCCTTAATTGTAGACATAAAAAGCCTTCATGTTAAGTACCAGGATCTTGAAGGTCGACATGAAACACTCTCAACTTCTCATGAAAAGCTCTCCTACGATTATCTTCAAAGGAAGCAGGAGCTTGAGAAATTGAGATCAGATCATGAAGATCTACAGAAAGAAAATGAGTCACTCCACGCTCAACAGATCAGTTCCGCTCAAGAAGGATTTGACCTACCTTGTCTAACATGCATTGAGCATGATAACGCTGCCTCTGTTGCTGAATGTTCTACTTCTACTACTGTTGAGATATCTTCAACTTCTGATGTGGTAACTAACCCCTCTGTTGAGGATACCACCACTATTGCTGATGAGAATGCCAGGTTGAAAACACAGCTTGAGACATGGATGTACAAAAGCCTCAAAGGGCATCAGACATTATGTGATGTCCTCAAAAAGCAGATTCTGAACCGAAAACCTAGAAAAGAGGGTATAGGGTTCGAAAGAAAAATGAATGTTGATGGGTCATACTGGAAACCTGAGCAGTACCCCAAAACCACCTGGGTTGCTGCAAAGGAAACTCCTATAGATCCATCCACCTTATCTGGCTTCACTTGTGCTAACCCAATTATCATTGATGAATCCTTTGATGCAAACTATAAATTGTTTAAGAATCAGAATGGCGAAGTGTTTGCCAGGTATATTGGTACTAACTGCAAGAATGGGTCACCTATGAAGAAGATATGGGTACCCAAGAGTTGCCTCGAAAATCTTCCTGTGAATGTCATCATGACACCACCTGTGAAGAAGACAAACCCCCTACCAAAGGCTTCATATGTTCCAAAAGCTTCATACAGACCAAGGACTCATCTGAGTCACCCTAACGTCAATGTTTTGCAGGAAAATCACTTCATAGAACCATGAATATGAGCGTGTTTCATTAAACCGCTATGTTAATAGAACCAAGAACTTTTCTAGTTATTCACATGAGTATTATTCACCCCATGCAAGGCTATTTACTAGGGCTCCGAAGCCAAAGTTCTCAGATGTTGCACTTAGACTCATTGCTTCTAAGCCACCCCTGAAGATGTGGGTGGTTAAGAAAACTTAACTCTCTTTTGCTGGGAAAGGTCTCCAGCCGGAAATCAAAGGCGTCCAAAGCTAATGCTGGAGACCTTAAAAATCTTGTTGGGCGCAATATAAAATGCCCAAATGGTCTTACTATGTATTTCACTCCAGATTTCCTTGATACTCATCCTATCTATCCTAACCAAGACCTGAATTTCCATGTTCCACTTGTTCGTCAAATGTTTCTGCTTCAGAACTCGCTTGGTGAAGCCTATCCCCCAAACTACACTATAGGCTACGACACCTCGTGCTTCAGAATGGATCATGGACAGTGGATGCACTAATCACATGAATGGCAATCGAAGTCTTCTGATGGATTCAACGCTACGTCCATCAGACAAGAGCCACATCACATTTGCTGACACTGGTAAAAGCAAGGTATTGGGTCTAGGTAGAGTTGCAATATCAAGGGATCATCACGTGGATAAAGTGATGCTTGTTGAATCCCTTGGTTTCAACTTAATGTCTGTCTCAATGCTTTGTGACTTAAACATGATTGTGTTATTTGGAAAATATCGCTGCCTTGTACTGATGGAATCTGACAAGTCTCTCGTCTTTGAAGGATATCGAAAAGATGATCAGTATATGGTAGATTTCTCAGCAGGACCACAGATGGTCGTATGTCTTCTAGCAAAAGCTTCAGAATGTTGGCTTTGGCATCGAAGGCTAGGTCATGCTGGCATGAGGAACTTGCACACTCTCGCAAAGAAGAAGCATGTTGTGGGCATCGAAGGCGTCAAGTTCAAAAAGGATCATCTATGTGGCGCCTGCGAAGCCGGAAAGATGACAAGAGCCAAGCATCCCTCGATGACAAGCATGACCATGTCTCAAACCTTCGAGCTGCTGCACATGGACTTATTTGGCCCTACTTGTCGGTGTAAAAACCGTCGGATCTCGGGTAGGGGGTCCCGATCTGTGCGTCTTAGGCTGATGGTAACAGGAAGCAAGGGACACAATGTTTACCCAGGTTCGGGCCCTCTCAATGGAGGTAAAACCCTACTTCCTGCTTGATTAATATTGAAGATATGAGTAGTACAAGAGTAGATCCACCAGGAGATCGAAGAGGCTAAACCTTAAGAGCTAGCCTATGATGGTATGATTGTAATTGTGATCGGCCTTCTAAGGACCATGCTCTCCGGTTTATATAGACACCGGAGAGATAGGGTTTACATGGAGTCGGTTACAAGGAAGGAAACATAATATCCGGATTACCAAGCTTGTCTTCCATGCAAAGGAGAGTCCCATCCGGACAAGAGCCGAAGTCTTGAGTCTTGTACCTTGACGCTTCTATAGTCCGGACGATATGTACAGTCTGGCTGTCCGGATACCCCCTTATCTAGGACTCCCTCAGTAGCCCATGAACCAGGCTTCAATAACGATGAGTCTGGCGAGCAGTCTTCTCTTCAGCATTTCAAGGCGGGTTCCTCCTCCAAATACTCCAAGATGGTTATCGAACACGTAGACCGTGTCCGGATCTGCAAGATAATCTTCACATACCCTAGCATAAATCTGTTCTGCTGGCAATTTTTGCACGCCGTGCCCTTGCATCGTGGCCTGGTCCAACACGAACCGGCATCTCCTGCTCCACCTTGACTCACGTCGCGAGGCGGTTTTATTGGCACGTCCTGCCAAAGCAGAGATCGTGTCCCCCTTAATACGGGCTCTTTTATCAATATGGGCATATGTGACCCCACGGCGACCGTTGGTATGATTCCGTGTATTTAGATAAGTCTTAAGCAGTCAGGCTAAGGACTCTTGGTATTCATCCCTTTTATAAAGGGGTTAAGGCCTATGCCTTTTTACCACCTCTCCTGCTCTTCCTTGCTCCTCAAGCTCCGGCACTCAAAACCCAAGATCCAGCACCCCAGATCCACCAACATGTCCGGATCCGACACAACAGGCTAGTGGGTGGCCTCCTCGATTCAAGAGGAGGACATTGCGAAGCTTAGGGAGGTCGGATACCTGACCGCCGACATCCAGCACATGCTTCCTACTCTGGGGCAAGTTATCCCCATGCCGAAGCCCAACGAGAGCATCGTGTTTATCCCTCACTTCCTCCGAGGCCTAGGCCTCACCCTCGACCCCTTTGTGAGGGGGCTCATGTTCTACTATGGGTTGGATATCCACGATCAGGCTCCAGACGCCATCCTCCACATCTCGTCTTTCATTATCGTGTGCGAGGCTTTTCTCCATGTCAACCCACACTTCGGCTTATGGCTGAAGACCTTCAATGTGAAGCTGTAGATGATCGAGGGGCGACATGCGGAGTGCGGTGGCGCTATAATAAGCAGAAACGCTGATGCCCCATGGCTAGAGGGTTCTTTTCCAGAGGTATCCGACGTATGGCAAAGGATATGGTTCTATGTCACTGCTCCCAGAGGCACAAAGTGGGTGGCTTCCCCAGAGTTCCGCTCAGGCCCTCCGTCACAGTTGGCGTCTTGGACCGATGTGGGACAGAACTATGGGCCTGCTGGCGATGTACCAGAACTGTGGAATCGCATCCGGGAGCTTATTGAGAGGGACATAAATCTTGTCAACATAATGCAAGTGATGCTAATCCGGCGGATGTTTCCGTGCAAACGTCGGCCTCTCCGGATGTGGGAGTTTAATCCGGAGGGTCCGCGGACTATTAAGCACTTCTTCGGTCTGAAGCTCGAAGGAATGTGTAAATTATTCTTCGTACCTCAAGTAAAGTGTCCGGACACCACCGAGGATGCGGGCCTAAGCTGCAATCGCCTAGATGCCCAAGTAAGTAACCTCAAAGCTGGACACTTCGTTTATATTTATCATAACCATTATTCTGAAAATCCTGCCGTGGCCAGGAATGGCTTAACAAGGCGGAGAGAATCAGGTGTCCGGCGCCACTTCCTGATGGCTCGCCTGGTCCCACTATTGAAAAGATGCTGGGCCGGGCGCACAGCAAAATCCCTTCAGGGAAAGGCGAAGGAAAGGGTAGTGAAGCCGAACTTCATGCACCACACGTCCAGACCAGGGAAATCGCTACCCATCCTATGGAGGATAGCCGGAAAGGGGAGGTCAAAGTCTCCTCCCCACGCGGGAAGAAGAGGGCCGCCTCCGAAGATTTGGAGGTGGGGACGCCCAAGCAATTGAAGAAAATATCACCAGAGGGCTTTGCTGCGACGGGCACCCTCACTGCGTCATGCCCACCAAGGGGCCAGCCCTCTAACGAGCCGTAAGTTATTCATGAATTTTAAGGTGTGATGTTACTCCGAGATCCATAACCAGGACTTCTTCTTTTGTAGTCCGGCGAGCAGCTCTTCTCAACAGAGTTCGTCTACAGGGGACCTTCGTCCGAAGAGGATGGAGAGTGAGACTCCACCCACCTCTCTGCCTCATGAAGCGGGTGACACGGAGGTGTCATCACGGAGGAGTCCGGATCTTCTGAAGCAGGAGGCTAATACGTCAGCCGCCCTGATCCCGGAGTATTTGGCTCCCACGGGGGGCGATGAGAAGGGTTCAGCACAGTTTAGTGTCCGGCCGGACATACTAACGGGCCGCTTGGAGCGAGCCGCGCTCTCGGAGGAGCACCACTCTTTAATGAGCACGGTGCTCATGAAGATTTCATCTGCTACCAGCGGTTTGAATGAGGCATTTACAAGCCTGCTCAAAGGCTTTGAGGTATATAGTGAAAAATGCGCAATTTTTTGATTATGAAGCGCGCGCTAGGAGTGCTCCCTATAGATAGTAGCCCCTGAGACTCTACTTGCCAGCCGCAGGCGGCAAACGGGGGATCATATACTAATGGCTGTGCCGTTAATGTGCGTAGGTATACAAGGATCCGGCAGCCGACCAGTCTGTTGAAGCTGCCGAACTAAGGAGGCAGATCAGATCAATTGATGTCGATATCACGCTAGTGAATAAGCGGCTGGAGAAGTCACAGGGTATGAGCTCGGCTTCCCTTATTATGATGTATAGAGAAACGCGAGAGGGGCAGAATATTAATGCCATGTGTTTGCACTGCAGATGGTGCTGCTATCGTGGAGGCCCTGAGGGCGGAACTTGCTCAAGCCAAGGAACAAGCTCAGGCTAGCAATGCGGCTGCCCTAAAGGCGGCCGAAGAATTGAGAGCCGAATAGGCTGCTCATCCCCGAAGCGAGGAAAAGATAGCCGAAATGGCTGGGGAGTTAAAGAATGCCGACAACCGGTACGCACTCCTCGAAAAGGAGAATAAGGCTAGTTCGGCCGAGCTGGACAAGGCACTTAATGCTGCCAAGGAGATGCGGACCGAGATCTGCAGTATGGGGGAGGAGCTCCAACAGGCCATCAAAATCGTGGCTGGGGGCTCATACCTACTGCGGACAAAGTTCTTGGATCCGAAGTATGCTCCCCTGGCGGGGCGCTTGAGTCCTGCAGACGCATATGCGGACTTGGCGAATAGTACAGCTGACGTTGTCAAGTTCTTCGAGGGTCAAGGCGATGAAGAAGTGGAGAAGCTTTTCTGGCTGCAGTTCAATGCTCCCACTCGCCCGCTGCCACTGAATGAGAAGGTGGCTGCTATGGCGGAGCTCCACAGGCTGTCCGGGCTTGTAATGCGGTCTGTAGTAGACCATCTTTGGCCTAAGGGGCCTAAGCAGGACAACTATTTTGGTATGGTGCAGAAATTCCTTGGAGCCGTGTCTCGGATTAACGCCATGAGGAGGTCGGCATGCATAGAGGGTGCAGGGATGGCTCTAGCCCGCGTTAATGCCTATTGGACGGATATGGAGGCCACTGTAATAGCGACCCAGGATCCGGCGGGGGGCCAATATCCGGTCGAGCACTACTTGGCGCAAGTCACAGAAGGTGCCCGCCTTATAGAGGTGCAGTGCACGAAGAATGTTTTATTCGAGTGATAAGTCAAATCATTGTAGAAAACAATGTTTTAGTTTAATTATGAGGCTATGTTTATACTTTTGCCCAGAAGCATGATTGTATCCCCTTTGCGGCCATTTTTGTATGTATAAGTAGTCCGAAAGATAGCAGTCGTTTGCTTCAGCCCCCACGCATATAATGCGGGGGTGTTCACAAAAAATAAGCTTAGTCACACTTGATCCAACATCTTGTTCCGTTAAGGAGGTGATCGCGCGTCGAACTAGTCAACCAGACTATATAGCTGTAACACTTTCGCTTAGCCATCGGAGTATAATGGTGGGGCTACTATGTAGCCCCTGGTACCTTCGCGTGCATCCGAATACGGGCGAGTGTGTACATGGCCAGGAAACGGCCCTTCGTTAATGCGGAGGAATCTTTACGGATTCCGGTGAGTCTTCGAGTGGTTGCACAGTCTCTCACTGTATGATGACAATCAGTTTTCGGCTTTCTCTACTGAGGCACTCATCCAGAATAACCAGGGCACAATCGCAGTAGTTCTCCTTTGGTCTGCCTTAGCCGGATGATAACGGAATGTAAGGCGGCAAACCCAGGAGCCGGGCAAACCCAACATTTGACCAAAGACATGATTCGGAGCTGATGCATATACGGCCAAACTCGTGACGCCGAACACTCCCGATGGTATTCGGTCTTTGTAAAGGAAAAGAGGCTTGACGAGAGCCAATTATAAGCCCTTAATTCCTAGGTACGTGCAATTTAGTCTGCCATGGCCAAATGCCAATGACGGCAGTATCCTCTGTGGGTATAGAACCCATGGGATGGTTAAACAACAAGAGGCAGTAGAAAAGGTTTACACAGGGGTATAATCTAAAAAGAAACCTGTTGAACAGGGCCTTGATACACGTCGGCGCCTTTGTCTCCGTTGTGCCGTATCCTGGAAGGGTCTCATGTGAACGTTGTCTGTAAAAAAAAGAAAAACTCATAGGAGAGTGCAACGTAAGTATGCGATTAATAATAAAAGTGTAAGATGGTTGCCTGCCAATAAGGTCGAGCCAAGTGTGGGGTTGTATTAAAAATTTATAGCCCCTGGTTTCCGCTATGGGGGTACGTATACGGTGCCCTGGTTGAACCGGGCTACCGGACTCGTCTAACCGTGTTTGTGGTCTTAATGACCAGGCATGTATGTGATATTCGGAGGCCGCTTACAGTCCGGCCGCCAGGGCCATCGCGTGTTCCTCTGCGCGCGAAGCGTGCTCTGTTATTCCGCTAATGGTGATGAGGCCACGGGGACAGGGCATCTTGAGTGTAAGGTAGCCATAATGCGGCAATGCATTGAAGTGGGTGAAGGCCGGTCTTCCAAGCAATGCACGATAGCCGCTTTGGAAGGGTGCGATGGTGAAGATCAGTTTTTTCGCTTCTGGAGTTGCCTGGGGAGCCGAATGTTACTTCCAGCACGACAGAGCCCCTTCCGTAGGTTTCAACGCCTGGTATCACCCCTTCAAAGGTGGTGTTGCTTTGGCTAATTCTGGATGGGTTTATCCCCATTCCGCGGACAGTGTCCTCGTATGTTAAATTGAGACTACTGCCGCCGTCCATGAGGATACGGGTGAGACGGTATCCATCTATTATTGGGTCAGGCACCAAGGCCTGTGATCCACCGCGCCGAATATTAGTTTGGCCATCCATGTGATCGAAAGTAATCGGACGAGACATCCAGTAATGAGATGTAGGTATGATGGTCTCTACATCATGCGTGTCTATGTGCGCACGTCCATGCCTTCTCGTGGATGTGCGCGTCGCATGGATCATGTTTACTGTTTTAACCTCTGGTGGGAATTTTTTCTGTCCCCCAGTGTTCGGCTGGCGAGGTTCTTCCTCGTCTTCAGTTGGTTTTTCTGTCCCTTTGTGTTCAACATTTAATTTGCCGGCCTGCTTGAAGACTCAACACTCTCTATGGGTGTGGTTCGTAGGTTTCTCCGGGGTGCCATGAATTTGGCATAGTCTGTCCAGGACTCTATTCAGACTCGACGGTCCCTCTTTATTGCCATTGAATGGCTCCTTTTGCTGATCAGGTTGAGAGTCCCTGAATCTGGCGTTGACCGTCGTGTTATCCGGGCTCTCTTCCTTGTTTTGGCATTTGTTTTTATTACGCCATGGCTTCCCATTGCCATCCCTTATTTCGGATGTGGTGGGGTCGCTAGTGCTTTTACGGGCTAGCCAGCTATCTTCACCCGCGCAAAAGCGGGTCATAAGGTTTCTTAAGGCTGCCATTGTCCTTGGCTTTTCTTGGCCGAGGTGTCTGGCGAGCCACTCGTCACGGATGCTGTGTTTCAATGCCGCTAAGGCTTCGGCGTCCGGACAATCGACACTTTGATTCTTCTTAGTGAGGAATCTATTCCAAAGCTTGCGGGCGGACTCTCTGGGCTGCTGGATTATGTGACTTAGATCGTCTGCATCCGGAGGCCGGACATAGGTCCCTTGAAAATTGGCCCTGAAAGCGTCTTCGAGTTCCTCCCAACTCCCAATTGAGTTTTCGGGGAGGCTTGTCAACCAGTGTCGAGCTGGTCCTTTCAACTTGAGGGGAAGGTATTTGATGGCATGGAGGTCATCCCCACGAGCCATGTGAATATGCAGGATAAAATCTTCGATCCAGACCCCTGGGTCTGTGGTGCCGTCGTACGCTTCTATGTTCACAGGTTTGAAGCCTTGTGGGAAATCATGGTCCAGTACTTCTTCGGTGAAGCACAGGGGTGAGCAGCCCCTCTGTATCTGGACGCGCTGTGGCATGTAGTCGGCTGTTGTTGGGTCCGGAGTTTATTCTGGATTGGTATCTGGCTTGTCTGAGGGTCTGGGTGACCATATTCCTTCACCGGGGTGTGTCTTTTAGGTCCATAGATGGACTTGGCTGCACCGGCCTTCTTATCCAGATGCTCACGTGGATCGTGCGTAGTGTCTGCAGCCGCTCTGTTATGGTTGTGAAGCGGTACGTCTGGTTTCTTGGTCGAATTTTCTTTTGGTGGAATGGCCGCGTCGTCAAATTCTGGCAGTAGCTTGCGCTTCGGATAGCTTTTTGTATGGCGGTCATCACCATATCTTTCTTCGGTGTCTAGCACTTTATTACATCTTCGGCTGAGCTTTTCTTGTGCATCCTTGAGTTGTTGCTTCTGCTTTTTTAGACTTCTTTCGGTGTCCATAAGCTTTCTGTGGAGGTTTTCTCGTTCCACTTGTTCTTCTGGGATGATGAATGCATCGTCGTCCGGACTATCTTCTATTCTGGGGCGGCTTCATGAGCTCGTCCCTCCGGATCATTGTGATCGGGTATGTGCTCCCAACTTGATTTGGCGTGACCTGGCTCATCCCGCTCCATCGTTGGGTCCATGTGGTCGTTGTTGCTTTTGGAGTTTGCGGGTATATCGACCCTTCTTGCGCTCTTGTCCCTATTTTTGTAATTGCTGGACTTTGAGCGGCGTCTGCGCCGCCTCTTTGGCTTTTGCCTGGGTGTTTTATCTTCCGGATTATCGCTGTCGTCCCTATTGGGCGTATCTACCTTGTATATATCATGTGACAAGGTAGTAGTCCCGTGCCCCAGGTATTCTGGAGCTTCTCCTACATCGTCGTCCATACCGTCGATGTCTTCGGAGTCGAAGTCATGCACGTCGGTTAAATCTTCGATTGTGGCAATGAAGTGGGTGGTGGGTGGGCACTGAATTCCTTCGTCGCCTGCTTCCCACTCGGGCTGAACATAGTTCGGCCCAGAGCCTCCTGACAAAGAGAGAGACCTTAATAAGTTCGGCATGTTGCCAAAGGGCGAGTGCTGAAAGATGTCCGCCGCGGTAAACTCCATTACCGGAGCCCAACCTGGCTCGGCTGGCTCAAGAGCGACCGGACCGGGACCAACAACATGATATGAGTCCGGGGGCCCAGGGTAACAGGCCTCCACAGAGGTGAGACCTGTGTTCGGCTCCACCGCCGATGAGTGTGCGTCCTGCGGGGCGGAGTCCAGCCGTCTGGCCATAGGCAACGCAACCTGCCCTGGATGTAGATCCGGGGCTGCTTCGGGGATGATGTCCCGAGTATTGTCCGACTGCAGGTCTAGGCCATGCTCGTCGTGACTGTCTGACGTTCCTGGCGCAGGCTCGAATCCGTCGAAGATCAAGTCTTCGAGGATATTTGCCGTGTAGTTCAAGTTTCCGAACCTGATCTGGTGGCCAGGGGTGAAGCTATCGATCTGCTCCAACTGGCCAAGCGAATTGGCCCGCAGTGCGAAGCCGCCAAACACAAAGATCTGTCCGGGGAGAAAAATCTCACCCTGGACTGTGTTATCGACGATTGAAGACGCCATCAAGCCTCGAAGCGACGACACAGAGGAACTCTCAATGAAAGCACCAATGTCGGTGTCAAAACAGGCGCATCTCAGGTAGGGGGTCCCGATCTGTGCGTCTTAGGCTGATGGTAACAGGAAGCAAGGGACACAATGTTTACCTAGGTTCGGGCCCTCTCGATGGAGGTAAAACCCTACTTCCTGCTTGATTAACATTGAAGATATGAGTAGTACAAGAGTAGATCTACCATGAGATCGTAGAGGCTAAACCTTAAGAGCTAGCCTATGATGGTATGATTGTAATTGTGATCGGCCTTCTAAGGACCATGCTCTCCCGTTTATATAGACACCGGAGAGCTAGGGTTTACATGGAGTCTGTTACAAGGAAGGAAACATAATATCCGGATTGCCAAGCTTGTCTTCCACACAAAGGAGAGTCCCATCCGGACACGAGCCGAAGTCTTGAGTCTTGTATCTTGACGCTTCTATAATCCGGACGCTATGTACAGTCCGGCTGTCCGGATACCCCCTTATCCAGGACTCACTCACTACTCACTACTCTACTCTCAATGCTACTGATTGCCTCTATGGTTTCATCATTGTTGATGATTACTCTCGATATACTTGGGTGCATATAATCCTCTACAAGACTGAAGTGCAGGATGTATTCAGACGCTTTGCCAACCGTGCCATGACTAACTATGGCGTCAAGATCAAGCACATCAGAAGTGACAACGGCACTGAGTTCAAGAACACCGGCCTCGACGTGTACTTGGATACCATGGGTATCAGTCACGAGTTCTCCGCTCCTTACACACCTCAGCAGAATGGCATCGTGGAACGCAAGAATAGAACTCTGATTGAGATGGCACGAACGATACTTGATGAGTACAAGACTCCACAGAAGTTCTGGCCTGAAGCCATTGACACTGCATGCCACGTCATCAACTGTGTTTATCTTCACAAGCTTCTGAAGAAAACATTCTATGAGCTCCTAATTGGTAAGAAGCCAAATGTAAGTTAACTCAGAGTATTTGGTGCTAAGTGCTGGATCAAGGATCCACATCACACTTCCAAATTTGCACCGAAAGCACATGAAGGTTTTATGCTTGGTTACGGAAAGGATTCGCACTCCTACGGAGTCTTCAACCTCTTTCACTATAAAGTGGTTGAAACTGTGGATGTGCGATTCGATGAGACTAACGGCTCACAAGGAGAGCACCTGCCAAATGTGCTAGATGTATTATCCCCTAGCGAGTCAAACAAGCGAATGGGAACTGGAGAAATCATACTCTCTGAGAATTAGACTAAAGAAGAACTGATCGTTTCTGCTTCCACTCAACCTGAAGACAATGCTCAACCTGAAGATAATCCCCCAAATCGTGACATTGATCAGAATGAACAAAATCTTCGTCCTGCTCATCCTCGTGTTGCAAATGAAGTACAGATTGAGAAGATGATCGATAGCCTCAATGCACCTGGTCCACTCACTCATTCAAGAGCCACACAAAGAGCAACACAACTCACCAACTTCTGTGGACATTTTGCATTTTTCTCAATCTCAGAGCCCAAGAAAGTCACCGAAGCCTTCATGGAACCTGAATGGATTCAAGCTATGCAAGAAGAGCTTCAACAGTTTGAGTTGAACAATGTGTGGGAACTGGTCAAGCGTCCTGATCCTCGGAAGCACAATATCATTGGCACCAAATGGATATATCGCAACAAGCAAGATGAACATGGTCAAGTGGTCACAAACAAAGCTCGTCTTGTTGCACAAGGCTACACTCAAGTGGAAGGGATTGACTTCGATGAAACGTTTGCTCCTGTGGCAAGGCTTAAAGCCATTCGCATACTGCTTGCCTATGCAAATCATCACAACATCCTCCTCTATCAAATGGATGTGAAGAGTGCTTTTCTCAACGGAAAGATAGAAGAAGAAGTATATGTTGCACAATCTCCTGGCTTTGAAGATCCAAAACATCCTGATATGGTTTACAAGCTCAACAAGGCACTGTATGGACTCAAACAAGCCCCTCGTGCTTTGTATGATACGCTCAAAGACTTCCTGAAGAGCAAAGGCTTCAAACCTGGTTCACTAGATCCTACTCTCTTCACGAAGACATATGATGGTGAACTGTTTGTGTGCCAAATCTATGTGGATGACATTATCTTCGGCTGCACCAACAAGAAATACAGTGATGAGTTTGGACACATGATGCAAGAGCAATATCAGATGTCCATGATGGGTGAACTGAAGTTCTTTCTAGGTCTCCAAATCCGTCAGCAACGCAACAACATCTTCATCTCTCAAGAAAAAAATCTCAAAGATTGCCTGAAGAAGTTTGGAATGCAAGACTGCAAAGGGTACACGACGCCAATGCCAACCAAAACTCATCTGGGTCCCGACGACAATTGTAAAGAGTTTGACCAAAAGGTATACCACTCCATGATTGGTTCTTTGCTTTATTTATGTGCATCTAGGCCAGATTTAATGCTTAGTGTTTGCATGTTTGCCCGATTCCAAGAGGCACCAAAGGAATCGCATCACTTAGCTTTGAAGCGAATTCTTCGATATTTGGCTTACACCCCAACACTAGGATTATGGTATCCAAAGGGCTCAGAGTTTGATCTAGTTGGATTCTCAGATGCTGATTATGCTGGTGACAAGGTTGATCGCAAGTCCACATCAGGCACATGTCACTTTCTGGGACAATCACTTGTCTATTGGTCTGCAAAGAAGCAGAACTGTGTATCTCTCTCCACTGCTGAATCCGAATACATTGCTTCTGGATCTCTCTATGCTCAGCTTCTCTGGATCAAGAAAACTCTCAAGGACTATGGTATACACCTAAAGAATGTGCCTCTCTACTACGACAATGAGAGTGCCATCAAGATTGCCAACAACCCAGTTCAGCACTCGAAGACAAAGCACATTGAGATTCATCATCACTTCCTCAGAGATCATGTCATGAAGGAAGGTATTGATATCATTCACGTCAACACTGAAGAGCAATTCGCAGATATCTTCACAAAGCCCTTGGATGAGAAAAGATTTTGCAAGTTGCGGTGTGAGCTAAATATCTTGGAATCCTCAAATGTCCTGTGAATGGGAAACACATCCTAAAACTTATGCATTTTGATGACTCAGATGTGCAACACACGAAGTAATGTATATCTTCAATCAATGAAGACATACACTCTAAGTGTGAATACATTAATGCGGAATTTGACTTTGGAGCGCCACGATAATTGTGCGGCGTGTCTGGGTCTAATACTTCCTATACGGTGGGTCACACCACCACCAAATTTTTGTTTGAAGAGTTCCTCTTGGCGTTATGTTTGCAAAAGCTTCATAATTGATTTGTGTTCGTCCCTGACTAGTATTCAAGTTTATCTTCATCTGGTTGATTACTGCTTGTGTTCTGTCCTCCACAGCCTTCACTTATAGCTATGACTTCTTGTTGAATCGTTTGATCTAAGTGAATGTGATCGGACCCTAACCTATCTATGCTTCTACCTCAACTCTATTTGTCCAAATCATATGCATTCTATTGAAAACTGTCGATTGTCTTCACTGAACCTTGTCAGTTGAAGTCAATCTGACAAACATTTATGTCTGTTTTTAAATGCTTTATCTTTATTTCCGGAAATCCGAAGAATTCAAAACTATCGCCCGACAATCCAGGCGTGCGTGGGAACATGGAACAACTACCAAGGAGTTGCATGCACGCCACGTGTCATTCAAATGCAAATCGCCAAGGGCACCTGCGTAATTACGTTGTGCTATCCCTTTCCTTATAAATACACATCCCATCACGGTCAAAAATTCTTCTTCCACCTTGCCACCTCCCGAAAACCCTAGCGCCACCGCTAGCACTCGACGACACCGGCGACGAAGCGCTTAGCTGCCGCGACTTCTCCGATGCCGTCCTCACGCCTACCGCGGACCTCATCTTCTCCACCGCCACCGTAGCTGTCTCTCGTTGCCAAGTTAGGGCACGGTAGATTCAACTGCTCGGCCTCAACTCCCCCTCCGTCTAGCAGTCCTTCTTGTGGTAATTAAAACTCACTTTTTTACCATCTTTTTGATCTGATAGATTCATTCTACCTTACCAAAAGTAGTTTCTATAAATCCAAAGTTGAATCTGTCTCCTTCTGCATCTCATACTATGCCTAGTCTATTCACTTATGCTTCACTACAAGTTAGATTCCTCACTTGTACTTATTCTTGGTTTCGTACAAATCTGGAACCAACTCTCATCAAATAAGTGAATGTCTTCGCGATATGAGGTCAATGTCTTCAAACTGATTTATCTTGAAAATCCTCTAAGAATGCATATGACATCTTCCCCTTCCCTCGCATCTCTAATGCTGTCGCAGGTACATGTCCGTCGGAGAATCCCTTGGTTCTCATAGTATGCATTCATTTGCAGAGTTCTTACAGAATCATATAAATTCTCCTGAAGCAAGTTCTTGTCTGACTAGCCGCAAGAAGCCTTTGCAAGTTCTGAAGCCTTTCAGGATAAGCTTCATGGCTACTGAGAAACCAGCAAGAAAGGGTGGCAGAAAGCATCGTGGGAACACCTCCAAGGATTTGCCTCCCGATTTGCATGAGCTGTACAAAACAGATCCAGAGGAAACCTATACTGGTCGCAAGAATCGCATCCAATGGATTTGAAGATACTGGGCTGAGGAATGGTTCAAGTGCCATTTTGTCACTAAAGAATATGCTGAAAAGAATGGCATCAAGCGACCCTGGGGAGATATAGTGTACAACAATCTTCAACCCAGGTCCCAGACTGAAGCCACTGAGCAAGGCTTCTATCCGTGCATGGTTGGCGGACCGCAGCTAGAGGATGCTGACTCCTCTTCTCTGTTGTGGTGTCGCGAAGACCATCTCTTCAAGCGCAACTACTAGTTCGCAAAAGATTCTGCTGTGAAGAACAAAAAGGCTTTCGGACTTGACTTCAACCCTGGTCCATCCTCTCCACGGGAAGATGGCACCCATGAAGCCAATGAAAACAAGATCAGTCCCTTCTACAACTTTGAAGGCTTCCTCGCACACATCACCGTTCAAGGTGCAAATGTGGATCATTCTGATGATGGTGCTGATACTGATGATGCACCAGCTCCTCTTCCTAAGCCGAAGAAGCAGAAGAAAGCTAAGGCTTCCAACCCCATTGCTCCACCAAAAGCTTCTCGAGTAAAGCCATTGGCAACTGCCCCTCCTGCTCCAAGTAACACCTCTAAAGATCAATCTCGTGTCTCCCAATGGACCGAGAAGCCTCAAAAGAGAACTGCTCAGAGGACAAGTCAAGCACTGACACCAGCTGCCGTTCTAAGGAACGAATCTGAAGCTATTGATCTGTCGTCTGATGACGAGTTTGGTGAGGATGCTCTTGAACAACTGATAAAGAGCAAGCAAGACGCGGAAATTTTCAATGATCTGCCTCTCTTCGATGTACAAATCCTGGACAACTTCATTTATGAGTGGTTTGACAACCCAAATCTCATCTTTCATGATCTTCAGCTTTCTATTGGCATCAGCGTCGCCTTCCAAGGAGCCATTGCTCCTGAGCTGGCTCTGGCTCAGAAGATCGTCGAACTCAAAAACAACATTGATTTTGAGAAAGAGCAGTTCAAGAAGCATGTGTCCAAGCTCAGTGCGGCTGATGTTCAGAAATTCAAGCTGATGCTGAATGACCTCAAAGAAGCATTTCACAAGAAGGGTGAAGAAGCCAAAGGCTCAAGAGAATGCATGAAGAATCTTGCCGCCAAGTGTGTTCAAGCATACAATGAAGCTGAAAAGCGCAAGGCTCTTGGGCGTCTAGGCATAGACCCCAAGATGGCTGCCAGGAAGAAGTCGGCTGTGGCCCCAACTGAAGCTACACAGCGGGAAGAACCTCGCATTGTCTTCCTTGCCAGCATGACAGGCTCAAAGCCTAAGGTCCCCACATCAGCTTCAGAACAGAAGAAAACCAAGGCAGCTGAAGCCGAAGCCAGAAAGAGAAAAACCAAGAACAACACTGATGATGCACCACCCCTCAAGAAGAGGAAGACCAAGAAGAGAGATCGGGCTGCTCCCAAAGAGCCCCTTGTTGTTGAACCCGTTGCTTTTGCTCCCCCTCCATCCGATAATCAAGAGCGTCAGTTGATCATACATGAGCCTTCTTCCACAGAGGCTCCAGAAGCACAAGAAGTTCCAGTCGTTGATCCCATCGCGACTGAAAACATTGGTCCCCAAGACAATCTAGAAGATGATGTAGTCCTTCCTCAGATTCAGCGCCCCACAATATCATCGCCTGTTCACACGAACAGCGAACCCATCAGTATTGGTCGTCCTTTGACGCCAATCGCGAGGGATGCCTCATGGGCTGATCGCCCCCAACCAGCAACACCAGTTCAAGACTCCCCAAGTACACCCCATCCTACACCAAAACAAGGTACCAGTCCTATTGTCAATGATGACAATTACATGGAAACCACACCATCACCGAAAGCATCGCCCGTGTTTCAACGGCTTCGCAAAGGCCAGAGGCTCGGTCTCCATGACAACCATCATAGAAGAGGATTCACACCAGTCCAGCTCAGTGGCACGTCAAGTGTTCCCTGAAGACAATCCTTCTGTGACGGTTCCTGTGTCTGAAGCTAATGCTTCTGAAGAGATTCTGGCTGCATCAGCCGATGAAA
Source organism: Triticum dicoccoides (assembly GCF_002162155.2). NCBI lineage: Eukaryota > Viridiplantae > Streptophyta > Magnoliopsida > Poales > Poaceae > Triticum > Triticum dicoccoides. The sequence goes on along the minus strand of NC_041386.1, from coordinate 713,369,528 downwards.
GAAAAGAAGAACATGTTGCCACACCCCCCACCAATCAAGCAGAAAATGTTCTCGAGGAGAATGTATCCATGCCCGACCCTCCAGCTACTCAAGTGGAGGTTGAGAACACTGAGGCGACCACCAACAATGCCACTAAAGCCAATGACATTATCATGACTGAAGCCACTGTGGCGCCTCAAGTCAACATTGTGAATGAAGCCAATGCTGCACATGCATCCAATGTGCAGCCTGATGCCTCTGCCAATGCTTCTGCTCTTGTACCGCCACCAAGGCCACACACAATTGAGCATGCATTCTATCAAGGTGAACTTGTTCCTATCAGATGGCCAATTCTGATTCCTCCGGCTGCTCCCGGTCCCCAGTTCATGTGGAGCATAGGCCTCGGGTACAGAAGCCAAAGCCTTTGACCTCATTGAGCTTATCGGCCTTTCCACTCCAGGTGACCTCTATGAACCTGGTTGTCAGCTTCACCGCAATGTAGTAGAAAGCATCTTTCAGAAGCCAGAGCCCAACATGAGCCAGATGCTGAGCATGATGAAGCCACTGCCACTTGACGCTGAATATCCAAAGGAATTCTTTGTTGAAGACCTAGAGTATCTGCCCCGCACCATCTAGCATATCATAAGGCGGACTCTATGGCCCATCAAAGGGCATTCCTCCTCCACAAAGCTTGAAGGAGCAATGAAGACATTGGTCTTCTGCATTCTGAATGGCAAAAGCTTCAATGCTCAGGACTTCTTCATTAGACAGTCTGCTGCTTCTAGCTCTCACATCCTTGGTCTAAAATTTTATGCTCCTTGGGTTATGCATCTGATCAAGCTTCACTCTGCAATCAACTATCAGCCCTCTATGCGCAACCATCTTATATTCCTGCCAGAGGTTGATATGTCAGTTGAAGCCATTTACCAAGAGCCTGCCAAGGAGGCGATATATCTTCATAACATAGATCGTCAGAGTTTCTCTCAAGATGTTGAAGGTGTTCAGGCTGTTTCTCGTGTCTATCCATTGGCCGGCAACACTCACCGTGCACGTACTGAAGCCACAGAGAGCACCATTTCTCCAACGCCTCGCAAGCGCTCCCATGTGCTCAATGACCCTGAGCTTCTTGTGGCACTGCATCAGAAACAAGACAAGCATCATTTCTGGTTCAAACAACAAATGCAAAGCCTCTTGGTGGATGTAAATCGCATTCGCAATCTTGCCACCAAGAACGCCTTTGTCACTCATGAAACCTGTTGGAGGACTTGGAAGAGTTTGACATTGCTATGTGCTGAAGCTGATCTTCAAGACGATGGCTTCACTGAAAGATTCAGGTTTGACTCCACTCCTCCCAGGAATGTTGTTTTACGTCGAACCCCGTCTCTTGAAGATTCAGAGTACTCATCGTCCGCCGCCACGGTAAATGCCAGTCATTGATGAAGCCGATGATGCCACTTCATCACCTCCAGCATCAACGCGTATCGACACTGCACCAAGTTCTTCTGCACCACCAAACCTCAATGACAACCCTACGCCTCATGGGAACGATTAGCGACTATGTCTTCAAACCTTTTTGGTCCTTACTGACAAAAGGGGGAGAAGCATATGGTGATAGTCTTCAAGCGGGTCCATATGGGTGGTTGCTATACTTTTGCCTAGTGTTTACAACTCTCGTTTTGATACATTTGGTTCTTTGAGTTGTAACACTTAAAACTCGATGGTTGTCTGCTACTTTTTACTCCTATTCTGTGATGCGACGATAACTTCCGCATGTGCGATGATAAATCCCGCATGAAGTCATTTCGCAGACATCCATCTTTCGTTATGCATGTCATTATTCTTGTATATCTTTTCATGCATGATGTATTGTCTTCATATGTTGAGAAGGATCTCCACAAGTACAACCTGCCATGTGCATTTGCATTCCAACGCAAAACATTTATATTCACATCTTCAGGGGGAGCCTTTTGCCACTTATGAAGACAATGCCTCAATCCTTTAAAATTTCACATACTTTTAGCCCTGTTGAAAACTTCAACCAGTTTGTCATCAATCACCAAAAAGGGAGAGATTGTAAGTGCATCTAGTGCTACCCCTAGTTGGTTTTGGAGTATTGACGACAAACCTGGCTGAGGGACTAATGTGTTTGTGACAATTGCAGGATAACACACGTAGTAGTCCCTCATTGATTTGGTTTACCTACCGGAGATGACCCATCAATCACAGGATAAAAATGTGTCAAGACATTAAGACAATGGTGGTCGGTGAAGCTAATCACGTTGAAGACTATGACTTGTGAAGAAAATGTCTGAAGACTATGGAGCGTGAAGACTTAGTCGTTTCATTATTTCTTTTCTTCTTTATTGAGTCATAGGAACCACCGCACTGTTAAGTGGGGTCCAAGTGAACAAAGTTAGAATGACTATAGTGATGCTCAACCAAATCCTATGTCTTCAAGCGAAGACAATGAGAGCAAATCTTATCCAGCATCGGATAAGTCAGCTTTACTTGTAGCCCAAGTCAAGCTGTCACGTGTGTTTGAAATCTGACCGTTGCGACACGTGTCAGTTCCTTAGTGACCCAGGGTCATTTTGGAAAAATCAGGTCGGGTTGCCACTGGCTATAAATAGCCTACCCCCTACACCATAAATTGGTGGCTCCTCAGAGATAGATACGGCTTTTGTCGTTTGAGAGCAACCAACCTCTGAAGCCTTTGGGAGAGAGAATCCTTGCGAGGACAAAGCCCAAACCACCCGGAGCCCAAAGAGTGTTTGGCATCACTTAAGTCTTTCTGTCTGTGTGATCTGAAGACTTATTCAACTTGAGTACTGTTAATCCTCCAGCCGGTTAGGCATCACGTTCTGAGCATCCAAGAGTCATTGTGGATTGCCGGTGAACGAAGTCTGTGAAGGTTCGGGAGTCTACCTTGAAGACTTACCAGAGTGATTGGGCGGGGACTGAGAGTCCTTAGCTCAAGGGGAATAAGGTGAAGACGCGGTCTTCTGAGTTAAATCTCAGCCTCTCTAACCATATGTACAGTTGTCACAGTAACTGGAACTGGTCGAACAAACCACTGTCTTCCTGAAACTACTGGTTCTATCTCTCACTTCTCTTTACTTATCGTTTGTCTTCATGAAGTCATTGCCTGCTTGCACAATCTGTTTGACTGCACTGTTTGACTACTTGTCTTGATTGGCTTCATACTATCTTCAACCCTGATCTTTACTACCTAGCTGCTATTAGTCTTCGTGCTTTCACTTCATTGAATACTTGACTATGGCTTGTCTAGTGTAGTCTATCTTCCGCTGCATCCGAATAGGGTTGTATCTACTGTTTGTCTTCGAAACCCCCATGTTTTGAAGACTTTCATAAAAATCGCCTATTCACCCCCCCTCTAGTCGATAACTAGCCCTTTCAATCATCGTTTATACCGTCGATGTCTTCGGAGTCAAAGTCAAGCACGTCGGTCAAATCATCGACAGTGGCTATTAATTGGGTGGTGGGTGGGTAAAGAATTTCTTCATCGCCTGCTTCCCACTTGAGCCGGATATAGCTCGGCCAGGAATCTCCTGACAGAGAGAGACCTTAGTGAATTTAGCACATCGCCAAAGGGGGAGTGCTGAAAGATATCTGTGGTGATGAACTCCATTACTTGAGCCCAATCGGACTCGATGGGCGCGGGGGCGCGCGGTTCCGAACCCACATCTGGACACGATTCCGGGGGTCCGGTGATGCAAATTCCCTTAACAACGGAATCTCTGTTCGACTATATCGCCGAAGAGCATGCGGCCTCCGTGGCGGGGTCCATCCACCCGTCCTCGGATGACGCAATCTGCCCCGGATTTAGGTCCGGAGCAGCTGCAGGGGCGACATCCCAAATACTGTCCGACATCAGATTTAAGTCATGCTCGTCATGACTGTTCGGCGCTCCTGATGTAGGCCCGAATCCATCAAAGATCAAGTCTCCGCGGATATCGGCCGTGTAATTCAAGTTTCCGAACCTGACCTAATGGCCAGGGGCGTAGCTGTCGATCTGCTCCAGATGACCAAGCGAATTGGCCCGCAGTGTGAAGCCGCCAAACACGAAGATCTGTCCGGGGAGAAAAGTCTCACCCTGGACTGCGTTGTTGTTGAAGATTGAAGGAGCCTTCGGACCTTACAGCGACGGCACAGAGGAACTCTCAATGAAAGCACCAATGTCGGTGTCAAAAACGGCGGATCTCGGGTAGGGGGTCCCGAAGTATGCGTCTAAGGCTAATGGTAACATGAGACTGGGGACACGATGTTTACCCAGGTTCGGGCCCTCTCGATGGAGGTAATACCCTACTTCCTGCTTGATTGATCTTGATGACATGAGTATTACAAGAGTTGATCTACCAGGAGATCGTAGAGGCTAAACCCTAGAAGCTAGCCTATGGTTATGATTGTTCTTGTCCTACGGACTAAACCCTCTGGTTTATATATACACTAGAGGGGGCTAGGGTTACACAGAGTCAGTTACAAAGAAGGAGATCTATCATCTGAATGCCAAGCTTGCCTTCCACGCAAAGGAGAGTCCCATCCGGACACGGGACGAAGTCTTCAATCTTGTATCTTCATAGTCCAACAGTCCTGCCAAAGTATGTAGTCCGGCTGTCTGGATACCCCCTTATCCAGGACTCCCTCACCTTTCCTTGCCAACGATTCAACGGGATGATTTGGAACACGAAAGACAAACTAACGTGACTCTACATAATACCATGTCGTGCCTTCCTGGGACCCATGACCATGCGAATAATAAACCACACTAGCGTCTCTCGAATAGGCCATTCCGTGCCTCACCGAGTAAACAGTTGGTTTTCACATCTGAACCAATTCCGCTGGGTCTCCCCAATTAAAGAACGAACCTGACGGTGCCTTTGTGGGCTGAACGCCCGCGCCTCTCTGTTTAATCAAGTCGATAGAATCATTCGGAACAGAGACATAGGGAACGTGACTCTATATTATACGGCACCATGGCTTTTAGCGCTTCACGCCCGTGGCTGTGAGCCTTAACACTGCCACGAATGTCCACACCATCATCTGTGCACAAGTCATATTGCTACCTGGTATAGAACCGTGGCTATATTCACTTCATGCCCGTGCCTCTAATAAATGGAGCGCGACGTAACTCAATACCAAACCGTGGATTTTAAAAATAAGGAACTTACACTTTTAAACACCTCGACTCTCGAATCGGCCATCTTGTCCCACACAAAGTAAATAGTTAGCGTTAACATCTGAACCCATTCTGCTTTATTTCCATAATAAACATACGAACATGGCTCTACGAAAGACCAAACCATGTTCCCATGGCATTCACGTCCGTGTCTCTTCTTCTAAACGAGTCAACGAAATCATTTCGAACACAAATACAGGCGAAAGTGACTCTATACAAAACCACACCATTTGGAACAGGAAAGACAAACTAACGTGATTGTGCACAATACCACGCCGTGCCTTCCTGGGACCCATGACCGTGCGAATAATATACCACACTAGCGTCACTCGAATAGGCCATTCCGTGCCTCACAGAGTAAACAGTTGGTGTTCACTTCTGAACCAATTCCGCTTGGTCTCCCCAATTAAAGAACAAACCTGACAGTGCCTCTGTGGGCTGAACGCCCGTGCCTCTCCTTCTGATTGAGTCGACAGAATCATTCGGAACAAAGACACAGGGGAGCATTACTCTATATTATACAACACCATGGCTTTTAGTGCTTCACGCCCATGCCTGTGACCCTTAAAACTGCCACGAACAACTTGTACAGTGCACCCATATTTTTTTAATACATTAACACAGTAGGAGCCTTTCCTACTATTCAAGGTCAAAAAAACACTGCTACAACATCCACGCCATCGTGTATTCACTTCACACCCATGCCTCTAATAAAAGAAGCGTGACGCAACTCAGTACAGAACCGTGGCTTTTAAAAACAACGAACTTACGCTTTTAAACACGCGACTCTCGAATCGGCCATCCCGGCCCTCACAAAGTAAATAGTTAGCATTGACATCCAAGTCCATTCTGCTTTGTTTCCTTAATAAACGTATGAACGGGACTCTGCGAAAGACCAAACCATGCGCCCATGGGATTCACGTCCGTGCCTCCTTTTTTCTGAACGATTCAATGCAATCATTTCAAATCTGTGCATCTTTTTTCTGAACGAGTCAACGCAATCATTTCGAACACAAATACAGGCAAACGTTACTTTATATAAAACCACACCATGACTTTGTGCAAGCCCCATGCATGTGATCCAAAACACTACAACACAGAAAACCCACGAACGTACATGCATTCATCAGTACACAAATCATTAGAATACTTGGTCCAGAACCGTGGTTGCAGAGACTTCACGTCCCGTGCTTCATAAGTAACAACGCCTAATTACAAAGACACTGGAAACCAAAATACATTTTGTTAACAAAGTAACTGGCAACAAAATTTCACAAGACAAGGTAAGAAACTCCAGTCCACTGATTAACTACACCAGATGCACACAACAGCCAGGGATGCTGTTGTATACTTATTCCCCACTGAACTTCTTGCTGGTTTACTCCCCGTGCAGTTCATCAATCTTCTTCTCCACGACCTTCATATACTCGACATGTTGCTTCACAGTTGCCACCGATTCCTCCAACAACCAGACGTGCTCGTTAATGAGATTGTTCTTCTCAACCATAATTTCTACGATACTGGCGTTCGCCTTCTCCTAATCTGCTCTTGTTTTCTCGAAGATCTTTTGCCACCCATAAATGATCTCCATCAACTGCTCATAAGTGTTTTCAACCTTTGGCCTTGAAACCAAGGCATTCATCTGATGGAGCAGGTTATTGAGAGTAGTTAGCAGGGAGCTAACAGTTTGTTCGCCTCCAAGACGAGTTAGCTGGCTTGGGGCGAAGCCAGCCCGCAAGGCCTCCCCATCGCCAAGGGACCTCTTAGCACTGTCGTCGCCCCGCTCACAATTCCCTTCTTCTTTCTCCAGCCACCACTGCTCCCCAATTCTACAGTAGGGGGCTTCTGTTCAAGACCAGGACGCAGCCTAACCCTATCTCCAATTAACTATAAATCAGTATCAGCAAGACACACCCGCATAAAATTAGGAGTCAGCTGACCACAATAATTGATGTTTCACAAACTAAATCAAGTAGCAGAAAGAAAGAAAAAAGGAATAAAGGAGAAGCAGAAACAGGGTGAACTTATAGACGAGGAACCCTCGCCAGCCAGGATCTCCTCCCGTGACAGGGCACGGCGGTCCGAATTAGTCTTCTTCTGCCTAGCCATGGCGGAGATGGTAAAAGGATAGAGACGAGTAAGAGAAATGGAAGGCTTGGCGGCGGACAAAAGGAGGAGTAGGATGTGGCTAGGGTTTCGAGTGTCTGTCCGTCTGACTCAAATAGCGGGAGCTTCACCTCGAGTGACGAGCCAGAGCGGCGCCACCGGAGGAGACGCCCATCGGACCATTGGATTTCCGGAGCGGCACCACGTGGCGTTCACACCCGAATACGAGGAGACGCCCGTCGATCCGTTGGGTTTCGGCGATAAACCAACGAATGTGACTCTGGGTAAAGCATAACCATGCCTCTCCGGGCTGCATGGATGTGCCTGCCCTTGCAAAGAATAATGTGACTCTTCACAATACAACGCCATGGATTCCTGGAACCCACGATCGTGCAAAGAATATACCACAACAACGTCTCTCGAACAAGCCATTCCATGCATCACCGAGTAAACAGTGAGTGTTCACATCTAAACCCTTTCCGTTGGGTTTCCGCAATTAAAGAAAGGAATGTGACTGTGGATAATGCCAAACTGTGCCTTTATGGGATTAATGCCCGTGCCTATCCATCTGATCGAGTTGATGGAATTATTTGGAACACAAACAAACACGAGCATGACTATATAATACCAGACCATGCACGTGCCTCTCCATCTGATCGAGTCGACGGAATTATTCAGAACACAAACAAACACGAGCGTGACTATATATAATACCACACCATGCATGTGCCTCTCCATCAGATCGAGTCCACGCCTTTATCGAGTAATATACATAACATCAAGAAAGAAGCATGGCTGTGTTTTTGAAAACAAGGAAATAAGCTTTTTAAAAACAACATCTCCCACATAGGCCATTCGGTGCCTCACAGAGTCAACAGTGAGTGTTCGCATCTCAACCCATTCCATTGGGTTACCCCATTTATAGTAACGAACGTAACTGTGCGTAATGCAAATCTATGCTTTTGCGGGATCACCAGCCGTGCCTCTCCTTCTGATTGAGTCGACGGAAGCATTCAGAACAGAAACCAGGCGAGTTTGACTCTATATAAAACCACACCATGCCTTTGTGAGTTTCACAGCCGTGCCTGTCGCCCGAAACGTACACGCTATCATGAGTACGCAAGTCATGGCACCACTTAGCACAGAACCGTGATTCTTTGTAATTCCACACCATGCCTTTGTGGGCTTCATGCCCGTGGCTCTGACCTGAAATATTGCAACACAAAGAGCCATGAAAGTCCATGGGTTTAAGAGTAGAAGTCATGACGCTACTTACTATAGAACCGTGACTACGCGGACTTCAGGTCCATGTTTTTCATAATAGTGTCTCTCGAATCGGCCATGATTTCACCTTCATGTTTTGGCACCGTGACGTGCATTCTTTGCTTGAAAAATGTGACTTCTACATCCACGCAACTGCGCGCCTAACAAGGGAGGAATGCCAGCTTGTATTAAAACCGTGGCTCTATGACTACACTTCCGCACCTCTTATAGTGGATCATCTCCCAGAGAAAACGTCTGTAAACACACCCACACACTAACGTGACTCTACCTAATGAAAAAATGTGCCTCGGTAGACTCGACGCCCATGCGTATCCAAGAGAACGAGTAAGCAAAATCATTTGCACCACAACTACGAATGTGTCGCAAAAACGTGCTCCTAGCGGCCGAATGAAGTGCCTCTGGTGGAAGCAAAACCGTGCACCTACTGCTAACACACGACATCCATGACCCGAGCCTACTCATCTACATGTTCCAACAAACGAAATAACACGACGACAATGCAACGCATAAATGCCTTACAATTCATGGCAGTACAAAAGACCACATGCGCCAACGCAACGAATAAACACGCTCCAAGCTGTCTGCCTACACTCCAGCAATGTTCTTGATTGGCTGGTGGGCGAGCACATCTTCAATCTCCTTCTTCATCGCCTCATGACCTTCCTCCACGGCAGCAAAGGAATCCTCCACCAGGCTCTTGCTTTTGATGAGGACCAACGCCTTCTCATCCATAAACTCCCCCGCTTCGTCCGACAACTACTGCACCAACGCACGGCTCCGCTCATACAGATTCTTCCAGCGGGAAGCTTCCTGATTGTCGGTGTCAAAACCGGCGGATCTCGGGTAGGGGGTCCTGAACTGTGCGTCTAGGCAGATGGTAATAGGAGACAAGGGACACGGTGATTTTACCCAGGTTCGGGCCCTCTCGATGGAGGTAAAACCCTACTCCTGCTTGATTAATATTGATGTTATGGGTAGTATAAGAGTGGATGTACCACGAGATCAGAGAGGCTAAACCCTAGAAGCTAGCCTATGGTATGATTGTTGTTCGTCCTACGGACTAAAACTCTCCGGTTTATATAGACACCGGAGAGGGCTAGGGTTACACAGATTCGGTTACAATGGGAGGAGATCTTCATATCGTATCTCCAAGCTTGCCTTCCACGCCAAGGAAAGTCCCATCCGGACACGGGATGGAGTCTTCAATCTTGTATCTTCATAGTCCGGGACTCCGGCCAAAGGTCATAGTCCGGCCATCCGGACACCCCCTAATCCGGGACTCCCTCAGTAGCCCCTGAACCAGGCTTCAATGACAACGAGTCCGGTGCGCAAGTTGTCTTCGGCATTGCAAGGCGGGTTCCTCCTCCGAATACTTCATAGAAGATGTTGTACACCAGGATAGTGTCCGGCTATGCAAAATAAGTTCCACATTCCACCGTAGAGAGAATAATATTTGCACCAAACAGATCTGCTGACGTATTACGCAACGTGACATCACGCCACAGCCAGGCTTTTATTCATTATACCGCTCCACCTTAGCGCGTTTAGCGAGGCGGTTTCCTTGGCACGTCTTGTTAAAGCGGAGATCGTGTCCCCTTATTCCAGGATTCTCATCAATACGGACGTGGGTAACCCAACCGCGCCATTAACCACGGCGCTTGGGAGATAAGCGAGTTTTATTAGGCTGGTGGGGGCTCGTAGTTTCGGCTGCCCATATAAGGGGATAAGAATCCACCCTTTCCATTCACGCCTTCTTCCTCCTTTACTTATTCATCCCTGCGCGCTCGAGCTCCAACGCCCAAGCCCGCACTTCCCACCTCAACCTTCTCCAATCATGTCCGGAGCGGGAGGTAGATGGATGGCCTCCTCCGTCACGGAGGGGCAAATCAAAAAACTAAGGAAGGCCGGATACTTGTCTGACGACATCGCGCACCGGCTTCCAGACATGGGGCAACTCATCCCCACCCCCGGGCCCCATGAGAGGGTCGTGTTCCTTCCCCATTTCCACGATCTGGGCTGGGCTTTCCTCTTCACCCGTTCGTCCGGGGGCTCATGTTCTACTATGGCCTGGACTTCCACGATCTGGCCCCGAACTTCATCCTCAACTTCTCGGCGTTTATCGTCGTGTGCGTGGCCTTCCTCCGCATCCAGCCTCACTTTGGCCTATGGCTGAAGATCTTCAGCATCAAGCCGAAGGTTGTGAGAGGCCGACAAGCAGAATGCGGAGGCGCCATGGTGGGCAAGATGGCCAACGTCACATGGCTCGAGGGCGCCTACGGGGAAACCATCAAAGGGTGGCAATCGGGGTGGTTCTATATCACTGAGCTGCGTGACCCTGAGTGGGCACCGGCCCCCGAATTTCGATCCAGCATCCCCACGTGGCTCACATCTTGGAAAGAGACGGGCCTGTTGTGGGGTAATTCGGAAGAGGTGACCGGACTCCAAACCTGCGTCCGAGACCTAGTGACCAAGAAGGTCAAGCTTGTCAACATAGTCCAGGTCATGCTTGTCGGTGTCAAAACCGGCGGATCTCGGGTAGGGGGTCCCGAACTGTGCGTCTAGGCGGATGGTAATAGGAGACAAGGGACACGATGTTTTACCCAGGTTCAGGCCCTCTTGATTGAGGTAAAACCCTACGTCCGGCTTGATTAATATTGATGATGTGTGTTACAAGAGTAGATCTACCACGAGATCAAGGAGGCTAAACCCTAGAAGCTAGCCTATGGTATGATTGTTGTTCGTCCTACGGACTAAAGCCATCCAGTTTATATAGACACCGGAGAGGGCTAGGGTTACACAGAGTCGGTTACAATGGTAGGAGATCTACATATCCGTATCGCCAAGCTTGCCTTCCACGCCAAGGAAAGTCCCATCCCGACACGGGACGAAGTCTTCAATCTTGTATCTTCATAGTCTTGGAGTCCGGCCAACGATGATAGTTCGGCTATCCAGACACCCCCTAGTCCGGAACTCCCTCAGTAGCCCCTGAACCAGGCTTCAATGACGACGAGTTTGGCGCGTATATTGTCTTCGGCATTGCAAGGTGGGTTCTTCGTTCGAATAATTTATACAAGATTGTGAACACCAGGATAGTGTCCGGCTCTACAAAATAAATTCCACGTACCCCCGTAGAAAGAGTTATATTCACACAAGTTCAATCTGCTAACATATTTTGTGGCATAACGTCACACCACTACCAAGCCTTTACTCGAATTGTTTCTATTGTACTGCCTCAGCACGTGTAGCGAAGCGGTTTCCTTGGCACGTCTTGTCGAAGCAGAGATCGTGTTCCCCTTATTCCGGGATTCCCATCAATACGGACGTGGGTAACCCAAACCGCGCCCGTCGCCACTCCCCCTCCATCGAAGGTAGGTTCCAAACGGTCAAGGGGACGGCTCTTGGTATTCTTCCTCTTTATAATGACACCAAGGCCCGTTCTTTTCCTTCAATCCTCTATCGAACCCGCCCCTCGCCCCGAGTTCCAACACCCAGGGCTCCAGATTCGGGTACCTTCGATCTTCAACAATGTCCAGCCCCGACCTACGAGGCCGGTGGATGCCCTCCTCCGTTACGGAAGAGGACGTGCTAAAGCTGAGAGACGCCAGGTACTTAACCTACGAGATTTCGCATAGGCTGCCTGCCCGAGGGCAAGTTATTCCTACTCCCGAGCTTGGCGAGAGCGTCGTGTTCGTGTCTCACCTCCTTCGAGGTTTAGGCTTCCCAACGGATCCCTTCGTGAGGGGGCTCAGGTTTTACTATGGGCTGGAATTTCACGACTTGGCTCCGGAGTCCATCCTCCACATCTCATCATTCATTGTCGTCTGCGAAGCCTTCCTCCGCACTACCCCTCACTTCGGCTTGTGTCTCAAAACCTTCAACGTGGAGCCGAAGATGATAGAGGGGTGTCGAGCAGAGTGCGGCGGGGCGGTTATAAGCAAGAGGGCCGATGCTCCATGGCCCGAGGGCTCTTTTCAGGAGGAGCTCGGCTTGTGGCAATAGGAGTGGTTCTATATCACCGCTCCTAGGGGCAGCAGGCAGAGGCCGCCGCCCGTCTTCCGCTCGGGCCCTCCACAACGGCTGACGTCATGGGTCAACAAGGGGCGTGACTGGGGGCCGTCCAAAGACGTACCCCTGTTGCAGGACCGGATTCAAGGCCTCCAAGAAAGGGAGATCAATCTGGTTGTAGTGGTACAGGTTATGCTGATCCGGCGCCTACTGCCCTGCAAATGTCGCCCCCTCCGCCTGTGGGAATTTAATCCGGAGGGGCCACGATCTCTTCAACACTTCATGGGTTTGACACCCGCTGAGATGTACAAACTGTTCTTCAGATCGCAAGAGATGCGTTCGGACCTGACCGAGGATGCTGGCCTAAGCTGCAATCGCTCGGATACTCAAGAAAGTAGCCCTGTGTCCGGACACATCGTCCATTTATTTACCGTGGGTTTGCCTTTTAACCAGCTATCCCTTGGACAGGAGTGGATAGCGCAAGCAAAACTGATACGGTGTCTGGCCCCCCTCCCTGAGACCACGCAAGATCCTGTGTTAGTCAAAACGTTGGAGGTTGCACCTTTGGAGGAGGGCGAAGGGGGGCACAGGGAAACTACCACCTCTGCCAAGGAGGCTTTCAGTAAGGGAGGAATTGAGAGTCCCTCCTTCCAAGGGGAGAAGAGGACCGCTTCCGAATACCCGGAGGCCAAGGCCTCAAAGCGGGGAAAGAAATCTGTACCGGAAGGTCCTGTGCCGGGAAGATGCCAGGCCGAATTGTCTCCTTGGAGGAATCAGGCCTCCAGCAAGCCGTAAGTAAAAAAGGGGGGATTTTGTAATAGTGGACACCCCTGCTTAATTTCTATGGGTAACCGAAGTTTTCACCTTATAGTTCGGATCTCAGCCCATCTCAGCACAGCTCATCTTCGGGAGACCTTCGTCCGGAGATGATGGAGAGCGAAACGCCTCCATCTGCCGCCCCGTCGTGCGGGGCGGACGACCCTGACGTGTCGTCACGGAGGGTCTACCCGAGTCCGGTGGGGCCGGAGAGCTCGGCACCCATTGGAGTACGGCTGATGGAGCTGCAGGATTTGCTCAAGACGGCGTCTATCTCAGAAGATCACCGCACATTAATGAGTATGGTGATTGAGAGGATCTCATCCGCCAAAAGCGGGTTGTGTGAGGCCGTTGGAAGTTTGCTGACGGGGTTTGAGGTACGCAAAAAATGACATACCTTTTGACAGTTTTGCACATGAAGTGCGCCCTGTATAGATAGTAGCCCCTGAGACTTGGTATGCTGTCGAAAGCGACAGCGTGCCGAGGATCATAATCTCAATTATAGATTGTCGCCTTTCCTATGCAGGTGGCGGAACGTTCGGTGGCCAGCCGGACTGATGGAGTTGCCGAGCTGAAGAGGCAACCCGACATTGCGGATGCGGAAATCTCGCTGGTCAATAAACGACTTGATGAGTCACAAGGTATGTGGTTGCTCCGCGGTCGCCTAGTAAGGGAGCTGATGCCGATTCCTTACAATTTGTATGCTTGATGCAGATGGTGCCGCTGCTGTGGAAGACCTTCGAGCAGTGCTTGCTCGGGCCAAGGAGCAAGCCAGAAACAGCAAGGCGGCTGCCTCGAAGGCCGTGGAAGAGCTAGAAGCCGAGAAGGCTACTCACTGCCGAAGCACGGAGGAGATGGCCAGAATGGCCACGAAATTAAAAGATGCTACCGACCGCCAGGAGGTTCTTGAAAGAGAGCGCCGAGCGGAGCAAGAGGACCTGAAGAAGGCCGACGCCAAAGCCAAGGAAGCCCGTAGTGCGATGCGGGCTATGAAGGAGGAACTGCATCAGGTCAGAGACATTGTGGCTGGAAAGCCCTTTATGCTGCGTAGGAAGTTCACGGATCCGAAGTATGCTCAGCTGGGCCAATTGTGCGGTGCGGACGATCCTTATCTGGATTTGGCGGCGAGTGTGGCAGACGCAGTCGTGCACTTCCGAAGCCAGAAGGATCACGAAATGGAAGAGCTTTTCTGGTCTCAATTCCATAGTCCGGAGCGTCCACTTCCGTTGAGTGATCGGCTGGTTGAGTGGGATGAGCTGAATAGATTGTCCGGACTTGCCATGACGGATGTGGTCGCTCATCTGTGGCCGGAAAGGCCCAAGCCGAAGAGTTATTTTGGCTTGTTGCAGCAATTCCTTGGGGCGGTGCATAGAAGGTGCACGGATGGCTCTCGCCCGTGTTAAGACATACTGGGCGGAGATGGATGCCACCGCTGTTGCATCCCGGGGTTCGGACAAGAGCCGATTCCCCACCAAGCACTATTTTGAGGAAGTCCTGCAGGGCGCTCGTTTAATAGAGTCGCGGTGCTCGAAAGATGTTATGTCTAAATGACATGTATGATTTCTCAGATCATGTTTATAATGCAATAGCTTTTTATACTTGTGCGTTCAAGTATTGAACTATCTCCTGTGCGGCCGTATATGTATGTATAATCTGAAAGATGGCAGTCTTTGGCTTCAGCCCCCACGCACATGGTGCGGGGGTGTTTGTAGAAAGAAAAGCGCTTTTTCACACTTAATCCAACGTCTTGGTCCTTTTAAGGAGGTGATAGCGTAGCAAACTAGGCAACCGGACTATAATGCTTTATCACTTTCACTTAGCCATAGGAGCTCGAATGTGGGGCTAGTATATAGCCCCTAGAGGCACCACGCTCTCTGAACTCGGGGCGCGTATGTGCCTGACCGGGAAGCGGTCCTTCGTCAAAAGTGGAGGAATTCTAAACATTCCGGTAGTCGATCGAGTGGTTGACTAGTCTCTCGCTATATCATGACAGTCAGTTTTCGGCTTTCTCTACTGAGGTGCTCGCCCGGCCGTACCGGGGCACAATCGCAGTAGTTCTCTTGGTGCCGCGTTAGCCGATGATACGGAACGTAAGGCAGCAAAACACAGGAGCCGGACATGATTCGGAGGTGATGCATATAAGGCCTAACTCGAGATGCCGAACACTCCCTGAGGTATTCGGTCTTTAGGATATCGGGCAGAACAATGCACTAAGCCCCTAGTGTCCAGGTACAGGCGGGAACTTCTGACGTGGCCGATGCCAAAACGCCAGCCTCCACCTCGATTATGGTAACAAACCGGGGAATGTGTATCAACAAGAGACAGTAAGAAAGGTTTACGCAGGGTCTTAATCTGAAAAGAATCCTCGCAACGGGTCCCTGTTGCACGTCTGCGCCTGTGTCTCCGTTGTGCTGTATCCTGGACGGGTGTAGCACGTGTTTCATCCGTAAAAGTGAAGAACTTAGTTTGAAAAAATATCGTGCAAGAAATGTATTAAAATAATGTATGATTCGGGAAGATGAATAAAGTTAAGCTTTATTGGCCCTCATCGTTTATGTGCGGCCCCTTGTAAAGAGGTATGCGGCTGGGGAGCCCCTTGTTTATGTACGCCGGACCCGTCGAACCGTGTCCGAGGTCTGAATGACCTGCTTTTAGGGGTTTGGACCAGTAAGGTTGGATTAGTGTGTGGCTGTCAAGGCAGTCTCACGTTTTCCGTGGCCGAGGAACACTCGGAGTTACCCTTTAATGAGTTTTATGCCACGTGGGCCGGGCATTTTATGTGATATAGACACGTAATGCGGTATTTCGTTGAAGCGGGCGAAAGCTTCGCATCCCAATAGTGCTTGATGGCTACTTTTGAGTGGGGCGATATGGAAAATGAGCTTATCACGACGGAGGTTATCGGATGAACCGAACACAACCTCTAGTGGTACAGAGCCTATACAATTCTCTTAAAGGCCTAGCGTCACTCCTTTGAAGGAAGTGCTGCTATGGCGAATTTTGGTAGGGTCTATCCCCATTCTGCGGACGGTGTCCTGGTATGGCAGGTGCCGCACTGTGCTTTCGTGTTATCACATGAAGTGAGTTCACTGTTTTGACTTCTAGTGGGAAAGTCTTCTGTGTTCCGGAGTGCTGCTTATGGGGTTCGTCGCTTTCGCTTGGTGTGTCGAGCCCCTTGCGTTCGGTGTTAAGTCGGCCGGACTGCTGAAGACCCAACAATCTCTGTGGGTATGGTTTGCAGGCTTCCCGGAGGTACTATGTATTTGACATAGCCTGTCCAGAATTTTGTTTAGGTTGGATAGCTCGTCACTGTTGTCCTTGAGGGGCAGTGTTTTGTTATTTGGCCGAGAGCTTTTGAATTTGGCGTTAACCGCCGTACTATTTGGGCCATTTTCCTTATTCCGGCGCTGATCTTTTCTGCGTCGTGATTTCCCATTTCCATTCTTGACTTCGGATCTACTCGGGTCGCTGGTGCTGCATCTAGCCAGCCAGCTGTCTTCCCCCGTGCAAAAGCGGGTCATGAGGCTTGTTAGTGCGGCCATTGTTCTTGGTTTTTCCTCGCCGAGGTGTCTGGCGAGCCATTCGTCTCGGACATTGTGTTTAAAGGCTGCTAAGGCTTCAGCATCCGGACAGTCGACTATTTGGTTCTTTTTAGTGAGGAACCCGTTCCAGAATTTGCGTGCTGACACTCCGGGCTGTTGAGCTATGTGACTTAAATCGTCTGCATCCGGAGGGCGGACATAAGTCCCCTGAAAATTTGCTCGAAACGCATCCTCAAGCTCTTCCCAACTTCCAATGGTATTTTCTGGGAGGCTTTTTAGCCAATGCCGACCTGGCCCTTTGAGCTTGAGGGGTAGGTATTTTATGGCATGGAGATCGTGTCCTCTGGCCATGTGTATGTGTAGGATATAATCCTCTATCCAGACTCCGGGGTCTGTTGTTCCGTCATATGCCTCCATGTTTATGGGTTTGAATCCTGCTGGAAATTCATGGTCCAGCACCTCGTCGGTGAAACATAGTGGGTGTGCGGCGCCCCTGTATTTGGGTGTGCCGTTGTCTTCAAACACTCCGCGGGTTGTGTTGCTTCCTGGAGTCTTCTTTTTTGGCCCATAGATGGACCTGACCGGGTCATCCTTTTTGCGAGGATTTTTATGTGGGTCATATGCCGGATTGTGTGCGGCGCCCCTTGCCGCTCTTAGCCTGTCATCTAGTCGTCTCTCCGGCAAGGCGGCTTCTTTCTTTTTCGACTGTGGGGGCTCTAAGGCCTCCTCGTCAAATTCGGGCAGCAGCTTGCGCTTCGGGTAGCTTTTTGCCTTGTGACTAGCGCCATTGTTATCTGCAGTATTGAGTACTTTGCTCGATCTCATTCTGAGTGCGTCCTCTGCTGTTTTGACCTTCCGCTTTTGCTTCTTCAAGCTTCTTGCAGTGGCGACGAGGTTCTTATGCTCCGATGGTGCGTTCGGCGTGAGATCGCCTGGGCTCTTGTTTTCGCAGGGGATGGGTTGCTTGTCCGGTTCATCCTATTCGGATGGTTGCTTGGTGGCCTGTTCGTCCACTACTTCGCCCTGCTCTAGGGCCGGGTCAGTATGGGTGCCCTTTTTATCGAGGCCGGACTTCTGGCGGCGCTTGCGTCGCCGTCTTGGTTGTTTGTTGGTGGAGTTGCCCTTTGCCACGTCCCGTTGTTCCTTGTTATCGCTTCCTTTTGGTGTATCCACCACGTATACGTCATGAGTTGGGGTGGCGTTCCAGTGCCCAGTAGGCACTGGCTCTTGGTCGTCTCCGGCATCGCCGTCCATACCGTCGATGTCTTCGGAATTAAATTCTAGCATGTCGGTTAGATCGTCGACCGTGGCTACTAAGTGGGTGGTGGGTGGGCTTTGAATTTCTTTGTCGTCCGCATCCCAACCGTCCTGACCGCGGTCCGGCCAGGGCTCTCCTGATAAGGAGAGATACTTTAGCAAACTCAAGATTTCGCCGAAAGGTGAGTGTTGAAAGATGTCCACAACGGTGAACTCCATGATCGGCGCCCAATCGGATTCGATCGGAGGGGGAGCGGGAGGTTTGGAGTCCGGCGAGTAGTCCGGCACCTCGGAGTCACGAGCTTCATGAGGGACAAGGTCAGTGTTCGGCTCTATCACCGTAGAGGTTGCAGCCCCCGAGGCGGTGTCTAGCCATCCGTCCTCGATTTGCGCAGCCGGCTCCGAATTGAAGATCGGAGCAGGCTCGGGTGCGGCCATCAGGATACTGTTCGGCCGCAGAGCTAAATCATCCTCGTCGTGACAGTGCGGCACGCTCGACTGTGGCTCGAATCCATCGAGGATCAAGTCCCCTCGGATGTTAGTCGTGAAGTTCAAACTTCCAAATCTGACCTGACGGCCAGGGGCGTAGCTTTCGATCTGCTCCAGATGGCCAAGCGAATTGGCCCGCAGTGCAAAGCCGCCGAATACGAAGATCTGTCCGAGGAGAAAGGTCTCACCCTGGACGGCGTTGTTGTTGATGATCGAAGAAGCCATCGCGCCTATCTGTGACGACACAGAGGAACTCTCAATGAAAGCACCAATATCGGTGTCAAAACCGGCGGATCTCGGGTAGGGGGTCCTGAACTGTGCGTCTAGGCGGATGGTAACAGGAGACAAGGGACACGATGTTTTACCCAGGTTCGGGCCCTCTTGATGGAGGTAAAACCCTACGTCCTGCTTGATTAATATTGATGATGTGTGTTACAAGAGTAGATCTACCACGAGATCAAGGAGGCTAAACCCTAGAAGCTAGCCTATGGTATGATTGTTGTTCGTCCTACGGACTAAAGCCATCCGGTTTAGATAGACATCGGAGAGGGCTACGGTTACACAGAGTCGGTTACAATGGTAGGAGATCTACATATCCGTATCGCCAAGCTTGCCTTGAACGCCAAGGAAAGTCCCATCCGGACACTGGACGAAGTCTTCAATCTTGTATCTTCATAGTCTTGGAGTCCGGCGACGATGATAGTTCGGCTATCCGGACACCCCCTAGTCCGGAACTCCCTTAATGCTCTTCCGCCGGATCCTCCCGTGTCAACGACGGGACTTCAATTTGTGGGAGTTCGACCCGGCCCAGCACCAGACCCTGTCCCAGCTCTTCGAAACAAAGCACGAGGACGCCTGGAAGGTGATTTTCAAGAGCTCCGAGGTCTCCCCTCCCGTCATTGAGGATCGCGGATTCTGCACCAAGCGCCAAGCCTCCGAAGTAAGCTTACTTTTAGTCCTTTACGGGACACTCGAATTTCATAGTTTATCTTTATGTAGGATCTAAACTCCTGTTCCTTTGACAGGACTGGAAGAGGACATCCGGACAGTTTGACTGTCCGGCCCCTTTGCCCGAAGGCCCAGCAAACGCACGCTTGGCGAAGCTACTGGTTCCGGCACCTCACGTGGTGCCGGAGAAGAAGGCCAAGAAGAAGGCCACGGGGACCCGAAAGAGTCCCCAACGCCTGGTGGTGTCGGATTCATCGCACGACGACCCCAAAGCACCCTCTACCTCCGAGGACGAGGAGGAGGAAGAAGAAGAAGAAGAAGAAGAAGCCTCTCCCCCTCCGACGAGGGGAGGAAAGAAAAGGAAGGCCGCCCCAACTGGGGAGGCCGGAGGGTCCAAGAAGGGGAAGACCCTTCTGCCGGACTACGCCTCCGATGCCGAAGACGGCGGGGAGGAATGGCCATCCAGGGTCAAGCCCCTGGCAAAATCATAAGTATCTGGATACCCGAATAACTTATGGCGCTCCTCTAATGTATGGCTCCTTCTGATGCTGAATTCAATTGTGCAGTCCACCCCGGGCTCAGCTCGGCGATTCGTCGAGCGGCTCCCTGGACTCATCGGATGTGAATAGCGCTTCACTTCCGACGGCCTCCTCCCCACTCCCTACAGACGACGCTGAGGTGGAGTCCCAAAAGGGGCTAAACCAGGAGGAGGTGGTCCTGGAGGCGCCACAAGGCGACCTCTCGGACTCCAGGCCCAAAGGGGGTAAAACACCGGAGGGGTCTAAGTCCGGCCCTGGGCCGGACACCGCTCCGGAACCATCAATGGTTCCAGAGTCCGACAGGCAGCGCCTTCATAAGAAGGGCAAGCCTACGACGCCAGCAACCTCCGTCCATCCGGAGGCGCCGGACAATTTGCTGGAGGTGCTTAACGGCGCCTCCATCGACGAGGAACACCGCGTTGTTATGAGTGCGGTGATTCAGAAGGTTCAGTCTGCCAAGAGCAGGCTGACAGAAGCATGTACATGCCTGTTAACAGGCTTTGAGGTATGTGTTCAAAAACATATAAAAAATGTTACTGCATAGACAGTAGCCCCTGATGCTCAGTTTGGCGTTCAGAAAGAAAAGCCGAGCTGAGGATCTAACAAGATATACACAGGAGTCTAATAAAAATATGTCAATATGGGAATGCAGACTGCGCTGCTGACCTCTGCCGCACTGACTGCGGAGGTCAATGCATTGAAGGAAAGCCTCGAGCGGTCCGAGAGCGAGCTCGGCCGTGCCAATAAGCAGCTTGAGGATAAAGAGGGTACATAGTACCGCATGTAAATGTATATAGAAATACTTGGTTGCAAATAATGACAGGACCAACGTAAATGTTGCAGGGGCCACGACCAAGGTGGCGACCCTGAAGGAGGCGGTGTCCAAGGCCGAGAACAGTGCGGCCTTGGAGCGCACCAAGCGAGAGAAGCAGGAGGCGCGGGTGGCGGAGGTGCGGCAAGAGCTCCAGGCTCTTGTGGAAAAACACGGGAGTTTGGAGCGTGACTCGAAGACTCGAGAGTCTGAGCTCGCCTTGGCTCTTGAGAGTGCCAAAAACGCTAAGGCTGAAGCCCAGAAGGCCCTCCAGGAGATCGAGGCGATAAAGAAAATAGCGGTGGGTAAGTCATTCTTTATGCAAAGCAAGCATGTAAAAGTAAATTATCTATTACTTACCCGAATCCGGAGCTCTCCAGGAGCGTTCGACGAACTGCCCAGTAGTGTGTTTGATGCTGCCGCGTTCTATCGAGCCGAGGAGGGGAGCTCGACCGAAAAGGTGTTCTGGTCTCAGTATGCTGAGGCCGAGCATCCGGTGCTCCTGAGCGACTAGGTGAAGCAGCTGGTCGAACTCCACAAGGTGGCCGAACAGGCCATGAAGGGCCTCATAGTTCGGTTGTGGCCTAGAGAAGCCATGCCTGGGAGTTACTTCGGTCTGGTGCAGCGACTGGTGGACGCATGTCTGTGGGTTGAGGTCATCAAGCGCTCCATCTGTATCGAAGGTGCCCGTCGGGCCCTTGCCCGTGCTAAAGTGCACTGGGGCAAGATGGATGCTGAGAAGCTTTTGACGGACGCGCCACCGCCGGGCAAGGAGTATCGCACGCCCGAGATGTATTATAAGGGCGTCCTGAAGGGTGCCCGCCTTATAGAGGACGAATGCTCCAAAGATGTAATTTTTGAGTAGACTTGCATTTGTCATCCTGTACGCTGAAAACTTTGTTCATGTGCGTTAAGCAACGCTTGTTAATTTAAAATATTACCTTCTGTGCGGCTGTTTATCAAATCTGAGAGATGCAAGTCGTCGACTTCGACCCCCATGCCACGAGTGCTGGGGTGTTCGGGATAAACCTGAGTGCTCTTGCTCCCATTCTTGGGTCCTTCTAGGGAGGCGCCCAGCACAACGAACCAGGCTGTCGGACTTATAATGCTATCACTCTCACTTAGCCATAGAATTCAATAATTTTAAATTTCGGCGAAGCCCCTAGTATTCAGAAGACCGAGTTCGGGGCGCTATCCACGCCTAGGCCGGATAAGTCCGGTTCCTCGCTCGAAGCGGCATAAGTCTTTAAGGACTCGAAAAACCTCGCGAACAGCGACCGGTCTCTCGCACTATCCTGACGGTCAGTTTTAGCTTTCTCTACTGAGGTGTTAACCCGGCTCAACTGGGGCACAATCGCAGTAGTTCTCCCAGCGCTACCTTAGCCAACATTGCGGAACGTAAGGTACCAAAACATGGGAGCCGGGCAAACCCAACTATTGACCAAAGACATGATTCGGAGCCTATGCATATAGTGCTATAAGTTCGGGGTGCCGCACTCATGAGAGTGTTCGGTCTTCTCACACCATGTCATGGGGTGTTTAAGCCCATGGTGTATTGTCCGTACCAAAGTGTACGGTTGCAGAATGTCATGACTGAACATATTTGGGTATATAGAAAATTGATGAGTACAATAATAGATAAGAGCTATGTATTGTTTATTAAAAAAGGGCTGCTACGAAAGTAGAACGATACAAGTAGTGCGATAAGCAAGAGATGGGATTATTTGACATGTTCCCCTCCAGGGGAAAGCTGCGGTATTTTAAGTAAAACAGGTATTAAGCTCGTTATAGAGACCACCTGGACATTTGACGTGGCTTGTTCTCTCCCTGGCTATTGCATCGTGTGTTCGGCGCGTGTATTGCCGGACAGGCCTTCCGAATAGTTGGGTCCTGAAAGTGTGTAAAAAGGAAACGGCGGAATAGGGAGCCCCTTAGTGCGGTTGAGCCGCATTCTGGGTGTGCCGTAGTTGTGCCCCTCCCCTTACGCCCATGGTATCTCAAAGGCGTAATTATGTACGCGTGGTACTGATATCACCATTTGGCGAGGGCTGGGGTTGGGGCCGCACTGCTATGCTTGCTCAGAACGTGCCAGCCGGATTCATTATAGGTTACTTCGGGCTCGCTTGATGTTGTCCGGACGTTTGACACCTGGATTGGAGAATTGCCTTGAGAGGCTAATCTGTACTTTCGCCGCCAGGGCCGCCGTGTGCTCCTCCGTTCGGAGAGAGCGTTCGGTGTTTCCATTTACCGTGATGACTCCGCGAGGTCCTGGCATGTTGAGCTTGAGATATGCGTAGTGCGGCACCGCGTTGAATTTTGCAAATGCTGTTCGTCCGAGCAGGGCGTGATAGCCACTGCGGAATGGGACTATGTCGAAGATTAACTCTTCGCTTCGGAAATTATCCGGGGATCCGAAGACCACTTCGAGTGTAACCGAGCCTGTACAGGTTGCTTCTACACCTGGTATGACGCCTTTGAAGGTTGTCTTTGTGGGTTTAATCCTTGAGGGATCGATGCCCATTTTTCGCATAGTATCCTGATAAAGCAGGTTCAGGCTGCTGCCGCCGTCCATTAGGACTCTGGTGAGGTGAAATCCGTCGATAATTGGGTCTAGGACCAATGCTGCAAATCCGCCGTGACGGATGCTAGTGGGATGGTCCCTTCGATCAAAAGTGATCGGGTAGGAGGACCATGGGTTGAACTTTGGGGCGACTGGCTCCAACGCATAGACGTCCTTGAGAGCATGCTTCCGCTCCCTTTTGGGGATGTGGGTTGCGTATATCATGTTCACTGTCCGAACTTGCGGGGGGAATCCCTTCTGTCCTCTGTTGTTCGGCTGCCGGGGCTCCTCCTCATCATCGCTATGCAGCCCCTTGTCTCTGGTTTCGGCACTTAATTTGCCTACCTGCTTGAACACCCAACAATCCCTGTTGGTGTGGTTGGCTGGCTGTTCGGGGGTGCCGTGTATCTGGCATGAGCGATCGAGTATCCGGTCTAAGCTGGATGGGCCTGGAGGGTTTCTTTTGAATGGTTTCTTCCGCTGACCAGGTTTAGAGCCTCCGAATCCGGCATTGACTGCCGTATCTTCAGTACTGTCGCCGTTAATGCGGCGCTTATGCTTGTTGCGACGTGACCTGCCGCTGTTGTCCTTGGTATCCGAATTGCCAGGGCTCTTCGTTATGTTATTGCTACGAGCTAGCCAGCTGTCTTCTCCCGCACAAAAGCGGGTCATGAGTGTCATGAGGGCTGCCATAGATTTCGGCTTTTCCTGTCCTAGGTGCCGGGCAAGCCATTCGTCTCGGATGTTGTGCCTGAAGGCTGCAAGGGCCTTGGCGTCCGGACAGTCTATTATTTGATTTTTCTTAGTTAGGAACCATGTCCAGAATTGTCTGGATGATTCCTCTGACTGCTGGATTATGTGGCTTAGGTCATCGGCGTCTGGTGGTCGCACATAAGTGCCCTGGAAGTTGTCAAGGAATGCGGATTCCAGGTCCTCCCAACAACTAATTGACTCTGCTGGCAGGCTGTTAAGCCAATGTCGAGCTGGTCCTTTAAGCTTGAGCGGGAGGTATTTGATGGCCTGTAGATCGTCACCACGGGCCATGTGGATATGAAGGAGATAATCCTCGATCCATACCGCAGGATCTGTTGTGCCATCGTATGATTCGACGTTTATGGGTTTAAAGCCCTCGGGGATTTGATGATCCATTACTTCGTCTGTGAAGCATAGTGGGTGTGCGGCGCCCCTGTACTGGGCTATATCACGACGCAGCTCGGACGAGCTTGGTCTGTTGTATTCGGCCTGGCCGTACTTATCATGTCCGGCGTGACGGCTAGCGTCACGTGAAGCGGGGCGCCCATGCGATCCGTAGATCGATCTTGTTTGCCTTGCCTTATTCTCCAATATGTCTCATAGTTCTGTTGTGTCTCCCCGTGCTCTGGTATGTTTTGAGCGGTGCCGGGGTGCGGCTTGGGTCGAGGGCCTGAAGGCCTCTCTATCGCGGCCACGGGGTGGCCAATCGGGCGCGTCGTATGCTGGTGATGTAGGTTTAGTTGCTTCCTCCTCAAGTTGGGGTAGCAGCCTGCGCCTTGGGTAGCTCTTGGAGGGGCGTTCGAGTTTATACTCTTCGGCCGCCAGGACTTCAGTCCATCTTTCGACTAGCAAGTCTTGGTCAGCTCTAAGTGCTACTGTGTTTTCTTGAGGCTACTTGCCGTGGTCATAAGCCTGCGTTTGAAGCGCTCTTGTTCGACGGGATCCTCTGGCACGACGAATTCGTCATCATCGAGGCTTGCCTCGTCTTCGGAGGGAGGCATATAGTTGTCGTCCTCAACCTCTCTGTCAGCCGCTCTCTCATGAGGGCTGGCTCCTTCGTCCTCCTGCACTGAATCCTGCTGGAGGGGGTTGTCTTCGGCACTATCCGGCGTGTTGTTATCTTAGGTGCCGGAATCATCGTTTTTGCTTTGGCGGGACTTAGAGCGGCGCCGCTGACATTGGCGCTTGGGTTGCTTCTTGGAGGGGTCATCCTCCATTTTTTTCCTCGCCATCCCCTGTTTTGGGAGTGTCCTCCATGTATATGTCATATGACGAGGTGGCTTTCCAGTTCCCTATAGGTGCTGGTTCTTGGTCGTCTCCTTCATCGGCGTCCATACCGTCGATGTCTTCGGAGTCAAAGTCGAGCATGTCAGTTAAATCGTCGACAGTGGCTACGAAGTGGGTGGTGGGTGGGCCTCGAATTTCTTCGTCGTCCGTATCCCAACCATGCTGGCCGTAATTCGGCCAGGGCTCTCCTGACAAAGAGAGAGATTTTAGTGAATTCAGGATATCGCCAAAGGGCGAGTGCTGAAAGACGTCCATGGCGGTGAACTCCATGATCGGAGCCCAATCGGGTTCAATCGGAAGAGGTGCGGGATATACGGAGTCTGGAACGGAGTCCGGCACCTTAGAGTCACGGACGCTGCAAAGGACTAGGCTGGTATTCGGCTCTATCGCCGTAGAGATTGCGGCTCCCGGGGTGGCGTCCAACCGTCCATCCCCGACTAGCGCAGTAGGATCCGAGCTAATGGTCGGAGCGGACACCTGAGCGATGCTCTGGGCGTTGTCCAGCGGCAGAGCTAAATCATGCCCATCGTGACAGTGTGGCGTGCTCGGCCATGGCTCGAATCCTTCAAAGATCAAGTCCCCGCAGATGTCGGCCGTGTAATTTAAGCTTCCAAACCTGACCTGATGGCCAGGGGCGTAGCTTTCGATCTGCTCCAGATGGCCAAACGAGTTGGCCCGCAGTGTGAAGCCGCCGAATACAAAGATCTGTCCGGGGAGAAATGTCTCACCTTGTACCGTGTCGTGATTGACGATCGAAGAAGCCATCGGGCCTAAAGGCGACGACACAGAGGAACTCTCAATGAAAGCACCAATGTCGGTGTCAAAACCGGCGGATCTCGGGTAGGGGGTCCCGAACTGTGCGTCTAGGCGGATGGTAACAGGAGACAAGGGACACGCTGTTTTTACCCAGGTTCGGGCCCTCCCGATGGAGGTAAAACCGTACTCCTGATTGATTAATATTGATGATATGGGTAGTACAAGAGTGGATCTACCACGAGATCAGAGAGGCTAAACCCTAGAAGCTAGCCTATGGTATGATTGTTGTTCGTCCTACGGACTAAAACTCTCCGGTTTATATAGACACCGGAGAGGGCTAGGGTTACACAGAGTCGGTTACAATGGGAGGAGATCTTCATATCGTATCGCCAAGCTTGCCTTCCACGCCAAGGAAAGTCCCATTCGGACACGGGACGGAGTCTTCAATCTTGTATCTTCATAGTCCGGGAGTCCGGCCAAAGGTCATAGTCCGGACATCCGGACACCCCCTAATCCAGGACTCCCTCACTGATCCTTCTGGTCGAGCTCGTTGACAAGCTTCTCATTCTCACAAAGAGATCGAAATATGATACCAGTGGACTTCTCCACTGAGGCATTGCTCTCCTACACCAACTTCTCCAAGCGAGCGATGAATCGTTGCTGCTTAATTAGCTCATCGAGCACGTCGTCGCTGCCTAATGAATTCAGTACTGCCATCTTGCCGAGATCGTCTCCATGGCGAATGCGCTTGTGAGAGAAATCGCCTCCACACGAGAGATTGTTTAACACCTGGGCAACGAGGCAGGATATCCCTACCGCCGCTACAGCGTAGCGGCGGCACCTCTCTCCTCTTTTCGAGGCATTGTGTCACGCCCAATATGTGACCCTATCCAAAAGGAACTCGAAGGTCCCACCAAGGATAGACCAGCATATTGAAACGCTTTTGCAAGGTGGATATCATTACATCAACAATACATAATAGATGGGGATACATACATAAGGCATACAATGCCACACGAATACAACATCACAATACATAAGATCAACATCTGACTACGGATGAAACACAAACAGAAACTCAAACGACATCCACCCTGCTAGCCCAGGCTGCCGACCTGGAACCTATCCCCTGATCGAAGAAGAAGCAGAAGAAGAACTCCAACACAAGCAAACATCGCTCTCGCGTCATGATCAGCGCATAAACCTGTACCTGCAACTGTTGTTGTAGTAATCTGTGAGCCACGAGGACTCAGCAATCCCATTACCATGGGTATCAAAACTAGCAAAGCTTAAAGGGAAAGGAAGGGGTAAAGTGGTGAGGCTGCAGCAGTGACTAAGCATGATATGGTGGCTAACATACGCAAATAAGAGCGAGAAGAGAGCAAGCGGAACGGTCGTGAAGCTAGCAATGATCAAGAAGTGATCCTGAACTCCTACTTACGTCAAACATAACCCAAAGACCGTGTTCACTTCCCAGACTCCGCCGAGAAGAGACAATCACGGTTACACACGCGGTTGATGCATTTTAATTTGGATCTTGTGTCAAGTTATCTACAACCGGACATTAACAAATTCCCATCTGCCTATAACCGCAGGCACGGCTTTCGAAAGATTATACCTTGCAGGGGTGTCCCAACTTAGCCCATGACAAGCTCTCGCGATCAACGAAGGAATAGACCTTCTCCCAGGAAGACCCGGTCAGACTCGGAATCCCAGTTTACAAGACATTTCGACAATGGTAAAACAAGACCAGCAAAGCCGCCCGGATGTGCCGACAAATCCCGATAGGAGCTGCACATATCTCGTTCTCAGGGCACACCGGATTGTCCAAACTTCCGGTAGGCCAGCCCAGAGTTGCCCCTGGTGGCCACCGGCGGCTGACAGGTTGGACCAACACTCACAACGAGCACTGGCCCGGGGGGGGGTAAAATAAAGATGACCCTCCAGAGCGCGACTCCCAAGGGAAAAAAAGGGCTAGGTGAGGCAAATGGTAAAACCAAGGTTGGGCCTTGCTGGAGGAGTTTTATTCAAAGCGAACTGTCAATGGGGTCAAATAAATCACCCGACCGCGTAAGGAACCCAAAAATCCGGGAACATAACACCGGTATGAGAGAAACTAGGGCGGTAAGAGTGGAACAAAGCACTAGGAAAAAGGCCGAGTCTTCCACCCTTTACCAAGTATATAGATGCATTAAATAATATAAGAGATATTGTGATATCCCAACCAAAATCCTGTCCACCCTGGAGCAATCTTCAACTTCACCTGCAACTATCAACGCTATAAGAGGGCTGAGCAAAGCGGTAACATAGCCAAGCAACGGTTTGCATAGGAAAGGTGTCAAAGGTTAGAGGTTCATGGCAATATGGGATAGCTTGATAAACAGGTAATAGGTAGCGCAGCATAGCGATAGAACGAAGCAACTAGCATAGCAATGATAGTAGTGAGATCCAGGGTAGCGGTCATCTTGCCTGAAATCCCGCAAGGAAGAAGAAAGAGTCCATGAAGAAGATAAAGCCACGAAGACGAACCAAGCGTAGACGAACGAATCCTCACGATCGCAACGAAACAGGAACTATCGAGAAGAAGCACACAACATAGTAAACACACCACACATGAACAAGGCATGATGCACAACAAGCATGATGCATGACAAAGCTACTTGAAGCTACTCATGGCAAGAGATGATGCAAATGAGAGCAGCACATCAAGGCAAGTTTAAATGAGGCCGGGAACAACATATAACAATTCCGGTAAGTCCTCATATGAATATTTCGAAATTGGTCCAGATCTGAATAAACCTTATGTTCAAGTTGTTAAACAGCAAGTTAAGATGCACCAAGATGATCTACACAAGATTCTAGTCAAGTTACATATAAAGTTCATTTAGTTCGGAGCTACGACCTAGAAGATATGAGCAAAACAAGTTAAACATGGCATTGATGCAAAATGCACCCAAACATCAAGCAAACACCTCAAAACAAGGATGCAACATGATAATATGAAACTATATGCAAAATCAAGCAAGTTTCATATGGAGCACACTCAAAACGGAGCAACGGTTCAACACACACACATGAAACAAGTTATAAGGACAAGCTGTCCAAAACAGCAACTAGGCATATTGCAAGCATCAAAACAATATGCTACAGCACCCAAACATAATAACAAAAAGCATGGGCATGATGTACAGGTAAAGCATTACAAAACATGAACACTGAGCTATATCTAGAAATCACTAGAACATGCTCAAGCACACATGGTAAGATTGCAAGTTATAACAATTTCAGACTTTGCAGAAAATAACATCATGATGCAATGTTTAGAGCTATCAAACAACATGTTACAGGAACTTATCATGGCAAACAAAGGCATGGCATGAATATACTAATTGTATAGATCAAAAGTCCCTCACTGACCATAAGCCAAAAAGGATCAGAAAATGTGATGGCACCCACGTAAACATAGCAAGTTCCGTTAACAGATTCAGCAAACAAAGCATGGCATTGACATAAATATGAAGGCACCTTCGTGAGCTCGATGCACTCACTACAGAGCATTTCATGATAAACTAAGCATACATCCATCAAGAAGACATGACATAGAAGCTATACATGGCAAGAAACAACATCATAGCATATCCGGATCAACTACAACAACCTCGGCAAAATTGAATAACATGTAAACAATCTGCCAGGAAACATTTTGAAGCAAAGATAGATCACGAAAATGACATGCTACACTACTCCATAATTGTAACCAGATCCATGGATGGATAGAGCATAACCATGTTTTCAAAACACCCTTACTAAAGTATCTCAAATTATGCATGGATCTCTCTGTAACAACATGTTTACATGGCATCAAAATTACAGCAGAATAGGGACTAAAATCAGCATTAACACGAAGCCTAGTTTGCATGCTTGTGCTAGTCACCACATTGATCACAATTAGACATCAACCTCATAGGATCTAAAATGGCATACACCCCTATAAAGATGGCATGGCATAGTTCAAAACACATGTAGACATCAACCTCATAGGATGCACACATCAATCATGGCAAAAATGACAAAAGAGCTTGTTCTGTAAACAGACAGCAGATTACATCATGAAGCACTCTTGCAATGATGATTCAGGCATCAAGATGACCTCAAATGAATATGATGCAATGGAATGAATCGTTGAGACGAACAATTTGACATATTACACGCACGAAACGGAGCTACAGATGCAGAGATACAAAAGGTCAAACATGGCATGATTATTGCAAAATACGGGGACTTAGCAGTTCGGGGGAGGGGGAAAAGTCAACCTCGGCTGGAACTGGATCTGGGGCGCGGATCCCGAGGATCGCCGGAGCTCCGTCGGAGTTGCGGTAGAGGCAGCCGAGGAGGAAGAAGAGGGCGCCGGAGATGGGGCTGGCCGGATCCGGGGCGCGGGGCGGCGAGGGGCGCCGGATCCGGTGGCCGGACGGAGGAGCTCGCCGGCTCGGGGCGCTGGAGGCCGGCCGGCGGCGGGGATGGACGGCGGCGACGGGGCGCGCTCCGGCGCCGGGCGGAGGCGGCGGCCAGGGCCGGGGCGGGAGACGACGGCGCGGGGCCCGGAGACGGCGGCGTAGGAGGTTGGGACGGGCGACGCGACACGAGGGGCGGCGCGGCGGCGGAGGTTAACCGTTGGAGTACCAAACGAACTCTAAATGGCACGAAACTTGACAGGCGGTCTACCGGTGGTGTACCAAGGCCGCTTGGCAAGCCTCGGGCCATTCCGAGAAAGTTTAACACCCGCTCACAACGAGAGACGAAAGGGGAACGCCCGAGGACATAGGAACGCCGGGTTGCAAAACGGACAACGGGGAAAAAGCTTGGATGCATGAGACGAACACGTATGCGAAATGAAATGCACATGATGACATGATAAAATGCAACAAGCAAGCAAATGACATGGCAACGACGGCGAATAACTGGCAGACACCTGGCGCATCGGATCCGGGGCGTTACACATTGGTCCTCGCTGCATGTTTACTTGACCACCCAGAACCCCTATTACAAGCCATGGTGCAAAACAAGGAGCTACCAGCAAGAAAGAGGTGCTTGTCTCTGGAGAATTGTGGATGTGGAGTGTTCCATCAGTAGGTACCGTTTTATAACACATTCACACCGGTCAGACGATCAAACGGAGTAACCGACGCCTAGAATTCTCACATCTATCTATACCTCTATACCTATACTAATTATAGACACCCAAGAAATTACCACGTTAATTAGATTTTACGGACCGTTCATCTGGTGGGTCCGAGTTATTACGGTGTAGATTAACGCACATATTCAATCAATTACTATATCAGAAAAGAAAAAAAAGCCAGAGAATCGCATGAAGCAGTTTAGATCTAAAGCAACAACAAGAAAAAAAAGGAGACATGTAATAGCATCGACCGGTGTAGATATGCAATTGTTTACACACAAAAAAAACTGAGCCATAAGATCGCACATGCCCGTACAAGGAGTTTGAAATTAACCCTCGTGTGCAGGCCTTCCACCAATAAAACTATTGAAACTAGAATACCGCCGTGGCCAATGGATTTTCCTCGCCAGGTCCCGTGTAGACGTGCAAACAAGCCCTAAAAATCTATTACGTACAGAGACTCGGAAGCCTCTTCAATCGGCCAATGAAAAAATTGCTCCACGGTGTCAACTCTCAGTTTTTTGAAAACATTTTTCCCCTCTCGCTAGGGTTTCGTTCTCCTCTGGCGGCGTCTTCGTCGAGAGTATATTACTACCCTCCACCGCCGCTAAATCCCCACCCGATCTCTGCCTCTCCCCTACCCTGACCCCTTGGGAAGTAGAAGCGGAGTTATACGGCTGGGTTTGGACCTTCTGTTCCTATCCAGGTTCTGGACTAGGGTTTGTGGTCGCGTCGCCATGGCGACACAGGACGAACGAAGCAGGACGCGCGGGGGAAAGGAACCGGTGGAAGATCTCCTGAGCCGCCTGGAACTCCATGAGGATGAGGAGGAACAATTTGTTTGGGAAGAAGAATTCGAGGATGAGAAGATCGAAGCCAAGTGGCTGGCGATAGCGAAAGTGCACGCCAACAACGGTTTCAGCCCCTCGGCTCTGTATGGTGATATGAGATCAGCGTGGAACCCAGCCAGAGATGTCCGTTGGCGCAGAATAGATGAGAACCTATTTACGGTACAGTTTGGTTGCTTGGGTGATTGGAACACTGCCATTAACAAGGGGCCTTGGCTGTTTAGGAACCAAGGAGTCTTGATAGAGGAATATGATGGATTCAAGAAACCTGAGTCAATGTTTTTGGATAAACTAGTGGTATGGGCTAGGATCTTGAAACTCCCAGATAATTATCTGTTTCCAGCAGCGATCAAGAGCATGTGCCGTAAGATGGGTAGGGTTTTAGAGGTCCAGACAACCCTACCGCCTGGCTTTGTTGGTGAATTTGTAAGGGTCAGAGTGGAGCTTACTGTCATGAAGAAGCTTATCAGATTTGTTTCAATTACCAAGAATAAAGAAACAGACTGGTACCAAGTCCAGTATGAAAAGCTACCGGATTTCTGTGGCAATTTTGGTTTGTTGGGACACTGGTACGATGAATGTGGCACGGGAGAGCATGATATAACCAAGCTAGAGTGGGGTGATTTCCTGCTAGTTGATGGAGGGAAGAGTATTGTCAGAGCCGTGGAACAAGGAGGAACCCTGGTCGAGGAAGAGGTGATAATACCGGGGAAGAGCCACACTTTGGTCCAGGTCGTGGGCGAGGAAATCCTCCTCGGGACGCTGTTGGAAGGGGTACAGTGCATAGCTGGCGCCACAATGTGCTGTATAAACCAGGAGGTTCAGAGATGGAAAAAGGACAAGGGTTAGAACAGGAGATGAGTAATCAGGATGCTCGCCAGACCTACGTCCTTGGGAAGAGAAGTGCAACAGATACACAGCAAGTTTTGCATGGGGGATCGAACTTGTTGGCGATCATCCCTAGTATGCCCACCACTTCAAAAGTGGTGGAGATGGTGAATCAGATCGAAGGGGAGACCTTGCCAGGGATCACCCCAGAGGCGTCTAGCACACCCCAGAAAAATGCTAACAGGAAGAAATACAAAGAGTTGGATGGGGAGGTTGTGGACAGCTCGGAAGGCCAGAAAACACTTGAGATATCGGCGTCCTCCCGCGTGGAGGATGGCCGGAAGCAATGAAAATCTAGCCTGGAACTGTCGGGGCCTTGGGAACGCACCGGCAGTACGTGCTTTGTTGGATGTCCAATGAAGCTGCAACCCCGAGGTGATGTTTTTGTCGGAGACGCACCTTGATAGTTATCCGGCAGAATGCCTACGAAAGAGATTGAAGATGGATCAAAAGATAGTTTGTCCAAGCAATGGCAGAAGTGGAGGACTAGTTCTTTTCTGGAATGATAATGTCAACATTCAGAGAATTTCGCTAGACCCCATGTTCATTGATGTAAAGATAGTGGATAATAATAGTACTAATTCTGGGTGGCGTTTGACTGGTATTTATGGAGAGTTCAGGTGGGAGAATAAACACCTAACTTGGGTGCGTATGAGGCATTTACACCAAGCGCATGATTTACCATGGCTCCTGGTTGGTGATCTCAATGAGATTATGTACTTACATGAAAAGGAGGGTGGCAACCCACGGCCACCCCAATATATGCAAGCATTCCAGGATATTGTAGAAGAATGTGATTTGCACGACCTTGGCTACATTGGTGACCAATACACTTGGCGTCGAGGAAGAATACGCGAAAGGCTCGATAGAGGACTGGTAAATAATCAGTGGACCTCCCAATTCCCGCAGGCGGCATTGCGGAATTTTGAGTTTAATCATTCGGATCATAGACCCCTTTTGGTGGACACTGAATTCTATGTTCAGGCGCCAAGTGGTCCGACTACACATGTTAAAAGATTTGAAGCTAGGTGGCTGAGAGAGAAGCTTTTCAATGAAAAAGTGATGGAAGCCTGGACGGAGGTTGCATCCGACCCCAACGCAACAAGCATACATGAGAAGCTCAATAGAATGCATGCTAGCTTCCATGATTGGGATCAGAGGGTTCTCAAAAAGCCGAAAAAATGGTTACGTAAAGCCTAAAGAGAGCTGGAAAGAGTCATGAATGGCCCTATGTCTGATGAGAAAGAGGAGAAGTGGAAAGAGCTGATGGAACTGATTGAATATCTGCTCGAGCTGGAGGAGATCCAAGTAATGCAGCGGTCTAGAGCGACTTGGCTGACGAGATCGAAATACGGGGTTCTTCCAAGCATATGCATCAGCTAGGAGAAAGAGAAATTTTATAAAGAGATTAAAGGATGATGGAGGCAACTAGTTGGATAGTATACCAGAGCTGAACACACACGTCCGGAACTACTTTATGCATCTCTTCTCGTCTGAGGTGCATCACACAAATCCAGAAATTCTGCAGAAGGTTCAGCACAAGGTAACTAACCAAATGAATAATTTCTTGATGGCACCTTATACAGGCGAAGATGTCAGGAAGGAAGTTTTCAGTATTGGAGACATAAAGGCTCCGGGACCCGATGGCCTTCATTTAATATTCTTTAAAAAAATATTGGCATATCCTGGGAGATGAGATCACAAAGGAGGTTCTTCATGCAATTAACTCTAGAGTAATCCCTGCTGATTGGAATGAAACAACGATTGTGTTGGTACCGAAAACGGATAGCCCTGAACTGGTAACACAATTTCTCCCTATCAGTCTTTGCAATGTTTTATATAAGATCATTTCTAAATTGCTAGCCTTCCGGCTTAAAAGTATTTTGCCAGAGATCATTTCCCCTACGCAAAGTGCCTTCATCCCGGGAAGAATGATCACTGATAATATCCTGATAGCTTATGAGTGTGTGCATAAAATCAAAAACAAAAGAGCTGGTCAGACAGGTTTATGTGCGGTGAAATTGGATATGCATAAAGCATACGATAGGGTTGAATGGTCTTTCCTCCGTGATATGATGAGGGCACTGGGTTTTAATGAGCAGTGGATTGAACTTATGATGGCGTGTGTAAGCTCTGTTTCATATAAAGTCAGATTCAACTCCCAGGAGACGGACAACTTTAGTCCAACAAGGGGTTTAAGGCAAGGAGATCCCCTTTCCCCATATCTTTTCCTTCTTTGTGCAGAAGGCCTATCCAGTTTATTGCAGTATGAAGAAGAAGCTGGTGGCATAGAAGGAGTTAGAGTGTGCAGGAATGCACCGTCAGTATTACACCTACTTTTTGCTGATGATTCTCTAATTCTGATGACCGCGGATGTTCTAAATGCAGCTTCCTTACAGCAAGTTCTGGAAATTTACTGCCAAAGTTCGGGACCGTTGGTGAGTTTATCGAAATCCAGTGTGTATTTTAGCCCTAACACTCATGTAGCTTCAAGAGCTGAAATCTGCCAAGAACTGAATATTGATACAGAAGCATTATCTGATAAGTATCTTGGGATGCCTGCTATGGTGGGAGCAGACAGGAGTGATTGTTTTAAATATTTTGTTGAAAGAATAAGGGAGAGGCTAAAAGGTTGGATGGAAAAGATCCTATCAATTGGAGGCAAGGAAATTCTTATTAAAGCGATGGCACAAGCCATCCCAGTATTTGCCATGTCCGTGTTCTGTATACCCAAAGGAATTTGCAAGGATATAACAGATTTACTATCCCAATATTGGTGGGGAGATGATGAGGAACACAAAAGAATGCACTGGTTTTCTTGGTGGAAACTATGCTGCCCTAAAAGTGATGGAGGGATGGGGTTTAGAGACCTACACTCTTTCAATTTGGCAATGTTGTCAAAGCAATGTTGGCGACTAATCACTCAACCCGATTCTTTATGCGCTAGGATTTTGAAAGCTAAATACTTCCCAAATTGTACCCTTCTTCAGGCTACTTTGAAAAGTGGTTCATCGTTTACATGGCAGAGCATCATGAAGGGCCTTGAGACTTTCAAGTTGGGACATATCTGGAGAATTGGAACGGGTGAACATGTAAACATTTGGATTGACCCTTGGGTCCCTGCTAGTCCAGATAGGAAGGTGATATCTTCAAGAGGTCAATCCATTCTCACTACTGTTGCGGAGCTCATTGATCCAATTTCGGGCACCTGGGAAGAAGACTTAGTCCGTTCCAATCTTAACCCGGTTGATGCTAGCAGAATTCTGCAAATACCATTGAACACCAACAGTTTTCAAGACTTTATTGCATGGCAACCAGATCGGCGAGGGATTTTTTCGGTTCGGACAGCATACAATGTTCAGTGGAATCGATATTTCCGGCCCCATGCAACTGCCCTGGCGCAGCCGGGCAGATCGTGCCCCCCAGCAATTTGGAGTTCTTTATGGAAGCTTCTGATCCCACGTAAAATTCAGATTTTCTGTTGGGGAACTCTGCATGGAATCCTGCCTCTAAAGGCTATACACACTAACAGACACATTGGGTCAATGGGAGCGTGCCCTATCTTCCATAGAGGAGCTGAGGATATTAAGCACCTAATTTTTGATTGCTGCAACGCAAGAGATCTCTGGAACCATTTGGGTATCATGGATATTGTAGAAGAGGCAATGTCTCTAGACCGATCTGGTTCGGTCGTCCTTCAAAATCTGCTCCTAGCGGATCCGAGACCACTGCCATTAAAACCAAATCTGGACATCAAGCACGTTCTGGCGATGGGAAGTTGGTATCTTTGGTGGATCCGTCGACAATATACACATAATGGATAATATAAAGAGAAGGAGTGCTCCGGAGGAGAGATGGACTAAACCAGATATCAAGTTCATTAAGTTGAATGTGGATGCAGCTTACTATTCAGATGAAGGAGTGGGCGCGACGGCTGCAGTGATCAGGGATGAGAAGGGTATGTTCCTGGCGGCTCAATGCATTTTCATAACCCATGCAGCAAGTGCAGTTTCCACCGAGGCAAGAGCACTGAGAGATAGTCTAGCGTTTGCAAATTCTTTGGGCTTCCCTCAGGTTGAAGCAGAATCAGATTCCTCAACTATTATTGAATCATGTACGGGTCAAACGACATGGTGGGATGAAGCAGTAGCCACTACTAGGAAAAGGGTTATAGATAGGATTGACACTAATGGCGCACCATGTAAGTAGTGCGCCAATACTATATACTAATGGCGCACCGGTTGTAGGTGCACCATTAGTGTGGAAGACACTAATGGCGCACCAGACACACGGTGCGCCACTAGTATTGAATTTTTTTTCATTTTTCCATCTATACCTATACTAATTACAGACTCCCTAGAAATTACCATGTTAATTAGTAATTAGGAACCGTTTATTTGCTGTGGGGCCGAATTATTACGGTCTAGATCTTCCGATAACTCTTTAATCTAACTAGACACGGCCGGAAAAAATATGGCCTCCAGATCTTAAAATTCGTTCGATCAATTATATTAGTTATATCGATCTGATAGTCCACATCGGTCTAATATAAACATATGGACGCACCTAATCAATGCATTAATCTCGCATCTAATTAGCTAGGAAGTCCACACTGTATTTTTTTATATCTTTATCTTTACCTCTTTACTCTTTACCTCTTTATCTTTACCTACTAATAAACCACGGATCGCTTCTGGTCGTACGTCGTCGGTGTTTTACGAAAGAGCCCCTATATTACTTTGAAATAAACCCGCAGTCCTGTTTAAGTGGATCTGATAAAACCGTTTTGACAAAAAACACCCTGCCGCATTTGCCCGTGTCCGCCGCCGCCGACCGCAACCAGCGCCTCCACGCGCGGGCGGCTCGCGCCCGTGCCTCCCTGCCGCCCCGCGCCGCCGCCCACCGGAGCTCCGCTACCGGACCAACGCGCCGCCATGCCCTCCTCTCCTTCTTCCTTCCCCTCCCTTTTGTTCTATTTCTCACATCCCCCTCTCTCTCTCCTTCGCAGGAAGCGGAAGCCATGGCCCTGGACCTCCATGCCAGATCGCCGCCCCGCGCCGGTCGGCCATCGGAGCGCCGCCGCCGGACCAACGCGCCGCCCTGCCCTCCTCTCCTTCTTCCCTCCCTTCCTCTGGTTCTATTTCTCACATCCCTCTCTCTCCCCCCCTTCACAGGAAGCGGAAGCCATGGTCGTTGGATCTCCATGCCGGACCGCCACCCCACGCCGGCCGGCTACCGGAGCGCCGCCTCCGGACCAACGCGGGTTGCCGCGCTGGACCGCAAGCGGATGCACTGGTTGTGCTCGACGGAGATGGGCCCTGTGTGCGTGCCCCCGCAGCCTGGACGAAACTCCAGCGAGGCCATGAGCTCCCGATTCCCAACCCGGGCGTAGGAGCGTATGGGAGCGCCGTCGTGGATCCTGCGCGTCCTAGGTCCGCCGAGGCCATGGGCTCCCAAGCCGGGCATAGGTGCGTACTGGAGCAACGCCCGCCTGGGCGAGGTCCTCCTGCTTCTGGAGGAGGCGAACAAGCCGAGCCAAGCCATGAGGCGCCCGTGGCCAACACAGTGTATCTTTCAATTGAACTATCTGATGTTTTTTCTACGTATCTGTGTCATTGACCATTGTCTAGAGTGTGATTTCACACGTTTGTTTTCAGCCAATCATCTATGAAGTGCGACCTTTCATGCTTGAATTCTACAATATCCACTGATGAATTTCATGCTTTTAGTGAACCTCAACAAATTCATGGAAAACGTATTTAATTTTGCTCATCTGATTCGCTTTGCTGCATTATTAGTATGCCTGCTAGACTCCAAATTCAAACCTATAGCCTATAATAAACCCCAGTTTTTTAATCAAGTTTAAACATTTCAGTTCCGTTTTTGGGTTGGAATTTATCAGTGGCCATGTAAGACTGGAAATTGCTCACCACGTGTTCCTTAATGTATATTGTGCCAATAGCTATTAAACCTTCGTTATGCTGGAGGGTGATGAGGTGACATGGAGCTAAACATAGATTGAAGATTCTGTCATGAGTTCCTCAGAGAAGATAGAACA
This sequence comes from Triticum dicoccoides, assembly GCF_002162155.2. Classification (NCBI taxonomy): domain Eukaryota; kingdom Viridiplantae; phylum Streptophyta; class Magnoliopsida; order Poales; family Poaceae; genus Triticum; species Triticum dicoccoides. Next base: position 713,330,223 of record NC_041386.1, on the reverse strand, counting down.
AATGAGTATGGAGATCCAGCTGTTGAAGACGCCGAGGGACAAGAACATTCAGGAGTTGTTCGCCTAATGGGTTGGTGAGAACAAGAATACAGTTAACATCATCACAGAGCCCTGCACATCTCGCATGCGAGGCAGTATGTCCCTTTTTCTTTAGCACAACTCATATGTCTCTTCCTACCGGGGAGCGTTCGTAATAGTTTGCCTGATTCTATTATGGATTACCCATTTTGTTTACAAGTTGACGTACTTATTAATTTGGTGTCGTATTAACTACACCGGAGTCTGTTCTTGTGCAAAGGAAATTAGATTGGGATTGGCCGCACATCTTAAATGCATCTAGAAAATTAACCACGGATAGATTTCACTCTTATCGCCCTTCTATTCAATACATTTTGATTGCTGAAATTTGAAACAATGACCAGGTTCTGTAGGAAGCACAAGAAAGTGGGTATGAAAGCTATGAGACGATGGCCAATACAGATATTGACAGGGCTGGAATATCATTAGAGTCGGGCGCCAACGAATATACATAGCGACTTAAAGTGTGACAATATATTCATAAATAGTCCTGATGGAACAGTGAAGATCGGCGACTATATGGTCTGGCGACATTATTGCATCAATGGAAAAAGCAAAGTGTCAAAGGTGTGTGACATTGTGTTTTTCTGACAGCTACGGATCTGTGAAAATATACCTATTCTATTTACTGTGGATACACTCTCAGGTTACTTTGTTTAAAAATTTATTTTAGTCGTGTACTAACAACCATTGTGTTAAAATGCAGGCGCATTAGACTTTATGGCACTAGAACGCTTCACTGGCAATACAATGAGTTGCTTGGGTATTCCAATCCCCTTCGCAGCCTCTTCTGTCAATCCAGCAACACACCGCTGCCCTTCGCATCCTCCCTGCATCACTGCAACTGGGCCGTGCTCACATCGTCTGCGGTCACATGCGCAATCTCTGCGCTCGACGCTGCCTCCACCGAGATTCATTGCTTCATAGCCACGGTTCCTGCTCCGTACCATTGTTGATGCTCCTGTTAATGGATAAGTGTCTAACAAAATTACCTGCAGGGTGCCTGAAGCGCCCACTGCTGGGTACATGTATACAACAATTATGCCATGTCTTCCCTATTCGATCGGTCGCACATGTATGTTTCTTTTCCTTCTTTGTTTAGTTTTAAAGAAAAGATTAATTTCTGAACTCACCATATTTTTATACTATATATAAGCATGGATGACTAGAATAGTTGATTGTCAATTCACTTATATTTCTCCTATGGAAAGGAGCATCAGTTTTACGCATGCTTCCCGGGTCCTTGGTGAGAGGCCTCTGTGATGTTATTCTTTTAGGTAAGCTTTAGTCAGGTTGCTACTCATGTCACAGTGTCTGTAATTTAGCTAGAGTCAGGTTCAGAGTTATTGACTGAATTTTTGGGGCACAACCATCAAGCAACCTGAGTAAAGCTTACCTAAGCCAATGATTTTGTTCTTTTAGCTAGAGCCAGGTTCAGAGTTGTTCACTCTGGATTTTTTGGGCACAACCATCAAGCAAGCTAGCACGTATTGTTTAACTGAAGCAAAGGGCAGCTAAGCTATGAATGCTTCATTCTTTGCTCTACACAAATGCAGCTACTATTTGTATTTGATCTGAGAAAAGGTGCAACCAATTGAAGTTATTTTGAAGAATCTGCACCTGAGTATATATATGTTCTGATTTTATAGCCTGCAGAGTCTGTAGAGTAAAGTTTGTACATTTTGTGAATCGCTTTGTTCCGCTTTCCCTTGGTGTATAGTCTATACTGTATCAGATTATTTACTATGTGCAGATTTGTTTGTGCCATTGCCGATCATGTACTTCTTTCTGTGCTTGGAAGCATAGTCTCATCGTATCCCCTAGATCTGTATAAGTATATTTAGCTCACATACACTTGGCATTTGTTCTTCAAAAGGCGATGTCCTCGATGCTGGACTCCTGGTAACAGTTTATTACATGTTATTTCTTTTTTTGGTGAGTCTTTTCTTGAGATTTAGGATTATGGAGTTAACGGGTGTTACTTTTGACCTGCTAATACAGCTGCGTTAAACTTTTTGCTCTTCGAAAGCAACTATGTAAGTCTGACGCTAACATAATGTTTACTGCTAAAATACTTCAGTAGGTATAACTTAGAGTCAGGAACACAAGTAGAATTTCATAGAAATCTGTCTAGCTCCTGTAGATGAAAGACTTCCTGCAAGTGAGCTCTTGAATAACTCTTACCTCCAGGAAGATGAGGTCTATTCCAGCGCCTTCAATTTCAGTCTCTCTGGTCTCAAGTGTGACTGAAGATGGGTGGCAATCTGCAAGTTTCGTGCTTTGGAAGGGTGAATTCTTACTGAAAAATCATATGTATCTTACCGACCATATTAATTTATTGCTAAGGTTTACTCATACCAGTGGTAAATATAGCACTGAAGAAACTTTTAAATCAAACTTTACTTCAGTCTTTAATGACACTACGCATTATTTCAGGCTGTTTAAAGAATGCCGAGTTGTCAAGCGAGGAAATGCAGTGGCTGGCGTTGCCGGGCATGGGACGACGTCTCTAGGCTCCTGCCTGAGACAAGCCTCTCCGGCCTCCTCGGATGCCCTCTAGGAACTGGCACTGCGTATGATGGTCTCCTCACCTAGCACCTAGGTTGACCTAGCCACCGCCATCGAAGCGGAGAGTTGACAACATATGTATGATTGTTGGACGTGTCAGTCCTGCCATTGACATGTTCAAAACTATGAATTGAGTGATTACAAATATGCTTTGATCAATGAAATGAAAGGATGTTCTGTTACATCTTGTTGTGCAGATATAGGGCTTGAATTATTTTCGATCGTATCATCTTGGCCCTATAATAAAAAAGCGAGTGTGGGAGTGCGCGACCAGTTGCTACCAGTATCAAGGTGCACTTGATGTGTAGTTATCAGTCAATGAGAACCATAGAAAAATGGAGACATAGACTCTAGGAGTATATATCCGCTCCCCAAAAAAGGGTGTGCTATATATTGAATGGTTCAATATAGGTCAGTGAGTTTGAGGCAACAAAAAGCTTTAGAGCTAAAATCAATAGGAAAGGGTATTTGTTTCTTAAGATGTTTTTTTGATAAATGTAAAAAAAATTGAATTAGTTAGTTAGTAATAAGAGAGAAAGGAGACCATGACTTGATTGTCTATTTATCCTTGCTCCATATTCGAAGTTTCTGCCAGCTGCTGTCGTCAACCTACCCTTGCATGCCATCTACTTCCAATTCACTTTTGCGAGCGGTGCATGCCCGACCGTCGACATTGATGCATCCTCTCACTCAACATCGTGTCTCCGCAGGATGGAGCTTAGATCGGTGAACCGCATAATGGTCAACAAAGAGGCAAAAAGTAGATGATTTTGACGCTTTCGATGGTGCATGCGGAGATATTTTTCACCTTTTGCCTATAGCAACACACGGGTCTTCTGCTAGATGAGACTAGGGCGAAGCCCACCGTCATTATAAATTTTCATAATTACAAGTCGGTGTAGGAAGGGGCTCATGAAAGCCGCGTGCTAGAGTGTGATGACCAATCCCCAGTTCGGCCGTTGGCACCCATCAACAATGCACAACAGATTAGACTTCGAGTGACCCTCCACAACCCAAGTCCTTGATCCCGCTCATGGTAGTGAAGCACTGCGATGGCCGCCAATGACACCCTACTCAGGGTGCTACTTTCCACGACGGCCTCCATGTTGTCACTGTAGCGGGATGCGTGAGACCAAGTGTAGGGAATAGCTTGCGGAGAGCGATCCTCATGTCCAGCTCGACAAAGATTAGTTTTTAATGTTTTAAACATTCCATTGTGATTGCACGTTAATGACATGTGTGTCGCAATGGCTGGGATTGACGAAGTCCAGACATGTTGTGATTAGAGGACACTGCGGTAATCGCCGGTGGTGAGGGACTAAGAAAAGTGGTGACACAGTGTCGGTGAGGGACTAAGACAAGTGGTGACACGGGTGGGACACCGTGTTGAAATAGAAGACGTTGAATTGTGGGGGTCACGGTGTCGGTGAGGGACTAAGACAAGTGGTGACACGGGTGGGACACCGTGTTGAAATAGAAGACGTTGAATTGTGGGGGTCACGTTGTCGGTGAGGGACTAAGACAAGTGGTGACACGGGTGGGACACCGTGTTGAAATAGAAGACGTTGAATTATGGGGGTCTTGAGCCGTATTTATCGGGCCCGTTGCAACGCACGGGCATGTTTACTAGTATATAATAAACAAGTCTGCTGCCCTATTGTATATTAGTTATATCGATCTCATCGTCCACACCGGTCTAATATAAACATATGGACGCATCTAATCAATGCATTAATCTCGCATGTAATTAGCTAGGAAGTCCACGCTGTATTATATATATATATAATAAACAAGTCTGCTGCCCTTAAAAAGAGAAGTCGGCAGCTAATCAACACATGTTGACTTGAAAAAACAGATCTACGCATCATGACTCTCAGGTCTTTAATCAAGTCCCGTCTCCCACACATGTCTTTTCCATGTCATCTACGTCTCTTCCTCCTCTTCATCTGCATGCTACTAGGCAACATCCCGCCTTCTCTTACACAGAGTTCTCATGCACCTGCTCAGGATCTCCATGCTCTCACCGTAGGTAGGACTTCCTGGCTTGCCGGCAACGCCTGGCTGGTCGCCGCTGCCGGTCTCAGGACTGCCCCTCTGCTATGTTGTTACAGATGATCTTGCTTCTTCCCCATGCAAATCGCATCGCCCTTTGTTTCCTTGAACCGAGGCTTCCAACGGAATTCTAGGTGATGTCTTTCTCTGTACCATGTCTCACTGCTTGAAGAGGATACCCCAGGTTCATGCCCCTGTTGCTGCAGATCCAATCCACGCCCCTGTTGCTACAGATCCAGACCATGCCCTTTTTGCTGCAGATCCAGGTATGCGTCCTCTTACGATAATGTACAATTTTTGTTACCTCCAAGTAGCAGATGAAAATAGGTCTTTTACAAATAATCGATGATTGTTGTCAAACCATAATAATTCAATCTCTTACTTCCTAACAAATTCAACTACCAACTCTATTTAGTTTGTCATATTCACATGACAAAGGAACAGGGGGTTTCCCAGTCAAAAGAGAGAGAATCCAATGCTCCCAATATTGCTGCCAGAACCAACAAGACATAATTTACAACTGTTGTGGTAGATTGTGGTGTGTGGTCGATTTCTCGGTACAGAATAACGTGTTGCATGCAATAGTATAGGTATGCCTTCTATGTTCCTCCAAATAAAAACAATTCATTTGTATTCAGATGTATGGCACACATATCTCATGTGTAGGTTGAGAATGGAAGGATGGCAAATTAACGACAGATCAACTGCACTAGGTACGTCATGCTGACAGTTACTGGAAGGATGACATGATGTGCATAAGCCTGTGATGCGTGATGTTGCTGACAATGACATCAGAAGGCTTTCGTCAGCGGCCAATGGTACATGTTATATGATTCGATTGTTGCTGCATTGTATTCTTAGTATCTTAAATTACTCATTCGCAATAAAGAAGTAGCTTAAATTACTCAAGTTCTTCTTTATGGTTTGTCCTGAAAGCAAGATTGGTTGTAGCTCTCTGATGTTGTCATGCTTCAGAATATTTTGACACAGCCAGTCAAACATAGAGAAGTCACCTCTGCCTTGCCGTAGCAACAACTGATGAAGTTTGTCTTCTTAGATGCCCCTAAAATGCTTATGTATGTTCCGTCCTCTTTCATACATACAAGTAGCATGGTATTATCTTTTCTATAAATAGTTTCCACATTTGGCTCTAATCACTCTTATACATATTGTGATGATACTCTAGAATTAGTGAAATTATCTAAGCTGCATCATCTAGAAATTTAGGTAATTGAGTTCTAGAGTACACTTTCTTCAAGCAAAAAATAGACTTTGATGAATAACAATTCATTTCAGTTCACATGCTTATTGTAGATGTTCTATGAATTTTAGTTCATCAATTTCGTGTATGTGTCCATATAGAAGAAATGGAGAAGTCGTGTTATGTTAATTGAACGGAGAAATCACATGTGCATATACTCTCACTATTTTCATCATGAAATCTGGTGTTGGATAGAGGCATCTCATAATCCACAATAGTTGGTATACAAAAATTAAGACCAATTCACCTAAAGTAAGAAGACTAATATAACTAAAATCAGCATACGAATCAAATGAACTAGCTGTATAGAATATTCAAACCCATGAAGACATACGAAGCATCTAATTATCATTAACTAAGTGTGTGTTATATGGATTACCATGAAATATTATTAAAAACATGTTTTTCAGTATGAGTTTACATGTAAACCGTCTAACCAGAAATTGAAGTAATGAATTTGATCCTCTTTATCCTAGAGTACCGATGGAGAACTATTATATTTCTTGGTGATAATAATTTTCAAAACAGATACACACATGATAATTGATAATAATTCTACAATTTATGTGTTCTTTGACATTAAACTAGCCTCTGCGTTGCACGGGTCGACGACTAGTACATACTAATGGCGCATGCTGTCAAAGTGCGCCATTACTAGTTCTAACTAGTAATGGCGCACCATATAGACAATGCGCCATTAGTATGTATATATATGTATATATATATATGTATATATATATATATATTACTTTTTTGCAAAACTACTAATGGCGCATTTTTCCACAGTGCGCCATTAGTATATATATATATATATATATATATATATATATATATATATATATATATATATATATATATATTTTACTATTCTGCAAAAACTACTAATGGCGCACTTTTTGATCTCGATCTCGATCCCACCTGCACCCTCCCCCGCTAGCTCCACCG
>NC_041386.1:713319354-713322878 GCF_002162155.2 Triticum dicoccoides | reverse complement strand
CACCCTCCCATGTCTCCTCGCTCGGTTCCCCCAAACGGAATCGGCCGAGCGCACCACCCACTCCCTCCAAAAAAAAGATTACTAATGGCGCACCTCTTGGGGGTGCGCCATTGCTATACAAAAAAACGATTACTAATGGCGCACCTCCAGGAGGTGCGCCATTGCACCCATCCCCCCACTAAAATCCTCAGTCCCCTTTCTATCCCCAATCGATCACATCTCTCACCCGCCCACTGCCCCGACCCGTACTGCGCCGCCGCCGCCCCCGTGCACTCGCCGCCTCCCCCGCTCCGACGAGGTGCTCCGACAAGAAGGGCCAGCGCTAGGGTTCCAGCGCCACCGCCGGATCAACGCCCCGCCTCCACAAGGAGAGGAGGAGCCCCGCCGCCGCCACCGAGGGGAAGAGGCCACCGCCGCCACCGAGGGGAGGAGCCCCGCCACCACCGAGAGGAGGTACCTCGCCGCCAGGTCTTCAACGCCCCACCGCCGCGAGAACGTCGACGTCCTCCTCCGCCGGTTCGAGGTGATTCCTACCTCTTCTCCACTTCTCCATCTCCTCCCCTGCAAACCCTAGGGCCGACTCTTCTTGCTCCTAATCTACATTTGTTAGTGAGGGTGGCAGCCACATGCCCTTAGATTCCATTACCACCGAATAAGTAACCACCCTGCTGCTAGGCACATGGAAGATTCATAGACAAGTGTGGCTTCATCATGGTTATTTTTGTTACTAATATGAATATGAAATGTTCTACGGTTTGGGGAGTTAAGGCTAAGGCTTTGCAAACAAACATATCATGCATGTATATTCAGGTTTAGCACTTCAAAAAAAAGCCAATCTTCAGTTTGTGCACTAGAACGTACAATACATTCTGTTTTGCACTGGATACAAGAAAATGTTCAGTTTCTTCAGTTGAAACAAAGCAAAGCCCGGACTTGGGACACAAAGATGCCATACATATTCACTTTAAACAAGTAATCGCCTTCTGCACTGAATATATTCACTTTCTACACTGAAAAATGAGCATATATATTCAGTTTATGCACCGGAACAAGCATATGTATTCAGTTTCTGCACTGAATATGGGCGTATATTCAGTTTTTTCACTGAATATGAGTAGGTGTTCATTCTTTTTTCAGTTTAAACAGACTGTGAACGGTTCAATTTTTGCACTGAGTATGGTCTGTTCTTTCACCTATAGAGCATATTTTCACACACAGGAACAGAGTGTAAAGGTTCTGTTTTTTCCACATATATATTCAGTTAAAACAGAGTGTGAATGTTCAGTTATTTGCCACTGTGGTAGTTTCTTCCATCAAATACCCAGGGGTTATACTGGGCATGGTGTCAAAATGTTTGCTCCAACACGAACGAATTTAACCGGGGGATCGTGTTGTCCAGAAAACCCTTCCTTTTTCCTTTCATGCCATATTGGAGAGAATGATGCTGGAAATAAAACCCCCTTTCCAGCATCATCTTTCTTATAATGTCTATTTTCCAGACTTTTTGTTTTGACTTGGACTATCAAAATAATGTAAATTTCCTCCTGGTACCGTTTGCTTGCTGTCACAAATCTAACTTGTAATGACTGTTTTAAAATATTTATCTTAGTTTTAGCTAATTATGGTGATAACATTTGTTAGTGAGGAAAATATTAATCCTGGCCTGCACCAAGACTGTGTGTATCTTGTTAAGCTTGTTGGGACTGTCTGGTGTGTGTTCAACTTGTATCTTCTAGCTTAATATTATAAAAACTGCCTGGTGTGTGTTTAACTTGTATCTTCTAGCTTAAGTTTAACTTGTATCTTCTGGCTTGTTGTTGGCAGTTTATCATGAAATTGCAGGTACCCCGAGAGGCCCTTGAGTTTGCCGAAATGTCAATTAACTTCCGTTCCGGCAAATTTGGGTACTCCATATGTCCTATTTTCAGCAAAGGTCATGCTGAAATTTTCCGTGAATTTTAGCATGACATTGCTAAAAATAGGACATATGGGGTACTTGCGACTAATGCCTGTTATCATGCATGTTTTATGATTTGTTGTAAGGGTATTAATTGGTCTTTTCTGCTGCTTATCAGAGATGGCGGGAAGCAGCCACCGCCGCTCTGCCACACCGCAGTACGAGTTGGATGCTTCCGAGTTCTTCACTATCATAGTTGAGACTTCAGTATCATCCATGACGCAGGTATATAAAACGAGAGATCTCCCCTTCACCCATCTCATTATGAGATCTGTTTTTTGCTACATCACTCATTGTCCCAAACTGCAGAGGCTGCCTGACAGTTTTATGAACATGCTGATGGGTGAAGATCCGCCAAATAATGTGAAGCTGCGACAGGCCGGCAGCGGGTTTCGCGGGCAGTGGGATGTGCAGTTGGTGATCAAGAAGGGCCACATGTACTTGTCTCATGGGTGGGAGAAGTTCTACCGTGCCTACGACCTGCGGCTGGGGTACTTCCTTCTCTTCAGGTACGACGACGACGCCACCATGCTCATCGTGAAGGTGTTCAACACGACTACGTGTCGCATGCGCTACGCTGCCGATGATGATGCCGATACGTTCTGCCTCTTCTTATTCCTCTACATTTGGCTTTGTCTCACATTGATTGTTAACGGTCATTGTTGCATTTTGGACAGGTAATGGGAGCAGCAGCAGTGACACTGGCTACAGCCAAAGCAGCAGCGACTATGGCTGTTGTGAAAGCAGCAGCGATTCTGGCTGTAGCGAAAGCAGCAGCGATTCTGACAGCAGCATAGACAACAAGAAGGATGATCCGGACTGGAGTGCGGGAGAAGAGGAGCTGAGTGAGGATGAGGAGCTACAGGATGGCGATGGGCATCAGGCTGAGGATGACCTAGCGCTGGTGGTGGCTGACCAAGGGCAAGAGATGGTGGTGGCTGACCATGGGCAAGAGATGGAGGTGGCTGAGGATGACCTAGCAATGGTCGTGCCTAAAGGTGGCCTCGCGATGGTGGTGGTGCCTCACAATGACCACGCACCGGTGGTGGCGCCGGCGATCCCACAGCTGGGCGACATGACCACGCCAATTGTGGTAGAAGACTACATCCCACTGCCTCCATTGCCTCCACCGCCTCGCCGCTCTAGGCGCATCAGGGAGAGGAAGGAGAAGAAGGAGAAGAACAATGCATGAGAACTGGACTTTGTCAGGTATGTCAGATCTCCTATAGGTTAGTTATCCAAAATGATATATATATATATACTTAGTTACCTATGTTATCTCTAATATGCTTAGTTTCCTATAGGTTAGCTTCATTTTTACCTAAGTTGGCTCTAATATGCTAACTTAGAGCTTATATGCTTAGTTTCCTATAGGTTAGCTCCAAAATAACTTATGTTAGCACAAAATGATCAAGTTTACATAATAAGCTTATAGTCTTTTTCTTATTCTTCTTCTTTTCCAAAATGACATAGGTTAGCTTCATTTTACCTAAGTTGGCTCTAATATACAAACTTAGAGCTTATATGCTTAGTTTCCTATAGGTTAGCTCCAAAATAACTTATGTTA
>NC_041386.1:713190739-713318823 GCF_002162155.2 Triticum dicoccoides | reverse complement strand
AGCTTATAGTCTTTTTCTTATTCTTCTTCTTTTCCAAAATGACATAGGTTAGCTTCATTTTACCTAAGTTGGCTCTAATATACTAACTTAGAGCTTGTATGCTTAGTTTCCTATAGGTTAGCTCCAAAATAACTTATGTTAGCACAAAATGATCAAGTTTACATAATAAGCTTATAGTCTTTTCTTATTCTTCTTCTTTTCCAAAATGACATAGGTTAGCTTCATTTTACCTAAGGTTGCTCTAATATACCAACTTAGAGCTTATATGCTTAGTTTCCTATAGGTTAGCTCCAAAATAACTTATGTTAGCACAAAATGATCAAGTTTACATAATAAGCTTATAGTCTTCTTCTTATTCTTCTTCTTTTCCAAAATTCTTCTTATTCTTCTTCTAGTGTTCTTCTTCTTCTAGTATTCTTCTAGTCTTCTTCTTTTTCTTCTTCTAACTTCTTGTTTATCATTTTGCAGATTTGATTTAATTGACGGAAGCTTGCGTGGATGGAATGCTTCTTTTCCATTTGTGTTTTTATTTTGTATCAATGTGAAACTTTTGTGAATTGATGGATAACGGTGTTGGATGAACAATGTGAAACTTTTGTAATATGTAACGATGGAACTATGTGTTGGCTATGTATGTATATATGATGGAACTTGTGTGTTGGCTATGTATGTATATATGATGGAACTTGTGTGTTGGCTATGATTGTTATATGGATGCTTGTTGTATATATATGTGTTGGATATCTCATAGGTGAAATAGTCACATGAGATTAAGAAAAAAAAATTAAAATAATTGTTACTAATGGCGCACTACAATGTGATGCGCTATTAGTATAGAAGACACTAGTGGCGCAGTATGGGCAAAACTAATGGCGCACTGCCTGGTGCGTCATTAGTAAAAAATACTAGTGGCGTGCTACTAATGGCGCACTGGTAATGCGCCATTAGTAGGCAAAACCAGTGCGCCATTAGTAGGCTTTTTCCTAGTAGTGAGCAATCTTCGCCGAATGTGTGGATCTCTCTTCGTTGATTGGGAAGGTCAATTTTAAACATTGTCCACGCTCTTGTAACCAAGCAGCGCATGTGCTAGCTAAATTTAGTTACTGTAATAAGTTTTCTTCCAGCTGGACGGACGAGCCCCCGGTCTGTCTCGTTCCCGTACTTGTGGATGATGTTATTCCTTCTTTTAATCAATAAAGCTAGCCATGATGGCCTTCCCTCAAAAAAATTGCTCCACGGTCTTTTCATCTTTCCATTAGAAAACAACTAGAAGCGAATTTTACTCCATGTATCCCTCTCAATCTGGACAACAAATTCACACCGCCACCGTCGGTTCTCTTTCTGTTTTCCCAACACGTTGCCCCACCTCCATCCACCTCTCCTTCCCCGCGCACAAGCAAATCTGATCGTCACGACTGTTCCATACTGAAGGCCGACCGATTTGTATCTATCCTTGAGGCCGCCGGTTGCACGATGACGACGGCACGACAGAATCTCGCCGACGATCTCCCCCACACGAAGCGCTATGGCCAATCTGCAGCATGGCATCGTTGCAGGACGGATCCCAACCTCATCCGCTCCTCTAATTCTGCCATGTTCTTGATCTAGGAGACCGTCGTCCATGAGCATGGCGTTGTTGCAGGATGGATCCCAGCCTCATCTGCTCCTCTAGTTGTGCCATGTTCTCGATCTAGGAGACTTTTCTATTTGGCCTCAAACCAATATTTGATTTCTTTGCTTCCAGGATTTTTCTGCCATGTGCCATGTCTTGGATTTCACATAGATGGACAAGACTCAGTTCTTGAGCGAGATGCCCAGCTCCAGGTAGTTATTTGACCAGTTGTGAGATGTTTCATAAGGCACCTAATGGATGTTTATGTTGTTCGCATGTTCCATTGTATATCAAGGTCGTATGGTCGAGAGCCGAGAAAGAGGCAGTAGGATGGTTGGTCCAACATTATTGAGCAAATTCTGAGCATGTGCCCATTGTCCAGATTTCCCTCGCTTAACAATTAACACCATCGTCTGCACTAGGTTAGTGAGGAGCTTTCTTTTGGAAATTTCCTCTTCTAGCTTTGTGACTTTCAAATAATGAGAATGATAGATTATGCAATTTATATTTCTTTGAGTAAATTGGCATACAAGGACACCGTTGATGTACTGCTTTCTTTTATTTTTCTTACTGTAGTCAGGAATTGTGGTACCTTATTTATGTGGTTTGGATAAAACACGTTATGTGTCCTGGGCATTAGAGTTGAAAGCATTGCTTCTCTTTTCATGTCTTCTACAGCAGTGCAGTCTGCCCCAAAAGAGGAGAAGGTGTGCCATGTTGAGATGGTGCCTTAATCCATTAAAATTCAATGTTTGGTTCTGAATTTTGTTTGAACTTAATTAGAAGTAAGCAGTGCTCAGGTTTTCAACTGCGAGTATTAAAGAGGTACGAACCTCTTGCTGTTTTGTGAGGCATTGTCGTCCAGCTCATTGTGCTCAATAACGAGTGTCTCAAGTAGAATAGTTTTTGATGCTGCTGGATTAACACATAACTCTGGTGATTTCGTCACTTTGACAGCATGAGGAGCCTATATAGTATTATCAAGCGCTTTTGTTAGATCAATTGTTGTTCAGTACTTCCCATTCATTGTCTTATTTTATCTCTTTGTTGTGTTCCCCGTAAGGAAATCTCCAGTATATACGCATGGATTGTCTGACAAAAAGTCAACCAGTGATCTATGGTTCGTGTGACACTCCAAAAAAAATTGTGATTTTGTTTTCAGAAAGAGCCTTGCTTGGTTTGAAAGAAGGTCATTTAAACCCTTCCTAAAAACCATCTTCTAAGTTTGCCCTCTCAAAAATCCTTTTCTTGGATTTAGTTTCTTTTAAAAAGAAAACCCTTTTAAGTTTTTGGGCTTTTATTTTGGTTTTGATCCCTTCTAAATTTTACCATGCCTCCTATGGTGAAATTTTCCAAAAACCCCTCCTCCCACTTTGGTACAACCCAAACATTCTGTCCAAACTAATAAAATCCATTTTTGGATTTTATTCCAATTATTTCTCCTCCCAAAATAATTCTGTCTTTTCTTTTGAGCCTAAGTGATTTGCAAAGCAAGTACCCTAATGCTTTTGACTTTTGACCTCAACTCAACACCCCTGGATAGTCCTTTGTACCCACAACCCAGAACCATCTTGATCCACTCTTCTCCTGTTTAAATATTTCAAATTTCACTCACTGCAAGTTTGGACCAGATTTGCCAAATTTGGTGAAATTCATATCTACACCTCTCCAAAAATTCCACAAATATTCAGGCAGCCTCTAGATGCAATGAGAGGCCCCTCCACCAAAAACCAGCTCAGCAAAAAATCCCTACATGCCTAGATCATTCTGTCGAACACCTTGCATGCACTGTTTCTGTTCATCTTCAGTTAAGTTCAGAGTTTGAGTGTCGATCTTCGTCATAAATTCAGTCACATGCTCACAGTGCACTTGGCACGTTGCTCACGGCCTAGCTTGCTTGTCCGGAGCCTCACATGCGCGCTTGGCGCCTTCCTGGCGTCGGTGGCGCCCTGGCCCGCCTGCGCCGGCGTGCTTTGCGGCGGCCGAATCACCGTAGCGGCCGACAGGGAGCAGAACGGCGGCATAACACCGTTCGGCGCCGCCCAAACCCCATGGTGGCTCCGCGTGGCCATTTCCTCGCCAGCGCACGCCTGCAGCACCGTCGCCGTGGCGCGGCACGCAAAAAGCATGCTCCCTGCCGCCGACGGGCCCGCGCCGCCCCGTTCCGTCGAGCTCCCCCTAAGCAACCAAATCCCGACGCGGTTAGCACCTAAACGGAACCAGGGAACACCCACGACGACACTCAACCTCTGAACCCTCCCGTGCAACCGCAGCGCCGCCGTAATCACCTCGCCGGAAAACCCCGTTCTCGGCAACCGCCTCGGGGCGTCTATATATAGCACCCCGAGCTTGCTCTCGCCCCCGCACACCTCCTCTACCTCTCCAGACCTCGCCAAGTCCTTGGAAGGGCCACGAGGAGCTCTCCTTCCCCGACTACGGCCCCTTCGTTCCACCTCGGCCCCACCGTGATTCACTCCGGTGAGGCCATCTCTGGCGCCCTAACCTCGTCAGATACCTTCTCATGCTATCGCGAGTCTAACCCCCTCCCCAATTCCACCTCCGCAGCTCTCTCCGGCGAGATCCACGACCACCCGAATCGCCATCCGCCGGAGCAAGAGTCGCCGCCGACGTGGTACTCGCCGGCGACCACCACCACCTCCCACAGACGTGGAATGGCGCCCTGAACACGTAGGTACTCTCCGATCTCCCTGCCTCGCCGTGGATCGCCGCCGGCGACCACCGCGGCTCTCGGGCGCCGACGAGCCCCGACTCCCTTGTTTGAAATTTCAAACCTGACGGGTGGGACCCGCCCGTCAGCCTCTCCTTTGTTTTTTTGAATCGTTTACTGAAAGCGTACTCTGGCAAATACGCTTCCACTCTGAACCATTTTTCTGGATTTTTCTGCAAAGCCCCCTGGAAGTTTTCTGTTTCATTACAGATGGGTCCTTGGGTTAAAACCCTTATAACTTTTAATCAGAAAAGTATTTTTGATTAATTATTTTTCTATTCTCTTTAGATTTTTGTCTTGTTTTTTATCACATTTATTTGAAAAATATTTGAAACACTTTTCTGTACACTCACGGTATTTACGTTGCGTACGTCTTTTTCTTATACCGTAGATACCGGAGAAGGTGACGGAGCTGCAAACTTCGCACAGTTAGACTCCGACTACTGGGAACCAGGCAAGCATGTTTGAACTCTTGATATGATGAGTGTTGTTGCATGTTTGCATTTTAGTATAGTCATGGCATGTTTATGAACATCACTTTGAATGTTATATCTCATGCACATAATCGAAAAGTAAGTTTCGGAAAGCATTATGTTGTTGTGTACATATTTGCATAGCCATGTGTTGGCATGAGGATGGGTAAGATGGCAGTGTTGTGACATGCCAGTCTTATGCCAGATTATTTGACTTCCGTGTCATCGTGAAACAAATCACATTTCCATTCATTCCTTCCTATATTGTCACATGTTTTCCGAAAGGAATATGGCATAGTAAGTTGCAAATCGTTTTCCTGGTACACACCAAATAGAGAGGCCGGGGTGAGGGTTACATGGCCCTAGATTAAAGCCCGTCATCCAGTCAGGGGGCATGGGTGTTTCCGGTTGGGACCGAGAGAGGGGCACCCCTTAGAGCGCGCGTACAGAAATTTGATCCCATGCTATTCGAGGTTGTGGCCTCCCAGTCTCAAAGTTTTTCTTGGACGTTGTCCAGGGTGAATCCTGGCATTGTGAGGTGAAATGGGTGTGTACTAGTTAAATGTGTTTCTACTGAAATACCGTAAACGGAAGTAGTCCTTCGTGACTACGGAAATCCGTTGGCTGTGGTCAGTTCATCCAAACTCTGCAGAGTCTCAAATCTTTCAATTATCTTCTACTTTGTACAAGTACTATATTCATCTTATCCTGTCAGGTATCAGCCTCAGTGACAAAAACTCCGGTGGGATTTATGTGTGATAAATCTGGTTAAAAGATTATTCTTGTGGATGGACTAATCTTGTTATTTACATTTATTACAAGCCCTGTCTGCGATGTCGCTCAGACGTCCGACGGTGGCATACCTGTTATTTACTTTTGTTATAGGCCCTGTCTACGATGTCGCTCAGACGTCCGACGGTGGCATACCTGTTATTTACTTTTGTTATAGACCCTGTCTGCGATGTCGCTCAGACGTCCGACGGTGGCATACCTGTTATTTACTTTTGTTATAGGCCCTGTCTGTGATGTCGCTCAGACGTCCGACGGTGGTTTTTCTTTTAAAGCCCTTTATGTGATGTCGCCCAGACGTCCGACTGTGGCATTTCTTTTAAAGCCCTTTATGTGATCTCGCCCAGACGTCCGACTGTGGCATTTCTTTTAAAGCCCTTTATGTGACGTCGCCCAGACGTCCGACTGTGGCATTTCTTTTAAGCCCTTTATGTGGTGTCGCCAAGACGCCCGACTGCGGCATTTCTTTTAAGCCCTTTATGTGGTGTCGCTTAGACGCCCGACTGCGGCATGAATTTTATTTATTTACCTTTCGAGGTGTCGCTCCAGACACCCGATCGGTTTTCAGTTATTTATTGTGTTTATCAAGTCCTGCAACATTACCGTTGTTATATGAGCATCATCCTTTATTCATGACGCATTCATGCATTCATTGATTATATCTTTTGTCCGAACTGTCTTGCGAGTACTTTCAAAGTACTCACCTGGCTTGTTGATTTGGCCAGATGTTGATGAAGGCGATCTCATGGATGAAGAGTTTGATAGCGAGTCCGACGCCTAGAGGAGTCCCAGTCAGTCCCGTGCGATTCTGTTTTGGTCATTGTATTATTCGGTTCCGCAACCCCCGAATAAATCCATCGAGCCTCACCTCGACGCTCGATGGGCTGCCAGTAGAAGTCAAGTTATCCTCCACCACTTTATATGCGAGCTAGTAGCATACCACCACACCCTTGTGCCATAACCGCCTTTATATAAGATATTGGCGAGTTTGTAATAAATTGTTGAGCAGCCTCAGCTCAACCCTGTAATACATTTAATGCTACTGGTCCTCTGTTCATCAAGTATTTGTCTACCAGAAAGGATGACTTTTCCTATACTGGGATTTAAAGAGCGATTTTCTCAATATTTATTTATTGGAAAAGTCGGTCGTGACAGACTTGGTACCAGAGCCAGGCTAACTGTAGGAAGCCACTAGGTGCGATCACTAATTGGTTATTAGCATGATAGAGATATTCATGTTTTTACAAATGTAGTCATTTTTCTGACAGTCAGCATAAAATTTATGATCTGATCACTCAGAATTTTTGCCTACTTTTGTAGATGGCCGGCAACGACTGCGAGTCTCAAATGTTCGCCAACGTGCCTGAGGGGTTCGTCAAACTCCTCTCCTTCATCGTTCAGGTCGCGATGGGGCCATCCGTGCGCCTAGTCTTCACGCTTTATCCACACAAGATCAACGACAGTCTGACCATGCACCAGGCCGCGGTGCAATTCAGGGGAGGCCATGCTGAAATACGCTGCCTCCGATTCGTGGGGAGAGCCATGCCTACAAAAAGGCATGCTATGCAGATGGCTGCCCGCGAGACGATAGCCCGTCTTCGGGATGTTCTTCCTGCAATGAAGACCCGTCGCTACCGCTACCTTCCATGCCATGTGCCTTACACCTGTCACTACTCTTTCTCTTGCCCCAGAGGAGAGCGAGACGAAGCCTTTGAGATGCTTGTCGAGTACCTCCGAGCCCTGGAGGCAGCATTCGACTGCATGGTGGATGACCTCATAGCTGCATGCATGGACTCAGTTCATGGCTGTGCTGCTAACAGGAGGGAACTCCTGCACACCGCTCCACCACTGTCTTTTGTATCATCCGTAGCCTCTCACTCACATACCATACTCGCCTCTGCTCGTCGTCTGCCTACCACAGAGGAATTTAACCAGGATATTGCACCCACTCCCGTCCGCTCTGCACCACTTGTTGCACCCACTCCAATACGTGCTACCCCACCTATTCCACCCACTCGTATTCGTGTTATTCCGCCTACGGCACCTGCTCCATCAGCTCAGCACAACGTTTCTCTTCTGGAACCTATTAGCGAGGAGGAGGTTGATTCCCCAGCGTCTCTACGTCTCACCCTCGGCAGGCCAAGGGAGATCCTCACCATCTCCGACTAAGTACGCGTAGACGCCATGCGATGTATCGACTTGTGTAATATGTTTTATGTACATAGGTTGTGAGAAGTAGCCTGTTTGCGCATCATGTAGGATTTGGAGGAGTGCACTAGTTTAAATAAGATGTCAGGATTATGTACGCATATCCTGAGTGAATAATGTATAATTATGCCCGCGTGTAAGATATGCAATAGTCCTTCTCCACGCAAAATCGTGTGTTTCCAAAAATATCCTGGAGTTTAAAAATGTTCTTTGTGTGTGATTTTCTTGACTTTTGCGACTCGCTTTCTTATCTTACGAGTTCACAAAATATATCCCCAGAGTGAAAGATGTCTCGTCCTTGGACGCGCTCCATGCCAACTCAGCCAGAAGAAAATTATGGCACACTGCAGAACCACAATTTTACTCAGGGTCAGACAAGTCAACAGGACAGTGAAACAGCTTTTACACAAGTTTGTCGTTTGTATGAACAGAGTCAGCAGCAACACCAGGAAATAATGAACCAACTCATCAATATGGGAAGTAACCGTGGTCAGTATCAACCCCAATCCAAATTATCTGAGTTACAAAAGACGCGTCCTCCAACATTTTCTCATACTGACAAGCCTCTTGAGGCCGATGACTGGCTTCGAGACATGGAGAGAAAATTAATTATCGCACAGTGTTCAGACCGTGAAAAAGTACTGTATGCTCCACATTATCTCACAGGAAGCCGCATCGTGGTGGGAAAACTTCCTGCAGATGCACCCCAACGAAAATGAAATCACCTGGGAAAATTTCAAAGAAGGTTTTCGTGGGGCACATATTCCTAAGAGCGTCATGAAAATCAAGAAGAAAGAATTTGATGAACTCAAGCAAAGGGCCATGACAGTGTCAGAATACAACAGCCAATTCACTCTGTTGTCTCGCTACGCCAATGAAGAACGCATGACCGAGAGCAAGAAGATGGAAAAATTCTTGGAAGGCCTGGCACCCGCCCTTAAGTGCCAGCTAGTTGTGCATACCTTTCCAGATTTTAAAACACCGGTGGATAAGGCCATTACCCTGGAAAATGAGCGACGTAGCCTGGAAGATTTCCGCAAATGAAAAAGGGACCAGACTACTTTTGCTCGCAATCACAGAAGCAAGAAGGAATTTCAGAAGGGGGATTCACACAAAACCCCGACGAATAATTCACGTCCAATCAAGAATTTCCATGCAAGAGACAAAGAGTTCACCTATCGCCCAGGCGTTACCTGTTATGCTTGTGGAGAAGAAGGGCACTATGCCAAGCAGTGCCCCAAGCCAAGGAGCTCAACCCTGAAGCTCAATAATGGTGGAAATAATTCAGCACCAAAGCGAAGCAATTTCAACCCCAACAACAACCATCGGAAAGGTCACTTGAACCACGTGACCCGAGAGGAAGCACATAACGCCCCAGATGTCGTACTCGGTACGTACCCCGTCAACACAATACCTGCCATGGTTTTGTTTGATTCTGGAGCTTCTCACTCATTCGTTTTGAAAAGTTTTGCTTTGCAAAATAATTTTTCGATGCTTCCCTTGGAAAAATCAATGATCATCAAGTCCCCTGGAATTAAGCAAGTAACCCAGAATTACTGTCAAGGTGTGGTTATTGAATTTGAAGGATTGAAGTTTTACGCCAACCTTATTGTACTGGAAAGCAAAGGACTGGATGTCATCCTAGGAATGGATTGGTTAACCACCAACAAAGGTTTTATTGACTGCTTCAACTGTACCGTGATTCTCACACACCATCATGGGAAGAAAATAAAAGTTTCAGCCAAAGAGAGACAAATACCTCAGCAACCTAGATTAAACAAGGTGGACATTTCTGAGCTGAAAAAGGTTCCAGTAGTATGTGAATTCCCAGACGTATTTCCAGAAAAACTACCAGGCATGCCACCAGACCGAGAGATAGAATTCAGCATTGAGCTAGCACCCGGAACCGCTCCTATTTACAAGAAACCTTACAGAATGGCACCATCCGAATTGGTAGAGTTGAAGAAGCAAATAAAAGAATTATTGGAGAAAGGATACATATGAGCCAGCTCCTCACCTTGGGGTTCTCCAATTTTATTTGCCAAGAAGGATGGGACAATAAGGTTGTGTATTGATTATCGAGCTCTCAACATGGTCACAATCAAGAACAAATACCCAATGCCCCGAATAAATGATTTATTCGATCAGCTCGCACAGGCCAAAGTCTTCTCAAAAATTGACTTGAGATCAGGATACCACCAATTAAAAATACGAACAGAAGATATTCCCAAGACTGCATTCACCTCCAGATATGGGATGTATGAGTTCACAGTGATGCCATTCAGGCTAACCAACGCCCCCGCATATTTTGTTCACCTCATGAACAAAGTATTTATGAAGTATATGGACAAGTTTGTTGTGGTATTCATCGATGATATTCTGATATATTCCAAAACACCAGAAGAGCACGCCGAACATCTCAGGATTGTACTCGGAGAACTCAGGAAACATCAATTGTACGCCAAATTCAGCAAATGTGAATTTGGGCTAAGGCAGGTGGGTTTTCTGGGCCACGTGCTAACCCAAGAAGGTATTGCAGTAGACCCGGAAAAAGTCAAGGCCGTACTTGGCTGGAAACCGCCAGCTAACGTAACGGACGTACGAAGTTTCTTGGGAATGGCAGGCTATTATCGGAGATTTATTGAAGGATTCTCTACTATAGCAAAGCCCATGACACAATTGCTCAAGAAAGGCAAGAAGTTTGAATGGCCAGAAGCATGTGAGAAAATCTTCCAAGAGCTAAAAAGAAAATTAACAACGACACCAGTACTAATTGTGCCAGATATACACAAGAATTTTGAGGTATATTGTGACGCATCCCGGAAAGGCCTCGGATGCGTATTGATGCAAGAAGGCAAGGTAGTTGCGTATGTCTGTAGACAACTAAGCAAGCATGAGGAAAATTATCCCACTCATGACTTGGAATTAGCAGCGGTCATTCATGCACTCAAGGAATGGAGACACTTCCTACTTGGGAATCGTTGTGAGATATACACAGACCATAAGAGTCTTAAGTATATTTTCACACAACCAGAGTTAAATTTACGGCAACGACGCTGGTTAGAGTTGGTGAAGGATTATGATGTTGGAATCCACTATCATCCCGGAAAAACAAATGTTGTGGCAGATGCACTTAGTCGAAATCCCAGCACGGACGACGACAATATACCAAAGTTGAGGCCAGAATTTCAGCAGGAATTTGCCCGACTCAATCTAATAATGGTTACCGAAGGCAGTGTGTCGAATATAGAAATACAGCCTCCCCTGATGGAAAGGTTCAAGGAAGCCCAGCACGGACACCCCAGCATTGAGGGCATAAAAAGAAAAGTGAGTTTGGGAAGAGCCTCAGAATTCAACGTAGATGAGCAAGGAATATTGTGGTACAGAGAGAGGCTATGCGTACCAAATGTCAGGGACCTCAAACAGCAGATATTGACTGAAAGTCACACAGCCCCGTATTCAATCCATCCTGGAGAAACAAAAATGTACAAAGACCTTCAGGAAAGTTTTTGGTGGCACGGTATGAAGAGAGATATAGCCACGTTCATTGCATGCTGTGACTCTTGTCAACGTATCAAGGCCGAGCACCAGAAACCAGCCAGACTGTTACAGCCAAATAAGATACACGAGTGGAAATGGGATGAGATTGGAATGGACTTTATCGTTGGACTGCCACGGTAACGACACGGAAACGATGCCATATGGGTCATAACCGACAGATTAACCAAGGTGGCACATTTTATTCCGGTAAAAACAACTTACACCACTCAGAGACTGGCCAGACTTTATCTTGCCCGTATCGTCTGCCTGCATGGAGTCCCTAAGACTATCATCTCCGATAGAGGCACACAATTCGTCTCTACATTCTGGGATCACCTACAACAGGCACTGGGAACCCAACTAGCCTTCAGTACCGCATACCATCCCCAGACTGATGGGCAGACGGAACGCGTAAACCAAATCCTAGAAGACATGCTAAGAGCCTGTGTCCTCACCTACGGGAACAGTTGGGAAGAAAGTTTGCCATATGCAGAGTTCGCATACAACAACAACTATCAAGCTAGCTTGCAAATGGCACCCTTTGAATCTCTATATGGGAGAAGATGTCGTACCCCGCTAAATTGGTCAGAGACCGGAGACAGCCATATCTTTGTCCTAGATATGCTCAAGGAGGCCGAGGAGAAAGTTAAGACAATTAGAGAACGACTCAAAACAGCTCAAAGTTGGCAAAAGAGTTATTATGACCGAAAGCATCGGGAAATCAGTTTTGTACCCGGAGAATTGGTGTACCTGAGAGTTTCTCCTATGAAGGGTCTGCAACGATTCAAGATTAAGGGGAAACTAGCACCAAGATTCATCGGACCATTTCATATAGTGGCCCGACAAGGCAAGGTAGCCTACCAGCTAGACCTACCTGGAGACTTATCCGGTATCCACAACATGTTTCACATCTCGTAGTTGAGAAAATACATGAGCAACCCAGAGAAGATGGTTTCACATGAGTATATTGACGTTCAACCGGACCTCACTTACCGGGAGCACCCAATAAAAATATTAGAAGAGTCTGAGAGGAGGACCCGACGGAAAACCATTAAGTTTTTCAGAGTTCAATGGAGTAATCACACCGAGAATGAAGCAACTTGGGAGAGAGAGGATTTTCTTCGGACAGAGCACCCACATGTGTTTAAGGATTAGCTGAAATCTTGGGGACGAGATTTTTCCTAAGGGGGTAGGTGCTGTGACACTCCAAATTTTTTTTTGTGATTTTGTTTTCACAAAGAGCCTTGCTTGGTTTGAAAGAAGGTCATTTAAACCCTTCCTAAAAACCATCTTCTAAGTTTGCCCTCTCAAAAATCCTTTTCTTGGATTTAGTTTCTTTTAAAAAGAAAACCCTTTTAAGTTTTTGGGCTTTTATTTTGGTTTTGATCCCTTCTAAATTTTACCATGCCTCCTATGGTGAAATTTTCCCAAAACCCCTCCTCCCACTTTGGTACAACCCAAACATTCTGTCCAAACTAATAAAATCCATTTTTGGATTTTATTCCAATTATTTCTCCTCCCAAAATAATTCTGTCTTTTCTTTTGAGCCTAGGTGATTTGCAAAGCAAGTACCCTAATGCTTTTGACTTTTGACCTTAACTCAACACCCCTGGATAGTCCTTTGTACCCACAACCCAGAACCATCTTGGTCCACTCTTCTCCTGTTCAAATATTTCAAATTTCACTCACTGCAAGTTTGGACCGGATTTGCCAAATTTGGTGAAATTCATATCTACACCTCTCCAAAAATTCCACAAATATTCAGGCAGCCTCTAGATGCAATGAGAGGCCCATCCACCAAAAACCAGCTCAGGGAAAATCCCTACATGCCTAGATCATTCTGTCGAACACCTTGCATGCACTGTTTCTGTTCATCTTCAGTTAAGTTCAGAGTTTCAGTGTCGATCTTCGTCATAAATTCAGTCACATGCTCACAGTGCACTTGGCACGTTGCTCACGGCCTAGCTTGCTTGTTCGGAGCCTCACACGCGCGCTTGGCGCCTTCCTGGCGTCGGTGGCGCCCTGGCCCGCCTATGTCGGCGTGCTTTGCGGCGGCCGAATAACCGTAGCGACTGACAGGGAGCAGAACGGCGGCATAACGCCGTTCGGTGCCGCCCAAACCACCTGGTCGCTCCGCGTGCCCATTTCCTCGCCAGCGCACGCATGCAGCAGCTTCGCCGTGGCGCGGCACGCACAGAGCATGCTCCCTGCCGCCTACGGGCCCGCGCCGCCCCGTTCCTCGAGCTCCCCCTAAGCAACCAAATCCCGACGCGGTTAGCACCTAAACGGAACCAGGGAACACCCACGACGATGCTCAACCTCTGAACCCTCCCGTGCAACCACAGTGCCGCCGTAATCACCTCGCCGGAAAACCCCGTTCTCGGCAACCGCCTCGGGGCGGCTATATATAGCACCACGAGCTTGCTCTCGCCCCCGCACACCTCCTCTACCTCTCCAGACCTCGCCAAGTCCCTGGAAGGGCCACGAGGAGCTCTCCTTCCCCGACTCCGGCCACTTCGTTCCACCTCGGCCCCCATCGTGATTCACTCCGGTGAGGCCATCTCCGGCGCCCTAACATCGTTAGATACCTTCTCATGCTATCGCGAGTCTAACCCCCTCCCCAATTCCACCTCCGCAGCTCTCTTCGGCGAGATCCACGACCACCCGAATCGCCGTCCGCCGGAGCAAGCGTCGCCGCCGACGTGGTACTTGCCGGCGACCACCACCACCTCCCACAGACGCGGAATGGCGCCCTGAACGCATAGGTACTCTCCTATCTCCCTGCCTCGCCGTGGATCGCCGCCGGCGACCACCACGGCTCTCGGGCGCCGACGAGCCCCGACTCCCTCGTTTGAAATTTCAAATCTGACGGGTGGGACCCGCCCGTCAGCCTCTCCTTTGTTTTTTTTGAATCGTTTACTGAAAGCGTTCTCTAGCAAATACGCTTCCACTCTGAACCTTTTTTCTAGATTTTTCTGCAAAGCCCCCTGGAAGTTTTATGTTTCATTACAAATGGGTCCTTGGGTTAAAACCCTTATAACTTTAATCAGAAAAATATTTTTGATTAATTCTTTTTCTGTTCTCTTTAGATTTTTGTCTAGTTTTTTATCATATTTATTTGAAAAATATTTGGAACACTTTTCTGTACACTCACGGTATTTACGTTGCGTACGTATTTTTCTTATACCATAGATACCGGAGGAGGTGACGGAGCTGCAAACTTCGCACAGTTAGACTCCGAATACTCCGAACCAGGCAAGCATGTTTGAACTCTTGATATGATGAGTGTTGTTGCATGTTTGCATTTTAGTATAGTCATGGAATGTTTATGAACATCACTTTGAATGTTATATCTCATGCACATAATCGGAAAGTAAGTTTCGGAAAGCATTATGTTGTTGGCTACATATTTGCATAGCCATGTGTTGGCATGAGGATGGGTAAGACGGTAGTGTTGTGACATGCTAGTCTTATGCCAGATTATTTGACTTCCGTGTCATCGTGAAACAAATCACATTTCCATTCATTCCTTCCTATACTGTCACATGTTTTCCGAAACGAATATGGCATAGTAAGTTGCAAATCGTTTTCCTGGTACATACCAAATAGAGAGGCCGGGGTGAGGGTTCCATGGCCCTGGATTAAAGCCCATCATCCGGTCAGGGGGCATGGGTGTTTCCGGTTGGGACCGAGAGGGGGGCACCCCTTAGAGCGCGCGTACAGAAATTTGATCCCATGCTATTCGAGGTTGTGGCCTCCCCGTCTCAAAGTTTTTCTTGGACGTTGTCCAGGGTGAATCCTGGCATTGTGAGGTGAAATGGGTGTGTACTAGTTAAATGTGTTTCTACTGAAATACCGTAAACGGAACTAGTCCTTCATGACTACGGAAATCCGTTGGCTGTGGTCAGTTCATCCAAACTCTGCAGAGTCTCAAATCTTTCAATTATCTTGTACTTTGTACAAGTACTATATTCATCTTATCCTGTTAGGTATCAGCCTCAGTGACAAAAACTCCGGTGGGATTTATGTGTGATAAATCCGGTTAAAAGATTATTCTTGTGGATGGACTAATCTTGTTATTTACATTTATTACAAGCCCTGTCTGCGATGTCGCTCAGACGTCCGACGGTGGCATACCTGTTATTTACTTTTGTTATAGGCCCTGTCTGCGATGTCGCTCAGACGTCCGACGGTGGCATACCTGTTATTTACTTTTGTTATAGACCCTGTCTGCGATGTCGCTCAGACGTCCGACGGTGGTATACCTGTTATTTACTTTTGTTATAGGCCCTGTCTGTGATGTCGCTCAGACGTCCGACGGTGGTTTTTCTTTTAAAGCCCTTTATGTGATGTCGCCCACATGTCCGACTGTGGCATTTCTTTTAAAGCCCTTTATGTGATGTCGCCCAGACGTCAGACTGTGGCATTTCTTTTAAAGCCCTTTATGTGACGTCGCCCAGACGTCCGACTGTGGCATTTCTTTTAAGCCCCTTATGTGGTGTCGCCAACATGCCCGACTACGGCATTTCTTTTAAGCCCTTTATGTGGTGTCGCTTAGACGCCTGACTGCGGCATGCATTTTATTTATTTACCTTTCGAGGCGTCGCTCCAGACACCCGATCGGTTTTCAGTTATTTATTTTGTTTATCAAGTCCTGCAACATTACCGTTGTTATATGAGCATCATCCTTTATTCATGACGCATTCATGCATTCATTGATTATATCTTTTGTCCAAACTGTCTTGCGAGTACTTTCAAAGTACTCACCTGGCTTGTTGATTTGGCCAGATGTTGATGAAGGCGATCTCATGGATGAAGAGTTTGATAGCGAGTCCGACGCCTAGAGGAGTCCCAGTCAGTCCCGTGCGATCCTGTTTTGGTCATTGTATTATCCGCTTCCGCAACCCCCGAATAAATCCATCGAGCCTCACCTCGACGCTCGATGGGCTGCCAGTAGAAGTCAAGTTATCCTCCACCACTTTATATGCGAGCTAGTAGCATACCACCACACCCTTGTGCCATAACCGCCTTTATGTAAGATATCGGCGAGTTTGTAATAACTTGTTGAGCAGCCTCAGCTCAACCCTGTAATATATTTAATGCTACTGGTACTCTGTTCATCAAGTATTTGTCTACCAGAAAGGATGACTTTTCCTATACCTGGATTTAAAGATCAATTTTCTCAATATTTATTTATTGGAAAAGTCGGTCGTGACAGTTCGATGTTCGCCGTAGTCACCAGCGTCGATTAATCAACACCCGCAGCTGCATCGTTCATACAAGTTCAGGACTCATATAGCTATGTAAAGGCACTCATATAGCTATGTAAAGGTACATGTACGTCCAACTGTAAGTACGCAAAGACACATAATTAGCAGTTTTACATTATGCAATATTAAACATAAGGAGGTGGGTTAGCCTTAATCAGGGTTGTGCTGAGGTTGTTCAAGCCGTCCATAAATTTCTCTTAGTCGTTCTGTTAATTACCACTGTTGCCTTCAATGTAGACTGCACCATATCTGCCAGGAATCCATGTCGTTCCAATGTCAGCTTAATTTCTCTCCTCCCCTTCCAGCATATATGGGTGATGTCCCACACAAAGTTGTTGCTTGCACTATGTCATGGAGAAGGGCGAATACACCACATGGTGAAGATCGATGCCTTATGAGCTATGATTTCCTATTTAATGTTAGATATGAAACTTCATATCTCGTGTTTTAGTAATTGTAGCTTTGTCTGTATGCTGTAGATGAATAATAGAGTGAATAATTTCTCTAACTTGAGCTGTAACTGAAAAATGCTTGCCTATGATTATCAGTAGTTGTACAAGGACAATGCTCATCCACTGATGGGTTTTCCTTACTATAATTGGTATTATGGGCTGCCGCAGAAAATGGTAATGGAATGATTCTACCGTGTTATAGTTCTCTCTATATAACCAAGCAAATAAGAGAAACTTATATAATAGGAAAATCCGGGGCACTCATCTGGGCCTAACATGGAAGTAAATTTGAAACTTTCGTCCATCATCGATGTTGTGCATATATACTAGATGAAGAATACAATGAGTATCTACGTTCCAAATTTAAATTTTACACATGCTCAAATATGTGATTCAGGTGCAAATAGTTATATGTAACAATGTTTGCCATAATGTTCAACATAATCTTTCTAGAAGTTGTGGCATTACCCTACGGAGCATAAACAGGGCCCATATTGTTTCAATTCTTAGTTTCTCATAACCTCACTTGAATAAGGTATCTTCTTGATTTACCAACTGTTTTTACTTACCCAATTAATTCGAAGGATCTTTTGAAGTGTCAACCATATGAATTACATGAGATATTCTTATTTTTCCTAGATTGAGTTTTCAAGGGAAACAATCGTTTATAGTTATGGAAAACAAAATAATTTGCTAAGTTTGCCATACTCTAATTAAGGTCTAAGCAAGTAGGCAATAATTAGCTGACTTTGCATATTACTGAAATGAGACAAATAATACTCACTCTAATCCATATTAATTGTCGCTGACTCATGTTTTCTTTCCTCATGTTTAAGAACTTATATCAGGTTACCTCACCAGAAACTATTTTTAGCTGTACAGGCTCACACGATTGCCGGTTGCAGCCAACTAACAGATTTGTGAAAGTACATTCCTACGAAATGTCATGTTTCAAATGCTAGAGGATTCAGTAGATGGGTCATTCATATCTGATTTCATAAAACACATTGTTATTTGATAATAATATATATTCGAATGGAATATTAATTAACGATGCCGTGCAATGCACGTGTTGACGACTAGTCTCTCTTAAATACCTCGAAAACTCTGCAAGCCTGGGAAACACCAGTACTCTCCTTTCGTCTCCCCGTGCGTTTGTCCACACTACAACAACTCAACTTCTTTCTAATGATTCATATATATTCCACAGAAAACATCTCGAACACAGTTAACTTGTTGTGTGCGTCCATCTGTAGTACAGAGAAGCTACTGTTGAATTCATATCATTATCCATTGTCATTTTTGGTTTTGAAATGATATTTATATCAAAATCTTACTATAACCGTGAAGTAACTTGCACGCGTCTCAAGGTGACTCCTTAGTGAAAACGTAACACAAGCAGTCACGAACGTGACTCTCTTTAATAACAAACTGGAACGCCCACCACGACTCTACCCAACAAAGGAATGAGTTGACAAGGAAAATGTTTCCATACGCAAAGTCAGGAATGTGCCTATTGCATTAGTATCACAGAGCCCATTCGACTTCACTTCCACGCACCTCACATTGACTCGCCAGACAAAAATGTATGTAACACACGCGTGGACAAACGTTACTCTGGCTAATAAGCAGACTTGCCTATGCCGGATTCACGTCCATGCCTCTCCAAGAGAACGAGTGAGCGGAATCATTTGGAAATACCAAAAGCATACACCCGTGGTAGTGTGACTCTCTCAAATGGGTAAACATGCTTCCTTTGAGTTCATGTCCATGCCTCTCCAAATGAACTGGCGAGCAGAATCATTTGAAACACAAAGAACCATGAACCGTGACTCTCTCTAATAACCAACAATGCCTCCTTGGAACGCACCACCGCGACTCTCCACAACAAAGGAACGAGTTGACAAGGAAAATGTTTCCACACACAGAGTCAGGAATGTGCCTGTTGCATTAGTATCACAGTGCCAAGTCGGCTTCACTTCCACTCACGTCACTGTGACTATCCAGACAAAATGTATGTAACACACACGTGGACAAACGTGACTCCGGCTAATAAGAAGACTTGCCTCCGCCAGATTCACGTCCATGCCTCTCCAAGAGAACGAGTGAGTGCAGTCATTTGGAAATACCAAAAGTATACACCCGTGGTAACGTGACTCTGTCTAATGGGTAAACATGCTTCCTTTGAGTTCATGTCCTTGCCTCTCCAAATGAATTGGCAAGCGGAATCATTTGGAACACAAAGAACCATGAACCGTGTCTCTCTCTAATAACCAACAATGCCTCCCTGGAACGCACCACCGCGACTCTCCACAACAAAGGAACGAGTTGACAAGGAAAACGTTTACACACGCAGATTCAGGAGTGTGACTATTGCATTAGTATCACAGTGCCAACTCGGCTTCACTTCCACGCACCTCAGAGTGACTCACCAGACAAAATGTATGTAACACACACGTGGACAAACATGACTCTAGGTAATAAGAAGACTTGTCTCCGCCGGATTCACGTCCATGCCTCTCCAAGAGAATGAGTGAGCGCAATCATTTGGAAATACAAAAAGTATACACCAATGATAACATGACTCTGTCAAATGGGTAAACATGCTTCCTTTGAGTTCATCTCCATGCCTCTCCAAATGAACTGGCGAGCAGAATCATTTGAAACACAAAGAACCGTGAACCGTGACTCTATCTAATAACCAACAATGCCTCCATGGAACGCACCACCACGACTCTCCACAACAAAGGAACGAGTTGACAAGGAAAATGTTTCCACACGCACAGTCAGGAGTGTGCCTGTTGTATTAGTATCACAGTGCCAACTCAGCTTCACTTCCACGCACCTCACAGTGTGTCGCCAGACAAAATGTATGTAACACACGCATGGACAAACGTGACTCTCGCTAACAAGAAGACTTGCCTCCACCGGATTCACGTCCATGCCTCTCCAAGAGAACGAGTGAGCGCAATCATTTCGAAATACGAAAAGCATACACGCGTGGTAACGTGACTCTGTCTACTGGGTAAACATGCTTCCTTTGAGTTCATGTCCATGCCTCTCCAAATGAATTGGAGAGCAGAATCATTTGGAACACAAAGAACCATGAACCATCTCTCTCTCTAATAACCAACAATGCCTCCCTGGAACGCACCACCGTGACTCTCCACAACAAAGGAACGAGTTGACAAGGAAAACGTTTACACACGCAGAATCAGGATTGTGCGTGTTGCATTAGTGTCACAGTGCCATCTCGGCTTCACTTCCACGCACCTAATAGTGACTCGCTGGACAAAATGTATGTAACACATCCGTGGACAAACATGAATCTGGCTAATAAGAAGACTTGTCTCTGCCGGATTCACGTCTTTGCCTCTCCAAGAGAATGAGTGAGCACAATCATTTGGAAATACCAAAAGCATACACCCATGGTAACGTTACTCTGTCTAATGGGTAAACATACTTCCTTTGAGTTCATCTCCATGCCTCTCCAAATGAACCGGCAAGCGGAATCATTTGGAATACAAAGAATCATGAACCATGACTCTCTCTAATAACCAACAATGCCTCCCTGGAACGCACCACCGTGACTCTCCACAAAAAAGGAAGGAGTTAACAAGGAAAACATTTTCACATGCAGAGTCAGGAGTGTGCCTGTTGCATTAGTATCACAGTGCCAACTCGGCTTCACTTCCACGCACCTCACAGTGACTATCCAGACAAAATGTATGTAACACACACGTGGACAAATGTGACTCCGACTAATAAGAAGACTTGCCTCCGCCGGATTCATGTCCATGCCTCTCCAAGAGAACGAGTGAGAGCAGTCATTTGGAAATACCAAAAGCATACACCCGTGATAACGTGACTTTGTCTAATGGGTAAACATGCTTCCTTTGAGTTCATGTCCATGCCTCTCCAAATGAATTGGCGAGCGGAATCATTTGGAAGACAAAGAACCATGAACCGTGTCTCTCTCTAATAACCAACAATGCCTCCCTAGAACGCACCACCGCGACTCTCCGCAACAACGGAATGAGTTGACAAGGAAAACGTTTACACACGCAGAGTCAGGAGTGTGCCTGTTGCATTAGTATCATAGTGCCAACTCGGCTTCACTTCCACACACCTCACAGTGACTCACCAGACAAAATGTATGTAACACACGCGTGGACAAACATGAATCTGGCTAATAAGAAGACTTGTCTCCGCCGGATTCACATCCTTGCCTCTCCAAGAGAATGAGTGAGCGCAATCATTTGGAAATACCAAAATCGTACAGCCATGGTAACGTGACTCTGTCTAATGGGTAAACATGCTTCCTTTCAGATCATCTCCATGCCTCTCCAAATGTACTAGCGAGCAGAATCATTTGAAACACAAAGAACCATGAATCGTGACTCTCCCTAATAACCAACAATGCCTCCCTGGAACGCACCACCGTGACTCTCCACAACAAAGGAACGAGTTGACAAGGAAAACATTTCCACATGTAGAGTCAGGAGTGTGTCTGTTGCATTAGTATCACAGTGCCAACTCGGCTTCACTTCCACACACCTCATAGTGACTATCCAGACAAAATGTATGTAACACACACGTGGACAAATGTGACTCCGACTAATAAGAAGACTTGCCTCCGCCGGATTCACGTCCATGCCTCTCCATTAGAACGAGTGAGCGGAATCATTTGGAAATACCAAAAGCATACACCCGTGGTAACGTGACTCTGAGTCTTGCGAAACCATGCCCCTGCATGGGTGTCACAACCACACTAAAATCACATAATGCTAGATCCGCACTGACTCACAGTTAAGCAACCAAGGAAAAAACAAACTCAATGAAGCACACAGAAAGTTGCACAAATCTTGTTGTCGAAATGGACGGTCGAAGATTCAAGACAACTCACAATCTCGATGGGCCCGTTAGCCCTGGTGGCTGGTGGTCTCACATCCACGCGGCTCATAGTGAAAAGTTTAAGAAAAACGCCTGCAACACTCACAGACACGAACATGACTCTGTCTAACAGGTAAACGTGCTTCCTACGAGTTCATGTCCATTCCCTCCAAATGAACTTGGGAGCGGAATCTTTTGGGGCACAAGGAAGCATGAACGTGACTCTGGGTAACGCCAAACCATGCCCCCCCCTCGTGGATGGCACCCCTCTAAAGTCAAAAACTGGTAGCGCGTGACCAACCACGAGCAAACAAAAAACAAGACCATCGAAGGCCACTGAACGTTGCACTAATGTTGATGTCCAAGCGGGCGGTTGAAGATTCCAGATGGTTCGACCATTTCCCTCTCTCGCTCTACTACCTTTTTGCTTTTCCTTTTGCACCTGAAAATCTCAAACACTTCGGTAGTTCCCCTCTCTTCAACACCCTCCCCTCTCCTTCTGCCCCCATTTTCCAATCGAGTAGACCAACCAAAAATAGAAATCGAGTTCGCCTCACCCACAAGACGCCATCCACTTCGAGAGACGGTCGATTGGTGCTCGTGACAGCACCAAAAACCTCTCCCAGCGGCAGCAACTGACGGCGAGGACATGTGTTGTCAACAACGGCGACGGGGATACCAACAGAGAGCAGGGACAAAAATCACCTGATGCATTCGATGAATCCCTCACAAGCAATCGAAGGTAAAAAATATATATTAATCCATCGCATTCTATTACCATAGGTTGAGCGAAGCGATTTCCCCCCTTTTTCACAGACATGAGCCCTAGCCTCCACACCAATCGTGTTTTCGATTAGTCTGCTTAAACTTGTCTAACAAAATTGAAATATGGTAGACACATGTGAAATAGAATGTTGCTCCTATTCGCCACCGAAATTTGCTTGCAGAGTTATTTGCTTAAAACGTACTGTACATGGCTACACGCCAGAACTATCTAGGACACCGCTGTAGATTCATACCATGAGAGCATCCTTACACACAAAACCTGGCACTTACACGAGATTCTTTATATCCGTTGATTGTATCTGTTTCAAATTGTGTGCCTCTCTCATATTAAAATTCGAAGGATAGGTCTAGCTGTGTTTATGGGGTGAAACAACATGTGCCTCTTCGACAATGTCATTTTTCTGTTCACGGGGTGCATGTCCTCTTTTGTTGTGAAGTTCAAGTTTGCTTCTAGTGTTGTTATCACCTGGCCATTTTTATGCAGCAAGTACTCATAACAAGGAAAACTATATCCCATTTTTTTGATGATACTACATCCTCCTTTTCGTACATAGTCATCGTGTAGGTGATGGAGGTAGAGATATTGAAACGATTCTGTCATAACTTAATATTGAATATCCACAACCACAACGCATCTCTCCTGACCCGTCAGAAAAAATAATGAAGCAGAACATGGACAATGAAGCACCTGAGCAAGTGCCAGCACTAGTTTTTAGCAGCAAGTGCAGCAAAACACAAGTAACTAGTAGCAGAAAAGAGAAGCAATCAGAAACCAAGACTGTTGTTCCTTGTATAGCAAAAGGACAAAATAGACAGGACAAAACTCAACTCATCAACAACGCTGCTATCTTGCAACAGCAGCAGCCAAGTCCTCTAATGGTGCTCGTTCCAGCAGCTCCACACATCAACGATAAACTAACTGAAGGCAACAAGAAAATAAACGACAATGGGTGGAAGAAGACGAGGATGATGCCAACAAAGAGCGAGAGTGTGATACTGCCGACGATGGCAAAAAACATGATGATGATTTCATTCCTCCAGGCAGTGATGATGCAGCAGAGGACAACAGTGGCGCCGCAAAGAATACCAAGGATGATGAAAACCACATTTTTCCTACAAATTTTTGCTGCGACTTTTCATGCACAAAAACCAAATGATCCTCTATTACAAAAACATGTTTTCCTCAATAGTGAAAAGCAAACCGGAAGCACACAAAGAAGAGAAAGGCAAGCAGAAAAGATTTGGCTGCACCAACGAATAACATACAGGAGGCACCAACAGATAAGGAAAAATGCAAAATCAAGGCAGGGCCATGATTTCTTCAGGTCAAGGAAGCATGGAATATTCTTGAAGAACGTCATAGGCAAGATGTTAGGATGGCCGAATTTGGGAGCATAGAGAAATGCCAGATAACACGGTCCATCTCCAAACCGCTTGTAGCACACATCTATGACAACTTGGACACAGAAAGGATGACAATAATGTTCGGTGACGCTGGTGAACAGAAAGATATCAAGATAACAAAGGAATGCTTCCACAAGGTGTTTGGATACCCAAACGGCATGCAGAAGACAGCACCAAGGCCACAGAAATCCATCGATACAATGAAGGATCTGGTCTTAGAACTTGGCCTCGGCAAAACAGATTTCAAACACAAAGAACTATTATAAAAGCTACGAGCATTGGTACTAGTAGACGATGAAGAATCGAACAGAAAATCAGTTAAAATATTTCTCCTTATTTTTTTCCACGACGTTGTCTGTGGGACAACCTCATATATCTTCAGCCAAGAAGAAATAATGGTCAAGGACATGAACTATAAAGAAATGGCGAACATGGGCTTCTGTGAGGTAATCGTTGAAAGGATTAGGGAGGGATCCAAGACTTGGCAGAAGCATAGGACGTTGGATCAAGAGATAAAGAACCAAAGGCACCTCAATGGTTTGGCATAGGGACTGGTAATCATGTACCTCGACTCCCTGTTGCTGCCAGCTAACACCAGAGAAATGCGGAAGATTGCCAAGACAATGGACAAGACCTCATTACCATGAGCAAACCATCTGAAAGAGAGTGACCTAGTGAAAATAGCTAGAGCAGACATGAACAGGTACGGGAAAGCACGGGCGGATGACTATGAATTTGGAAAGATACAGGTATAACTCTATTTTACATAATGCATTGTTCCTTTTAAAAGCGCTTTTCAATCTAACAAAGCCCATTCTACCGAAAGAATGCAGACATGGAAAGGAACAGTAGACAGGAACTTCTATACCTTCACACCATCAGCTTCATCATCAATACAATTGATACCATCAAAACAACAGCAACACCAGCACATGACCAAACTGCTAAGACCTCCAACCAGGCGCCAGCGCGAAGCACATGTCAGAACAAGTGGAAGCAGGGAACCTGACACAAGCACCAGCACAGGATCAAACGACAGATTTGAAATGATAAAGGAATTGTTGCAAAAAGTGCTCGAAGAAGCAAAGGAGTTACCCGGAGTAACAACCAGGACTGAACACCAGTGCACCGAACAAGAGGTGTCATTGGATGAAAAATTCAAGGACTCATTGTTGCAACGAACAACTTCCCTATTGGAATCCTTCGAATAACTCAGAGAATTTCAGGACATGGTTTGTAAAAAGAACTTAACAGATGAGACGATGCTACAGATGCTAGAACAAGAAGATGCACTAGCCACAACTACACTAGTCGATGGGAACAACGCGAAAGAAGTCGTAACCGCACCAGAAGTAGGGCGCAGGAGAAAAAGAAAGAACGAAGAAGAAGATGAAGAAAACAAACACCAGGGGAAGAAAAGAATAACCTCGGTAATCAACCAGACGGAGACAAAAGAACAGAACAAGGTGCAAAACGAGCAGAACAAGAAGCGCGTATCAACTAACACAACAAATACCAAAGGACAGCGAAACCAAAGTAAGAAAGCAGCTGCGGAAGCGGAGCATCAACAAGAGAAACAGGTAAATGGGAACAAATACATCATCCATCTGACTCAAAAACTATGCTTTAAAACTTGAACTTCAAAAATCTTTCTTTCATACTACCAGGGACGCGGCAACAAAACGACACCAGCATAAAGACCAACAACAGCATGATGTGAAGGACACCGAGCAAGGGGACGCAACCAATAAAACAAGCAACCCCACAACAGATAATGCTCCCTCAATAGCGTCGACAAGAGCAGTACAAGAGATGAACAGGATCAGAACCAGCAAACACATGAGTATAAAAAATCACTCTCTTCTTTCTAATCATAGGTAAACAAGATAAACAAGAAGAAAACAACAAAACATAGGTAAAACTTCCAACCTCACTTTTGCCAAATACCGTTAACTCATATTGTTTCATCTAACAGGTATTACAAGCACAACAAAAGCAAGAGGATGCCTACGCAAAACAGATAGTTGATGGACAAGAGCTTTTCAGTGCCACAACGTTCTAGATGACCGATACAGGGGACAAAGCCTCGAACATACCAGTTGATGACACACCCAAGCCTGGTATACATAGCAAAGAAAAAGTGGTCGCACACACGATTATCCCAGCCACCAGTGCAAAGGTAAAATTCAACATGAACCTTTTTTCAATTTATAATGAATGAACTATCCAGTACAACATGCTATAGTAATACAAGAATTACAATCAATGAATCATGCTTTTCCTTTCATGAAACGAAGGAAACAAATGAGAACGCTCATGTGAAAGAACGCGAAGCCAAAAAATAAGGGCAAACTGTGATTCAAATAATACCCAGTGCCCCAACTAAAGAGCAGTGCTCAGCTGACAAACACAACCGTGAAGAGATCCCACCAGCATCGAAGACTAAAGAGGTGTAGTTACATGACTTTCTCCTAAAACATTTAAAATATGCATGCACAGATGAAGACCCAACTTTATTTACATTGTTTGATTGGATAGAAGAAAGAAACAAATGAAGCAGAAGATGTGCCTCAAAAGCAGATAGAAAGTGCTGCTGCTGCTCGTCAAAGTCGAGAAGCATCAGAAGACAAAGAAGAAGTAACAGGCACTCCGGCATATGCAAGAAACATATGAGAGCATAAACATTCAAGACCAGCAAACCCAACAAGATAAGGGAAAGGAACAAGAGGAAGATGTTATTCCAACTACAGACATCGTCCCGGCTATAGACCAAGCCAGAAAACCTTCACTGTCCGGAGAAGAAATAACAGTGATTGTAGTGGTGCAAAAGATCGAAAAGGTGGAGTGAGATAAGCTACTTTTTTGAAATTAGAAATTTGATTGACCACAGACATGAATGCAATCTCATTTACTTACCTCTATGTTTCAACAACCACAAGACAAAAATGACGACAGCACCTATGAACAACATGACTAATATCCAGAGGAGGTCCAAAAATGTACACTCGGCGAAGGAAACATCGAACAGACAGGAGCAGCGGAAACGACTAAAAAGGTGAAGCTACAATAAAAAAGTCCAAAGACACAATAAACATTTCAGTAGTTTTCTTAGGGAACGGACACTAAACTACAATTAAAATAACGAGCATATTTATTTATTTATTAACCATGCTTTTGCATGACAACCCAAAAACTTCAACAAGACACACACACGGACACAAGCAAAGAAGCAAAGGGCAATAGTGCATTGAAAAACCATGGAGCAAACATTCCAAAGAGAGAGTCAGACAAAAAAAAGGCCGCACCATCAGACAAGAAAGAATGTGTTGTAAGAGATGTTGCCGCCACAAGAACGACGGTAACCCACGACGGCACTCAAACATAACGTCAACCGTTGATCATGCAAAACCTGGCCATCGAGGAAGGCACAAAAGAGGAAGGGATCGAGCACCTGTACAACAACGTCATGACAGCGAATAAGGACAAAGGGTAAGTTCATGTTAGCACCAAAGGATTATTTTCTTCCAATGATTTCCTCCCTTAAACATTTTATATGTATATCTGTATATTATATATATATATATGTTGCAGGCATGAGATTTTAATAAATATAGAGACGTCAACAGTAATGGTCAGCCACATGGCACAACGCTTCAAGATTTGAAAGGAAGTGGGCAATGAAACCATCGCACTCATGCTACAGATAGTGAAAAAGCAACTCAGGGGCACAAAGAGAAAGATTCTATCAATATACCACACCGTAAGTAAAGATCACGGCAAAAGCTCAAGTTTCAACAATGAATATCAGTCTATCGATCAATCAACCATTGTATACAATTGAAATTACAAATTTCTTTTACGCACATGTGTGATAAAACAAGCAGGCAGCAATACATGGAGCCAATCATCAAGATCCGTTGAAGTTGGAAAATAAAAATGAAGCACATGTCAAAGATAAGACAATGTGTAAACAACTTAAAAGAGTCCTTGATGTGAAAGAAGGAGAACAACTAGAAGATTTCTACATGGTAAGCACATCTCATGTTATAGATAAGAGATACAATCACGGATCTACAATTTTGTTCTACGATCAACAAATCATGACTAAATCTAAGAAGGATCCCTTATTTATTTATTTTGCATTTTGTAGTTCTTTCTACTAGTTTGCATAGGCTGGGTTGTTCAACGAGGATCTATGGGCCACTACTTCACTATTACAATCAACATGAAAAAAGAGCGCTTTGAACTCCTTGACTCTTTAACAAGTGAATATCCAGGCACAATGAATTACTTCAACACAGTAACAAGCAGAATAAAGAGGATATGGAAGAAAATAAGCACATGGCTCCAACTGTCTCCAAGTAGTATTGACCATTTCAAAAAGGTCAAAATGCAGGTGCCACTTCAGGGAGAAACATAAGCACTACAAACCTTTCTCCTTTTCCTTACTCATTGTAACAATTATTAATGCAGTCCATAAAAAAAATAGGACGTTAGGGCAACTTCACCTAAACTGCCCAAATGTCTTTGGACCACAACAATAACCAATCATTCTTCTACCTGCAGACTGGACTGTGCGTTTTATACGTTTATGAACACGAAGCACTACACCGACGTTGGAGAAACAGTGCTACTAACAGAAGAACAAGTCCCAAAGTTGAGGAAGAAAATTCTCTATCAAATAATCATCCAATACAGAGATACGACCACACTGTCATTAATCAACTACACCACAGGTTTCTCTTTCTAAGGACAACAAAGTAAAATTTTAGTTATCTACTTTTCAGAGACACACCAATGAGTTTTTATTTTTTATTTTAACAGATATGTTGAACTGTGATGTCGATATGGAATATAGAGAAATGCAACGAATACATTGCGACATAGTAGAACAAGAGATTCCTCCAACTCTCGAACACATTGGGACAAGCGCTCAAGAGTTAAAAGTTATTGAGATTAATGACACAAGCAGCGATGAGGAGAAAGAAGATTTTCATGTGAGGAGCAAGGATAATACCAAAGTGTATGAAGAAGCACTCACGAAAGAACATGCCCAAACAGATGCTGGTTTACAGAGGGAACAGCATGTGCAACCAGACACTGATTTATAAAAGGAAGACGAACCGAAAGATCCACCAATAGAACCAGACAAACCACCCCAGATAAAAAGACCGAAGACATAGAAGGCTCTCCATTAGAAGTGGATAACAGGACAAAGAGCGTACCAACTCGCCAACAACACCTTTCCAAAGAAAACAAGAACCCTGTTAGCAAAGCTCGCATATCAGGAACATCACCCGAGGCAAAGCATGCACAAGAAGAAAAGAAGCAGAAATAGAAGGACTTAGTAGAAAGTACACTTCAAAAGAGGAAACGTGATGTTGTAGTCTCGGTAGAACCGAGCAACAAAAACAACAACACAAAAAAGGGATCACCAACATCTGGGCAGCATAACAAGCAGGCACAGTTTGGTCACGGCAAGAAAAAAGCAAGGCATCTTGCAAGAGTGTAGTCAAGTTCCCCAAAACCCTCAACGATTCAATCATCAGAGATCAGCTTAGCAAACATAATCTCAATTAAGAGACCATTCAAGTGAGCAAGCAAGGATTTTGCGAACGTCAACGTTGCATCACTTGTTCCAGGAGATTTCATTTACAAACAAAAGTCCATGCAACTCTATAGATATCCGATGAGCCGACAAGGACAAAAAGAATGTGGAGGGTAAGAAGATTCTCCTTGTTCCATGGAAACAATTACAAAGAACTGCTGATTCTCTAACATCCAGCTAACCATTCACTCACCTAGTTCTAAACCCTCCTTGCTTGCAGAGAACCGCTATATAAAAGCTCAAAACGAGAAGACTACATTTCAGGAAAATCCTTCATGGAACAAGTAGGAAAATGACAAATACATATGGAGGGCTCCATGCTAAACACGCCACTGGAGGAATGGACAGAACAAGAACAATTCAACCCTG
Source organism: Triticum dicoccoides (assembly GCF_002162155.2). Taxonomy (NCBI): domain Eukaryota; kingdom Viridiplantae; phylum Streptophyta; class Magnoliopsida; order Poales; family Poaceae; genus Triticum; species Triticum dicoccoides. Next base: position 713,288,691 of record NC_041386.1, on the reverse strand, counting down.
AGAACACAACTATACTCCCTGCAGATTTTGCAAATGCATGCATACCTCACCCACAAAAACACCACCGTCATTCCTATGACAGAAATATTTAAGTAAAACCACACACTCTCTTTCTTGAAGTTGGTGCTTGGTCTCAATTATAAAAAAAGGAGAGCTCTCAGAATTCAACGAGGATGATGCACTAAAAGGATTTGAACTCCTCGTGGGAGGTAAAAACATCCTGCATTCGAAGATGGTAAGTTCAGAATTATTAGTGAACACATGACTTATTCTACTTGAGCTTCGACAATTAAATGAAATTTAATTTTTACATCAACAATGATCTCCTCTCTCAACGTACATCATGATACCTCATCACATATAAGCCACTACACATTCTATGTACTGAACAAGTACAGAGGTAGCATTGACATTCTGGACTCATTGAAGTACGTAAACTACGCCAATACGTCTTGGAGTGAAAACCATGTGCATCGGGTAGAACTGGTACGTACTTTTTGTACATTGATTTATTCTTTTCCTCGTGTAGTATGATACACTTACTTTTCTCAATTCCACACCCAAAAAACAAAACCAAAATGCAATCACAGATGAGAAGGATGTCCATACAGATGAACAAGTATCACCAACTAAAACACAAGAACGAACCAGACTGGGAAAGGATAGTAGAAAGGCCTCACAGGATCTGCAGACCAAAGCAAGAGGGAACACAATGCTGGCACTTCACGACCAAGTTTGCAAAATACTGGAATGGGAAAGAGTTGGTCAAGGATAGAGAGGACTTTCATGTAAGTTTGCAAAATACACGTCGAATAACTTGATTTCTTTATTACCATAATTAGTTTATTCACAATCATGGGCAACACGTAACTATAAACCGTACATTTTAACATGCCTGCAGCCCAGCAGGGTGAATGCCAAATGGAAACCAGAGTACGTATTCACACTCATATTCGGTAAAACCAACCAAATAAAGCAGCATCAACTTCCTGCAAAACTCAAGGAGTTCAAACCAGAGAATATAAACCTTTTTCGCCCATGAAAGGTAATATAACAATTTTCATTTTTACCATCAGTCAACATGAAAAGAGCTTCAAATATTTCTTTTAGAAACAACAGCCATAAATTTTTATATGTTTTGACAGAGCGAGACAAAAAACACCAGCATCAACCAGGGAGCAGAAAGAAATACTCGCAGCATCGACATTCGTTTAAACCCGTGGATAAGGCAAACGAGCTCTACAAGATAGTCATGAGTGACACATGGCAGAACAAATTCAAAAAGTGACATGATTCCTTTTGCACCTGAAATTAGTTAAAGTTAGGCGGCAATCACACAAATAACATAGCAAACTAAAAAGAACCTTAAATACTTAATGACTTTCTCAAAAACAATTTCTTCTACTGTCCTGCCTGTAAGCAGAAAAAAGGTATACTTGTGACATCATTCACACAACAACAGCGCATCTCTTACTATATCGAACCTAAAGGAAGTATTTGGGCCTGAAAAAACATCAAGGTATGGAAAAGAAGGTGCTCGATGAGTTTGCAGAAGCATGGGAAAGCAATCAAACTCCACTCAAAAGACATGGACTATTACTAGGCCCAAGCTTTGTAGAGGTAAATTTCAAAAAAAACCACAATGATCATCTAAACTTATCTTTTTGCAACGACTGTTTAATCTCTTGGTACCGATCTGTTTTTTATAACTCGTTTTTATCGTATTTTATTTGTTGCTTGCAGCATATACTGGGTTTATAGGATAAAACAAAAACTATGACAAGATTCAGAGATGATTTCATACGAGAGAAGGATAACTTGGTTCCCTTGCACCTTAAGAAATGTGAATGAGAGAAGCTGAAAACAGTAAAAATGGTAATAGCATTTTCCATACAAGGAAAAAAATAAGCATTTCAAACGGCAGACTATATTCTAAACTCTCCTCTAACAATAAAACTTTTGTACCACAGGTATTCATGCCACTCGAATAGGAAGATCGGTACACACTATTCGTGCTTGACAGATATACAATGAAACTTCAAATCATCGAACTAGAAGAAACCACTCTTGAAGAATTGAAGAGGCAAGAATACCTAAAAAATCAACGTGATTGACATGTGCATAAAGTCCGACTAAGTAATACAATTGCTGAGATGGAAATCGACGAAGTTAACAAAAAAAGGAGCATAAGAAATACCACAACCATAAAGACAAACTGGTAAGAATTGTAACTAATATCATCTTTGAGTTTTAAAAATTACACTACATGTCTCTCTAAAACAAAAACAAAATATAATTCCCAGGTTCCCAGGTTTAAAGAAGTATACAAAGTATTACTTAGTGAAAATTTTGAAAAGGAAAAGGTAGATGGGACGTTCATTTTTTACAGGGCGTTCCAAGGGTAAGCAAAGGTGAAACTCCGTTTGCTGTTCTAAGGTTCACGCATCTGTTTGATGGCAACGACTTCATCGAAGAGATAGATAATTTCTATGTAAGTTTTCGCTGAAAACTCGCACTAAATCTGCTAGATGTCATACAACTGCATGAACTAATTCTGATGTGCTTTTTCTCCTTGTTTTGCTGAACTTATTATATGATGACACGGAACAATGGAAAGCAGAACAAATGTGCAGGATGTCATTTAGCGAGCAGAATGAAATGAAACCCAGTGCAATGGGTGATGAGATTAGAAAGATCTTTGAGAACATCACAGGCCTAAAAGTTGTTGATAACTGAACGAGCCTAGCTCCGTCGAAGCCTCAGAAAATAGTTTAACCACACCTGGTAAGGCGACAATGAAGCAAGAGACTCTTTTTATTAATGTACTTCCGTGTTTCTTCTGTAACCGAGTATTAGAACACAAGCTGGTGCGCTAGACACTTCACCACTGTTTGATCCAAACGGTTAATAACCATTCCCCATGAAGCCACAAGTCAGTTCGTAGACACGCGTCATGACTCTACATACTCCTCACTCATCATCACTTGTAACTTTGATGTTTCGCCTCTGTGCAACCGTGTGATCCAAATGCAACAAACCTATAGCGCTCTGTGCATCTGGCCTGAGAACAGGCGGGACTCTCTAAACGAGTATTCGAACCAATGCCTATGGTGCCACCCACTCATGCCTTTAGATACTTCACACATGTGCATCTACAATGGTGCCTTCCTACTTCAGTATCAAGAAGCGTCCATCTGCTACGAAACCACCATGCAACTAGAGGGTTGAGAGCGGTGCCTCATGGATCCCCACACCCCCTACCGTGACTCTTACATGCACGTCCTGCCAAACACTCCCGACTCTCAAGAGGCTTCACAACCGTGACTCTCTAACTGCGTATTCGGAACCATGCCGCTGGTACCACACTTTCGTGCATCCACAGGGATGATACCCGTTGGCCTCCAGAAACCCAACATCCGTGAATCTTGTGGCTTCACTTCCGTGCCTTTCGTGTCTGCATCCACGTGCCTAACGTGTCATGCCCCGTGACTCTTACATATTCGCGGTACCACGCCCGTGTCGCTTCACACACGTCACAACCGTGCATCTCTAGCCGAGCATTCGTACACATGCCTCTGCCACCACACTCTTGTGCATCCACAAGGTTGATAGATGTGCATCGACAAGTCCCAAGCACGTACATGTGTTGCCTTCACTCCCGTGCCTTCCATACCTGCATCCAGGTGACTCACATTACACTTGACGTGACTCTTACATGCCCCATGGTGTCACACACCCTTGGCTCTGCACACTTCCAAACCATGACCTTCTAAGTGAGTATTCGGACCTCACCTCTCGTACTCCATCCACGTGCCTCTGGATGCTTGTGGTGCCTTCATTTCTGTAGACACTTCACTCCCGTGCCTCCGGCCCAATGTACTAAGACAAGCCCGTGGCTCAAGAGACTGCAAAACTGTGCCTCTCTAACTGCGGATTCTGACCCATGCCACTGATGCCACTCCTCCAGAAGCCGTGCTTATGTCCACAACAAAACTGTACTTAGCGTCCCCAGACTGCTTTGTATTTTTTTGTACTTAGAGTGAAGAGCAACATAACTACTTCAAAACGACATGATTGCTGAATAAACATAACACTAAGCAAGATAAATAACTTGTTAAATCACATAAGCAAACTACGAACTTCACATAAACAAACTTGTTTAACCTGATAAACATGACATTACAAATTGGTTCATTCTAACACAAGTAAACTACAAACTTGAAACAGTAGAAAGGACAAGCATAAAAACAAGCAACTCTATGGCCAGATTCTTAAATTTTCGTCATCACTAGTAGTTGTAGTAGGGATCATCATAGTTCTTATCTGCCTCTTTTGCACTCTCCAGAGCTTCTCTGATGTTTTCAATTCTCTTCCACGACTCATAGGTGTAGTACGCATCTATCGTTGCATACTTGATGAGGTAATCTGGTAGTGGGCTGATCCCCCACAGTTTATGGTCTTCATCCCCTGTCAATCTTTTTCTTCATCTTGTTGTAGAATGGGTGGACCACGCTGCCTGCAACATCACCCAAAGAGTGGAACCTCTTTCTTTCCATGAACAGAACTATCAATTTGCGTTGGATGTTGATGTACTTGTCGGGGTTGATCTCCAAGCCAGGTCTCCACAGCATCTCTTTGTCACCTTCAATACAGAAGCCGACAAAGGTCTAGAGCATGTCCTCCTTCAGGAACGGGTGCAGGCTCTTGGGCCTACAAGAGGGATGACAGATTGATTGTGGATCCATCAAGTACATGCCCATATAGTATAATTCATGGATGATTTTTTTCTCAAAAACTACTATACAAAGTGCAGAAATTAAATACAAGCACAACATATTATTATTATTTGTATTTACACTTGAGTCAATGACCTATCTGCTTCTTAACGACATTACCACATCAATTCAAGAAACTGAACTATAGCATCAAGAACAGAAATGTCAGGACCCCGACTCAATGCCACATCGATCTAGCATGTAACACCTCATATCACTTTGCGGCCTCACGCACGGTATTCACACGGGTGTCGTCTTACCTTTGCCCGGGACCGTTTGCATCTTTTGGCACACGTATATGGTAGTGTCGCTAGCATCCATATGGTAAGGAGCCCGGGCTGACATGGCTAGTCGTAAACCCAAAGTGGCACAAACTTATAGGGACAGGCATCCATGACCCAACATCGAACGTGTCGGTCATCAGCGAGTGAATCCAGGCTGTAGCACTGGGCTAGCAGGACTCCGGTGAACCGGGCTGTAGCGGGCTAAGAGGACTCCGGTATTCATCGCGTGACATTTCCCCGAAGGGACAGACACAGGAACGAAGAAGGACACATGCCGGCCAGCCTAAGTGTTCCGGAGCAGTAGCAAGCTACCAAGGCTCAATGGAAACACTAGGAGACATTTCCCGGTAAGAGAGGCTACTAAAGATAAACAACTAGATGGTCAGATCCCACACATACCAAGCATTTCAATAGCATACACACAATATGCTCGATATGTGCGAATACAACATGGCATCACAACATGACTCTACGACTCAAGTAATTTATTCAATAGGCTCCGAGGAGCGAGATATTACAAACATGGGTCTCATGACCCAACAATCAGAGCATACAAGTCAAAGCACAAGCGGAAGCTATCATGTCTGAGTACAGACATCTATAAATGAAAAAGGCTGAGAAGCCTGACTATCTATCAGATACTGCCGAGGCACAAGATCGTAGCTGAGGTAACAAGCTAAACGTCGAAGTCCACGCGGAACTACTAGCGAGACCGAAGTCTCTCTGTAAAAACATAAAATAGGCAAACGTGAGTACAAATGTACCCAGCAAGACTTACATCAGAACTAACTACATATGCATCATTATCAACAAAGGGGTGGTGGGGTTTAACTGCAGCAAGCGAGCTTTGACTCGGTGGCTATCCTAAACTACGACTGCAAGCAACTCTTTTGAGGTGGCGCACACGAGTCCACATATTCACCATATCAATACACCACTATGGATCCGCTCCCGTCTCCCTACGAGAACGCCATCCATAGCACTCACGCTTATCTTGCGTATTTTAGAGTATCCACTTTCACTTGTCTATGAACTGATATAAGCAACCCAGAAGTCCTTTACCGCGGACACGGCTATTCGAATAGATGATATTAACCCTGCAGGGGTGTACTTCTTCATACATGTTTCCACCACTTAGCGTCTGCACACGACATGTGCTCGGCAGACTTCAAGCGAAAGCCGACGTGGGTGTAGACCACGACCTACCTAAACACTCAAGTCTCTAGTCCAGGTTTATCGCCTATTCGGGTTCCATCCATGAGGAGATCCGGCCGGAGTTTCGCTCACAGCCCCAAATGATGTGAACAAGGTTCCGTGACACCAAACGGGTGCCCGGTTTACCCGGCCACGTGCCTACCGCATCACAGCCCACCCCTACGGTCAGCGCTGTCCACGGCCTCCAGCATACTACAAACACCAGAAACTACTTGCAACTCCTGGACAGAGGACAAGGGTGATTAAGAAGTCGAGCGGGGTCATATTTCAGGGCCCAATGTATGGTAGTAGCTGAGTCATGGATCACAAACACAGAACTCAGTTCCTAAGGACGGCTTCAATGAGAAAACCCACCATGTACTCCTACATGGCCTCTCACCGACACCTTTTACCAAATCGTGTTCACACACTTAGCTCACACACAGTAGGACATGTTCACACACCTCTGATTCATCCCGGATGAATCAGACCTGACACAACTCTAAGCAGTAGCAGGCATGACAAACAAGCATGAATGAGTAGGCACAACAGGGCTCAAACAACTCCTACTCATGCTAGTGGGTTTCATCTATTTACTGTGGCAATGATAGGTCATGCAAAGGATAAAGGGGTTCAGCTACCGCAGCAAGTAACAAATATGTCGTTGTTGTCCTAATGCAGTAAAAGAGAGCAGGAGCGAGAGAGTGGGATTTTATCGGAATGAACAAGGGGGTTTTGCTTGCCTGGCACTTCTGAAGATAACATTGAGTCTTCATCAGTGTCAACGATCACATCATTGGTATCACGTCTATCGAGAGGGGATAAATACCGGCAACACAGAAGGGAACACAATCAATGCAATGCACAATATGATGCATGATCATGACATGGCAAAATGAATGTGTTTTGGGCTAATGCAACTAGCAACAGATTAAATGAAGTTGGTTTGAATACAAGATTCAAATTCAAACTCCATATGTGATTATTCAAATGCCATTTAATTGATTTGTGCTAAACAGCAGCTATAAGTTGTTCTAACATGCATGAAAGTGGTACAGATGGATTCCTTGAATTTTTCTGATAATTTTTCACATATAATTTATTTAATTTGGAGTTACGGTTAATTTTCTATGATTTATTGAAGTTTAGGGCATTTTCTGAAATTATAAATCATTTCCTAATTTATTTTAATTCCAGAAAGGAATTATTGCGTCAGCATGACCTCATGCTGACTTCAGCAGGTCAACGGGCGCCGTCCAGATCAAACTGACCTGTGGGACCCATATGTCAGCGTCACAGTTAGTTAACAGGGGGTTATCTGCTTAATTAAAGGATTAGGGGGGTCGGGGCCCACTGGTCAGTGTTAGTGGCTAATTAGGTTTAGTTAATGGCCTGGGGCCCACACGTCAGTGAGAGAGAGGGGAGGGTCAAACCGGGCAGTGGGTTAACCCACGCCGGTCAACGGTCAGCGGTCGCCGGCGTTTAGCCGCCGGCGAGTCCCGACGCGGTGGTGCGCTGCGGAAATGGCCTACAGAGCGCCGTTTGGCGCGCGGAGCATGACTACGGGATGCGGACGCTCGTCCGCATCCAACCAGGGTGGTGGCGCGGCCGGGGAGTGGCTGGAGAGTGGTCGGCGACGAGCTTTAGCGGCGGCCGGAGTTCGGGCGAGGTCGGGGTTGGCGTTAGGGGGCACGGGAGGGGAAGCTGGTGTGTGAGTTAGGTTCCTGGTGAGGTGTGGAGCATGTTGCCGTGCTCGGTAGCTAGCTCCGGTGGCTCTGGCCTTTTCCGCGTCATCGCCGGCGGTGAGGAGCTCACGGCCCCGGTGAAAAGGGCAGCTAGCGTGCGGGAACGAGCGCGGGGAGGAGGGGAAATGGAAGAGGAGCTCACAGCGGATCCGGTAGAGGCAACGTCGAGGCCGGGGAGGGGCTGGAGCTCGCGAATCCTCGAAAGTTCGCCGGCGGCCGAAGGTTGGGGACGAGCTCCGGGAAGACGCTACAGGGCTCCCGCGGTCGAATGGGTTGGTGTAGAAGACGCAGAAGGCGATGGCGGTTCCTCTAAACTCATCGGAGAGGCACGGGGTGGACGGTGGCCGCGGTGATGCTCGTCGGCGGCGACGGGTGTGTTCGGTGGCTGCGCGCGAGAGAGCCAGAGGAAGAGAGGAGCTCGGGGAGAGAGTGAGAGGCCTGGGGGGGGCGTGGCTGTCTCCGTGGCACTAGAAGGGCCTCGAGGGCGTGAGGCAGGCAGGGAGGAGGCCACGCCGTCGCTAGCGCTCTCGCCACGCACCTGCCTGTCCTCCTGGCAGGAGGAAGAAGACCACACAGCCCCTGGTGGGCTGGGCCTCTTCTGCCAGGTAAAGCCCAGGTGAGGTTTCTGTCTTTCTCTCTTATTTCTGTTTGTTTTATTTTTATTTAATTCTTTTGCCACTGTTTTGAATTCAAAATAATTCAAACAATGCCAAAAACTCCTCTGAATATTTTATATTGCTAGATGGACTTTTCCAAAAGCTTATAAAATATTTCAGGGGTATTTGAAATTATATTCTAATTATATGAATATAATTCAAATTCAAATAGCTAATGATTTAAATTCAAGTCCCAAAAATAAATCCTTTTAAAATGTTCATTATTTTTGGTTTGGATCAAAACCCTTGCCAAAAATATTAAACATCTAAGAAGAGCATTTTGGAACAATGAATGAGATTTTTAGGGTTTTTGCCCTTCATTTATTTAGGGTTTTGAGGCTTCCAATTTTCCTCAGTTCAAGTTTCGAAAATATAGACATGATGCACATATGAAGCTAGCCTAGAGCACTACCAGCAGCTAGGGATGTGACAACTCACCCCCACTAAACAAGAATCTCGTCTCGAGATTCAAGCGTAGGGTAGGGTGAAGGGGGAACGCAACTAGTACAATCTTCACGATCCAGGTTGCACTTCATAGGAACGTTGATTCGATCACCATCATTGTCTTGAAGTCTTGCTCTGAGAAATCCTGTCAACATGACATGGAGGGAAGAAGGAGACTCTAGAAGGGTCGATCTTCTCGAAGATCGAACAACTCACGGAATGAGACATAGGACCATCTCTCGGGTTGAGATACGAGATACACATCAAGAGGGGTGGAAAGAAACGGATGACGAAGGTTCACTAGGTAGACCACAATTTCACGCTTAAGAAGGTGGTAATCGATTGTCAACGTAGCGAGGAGTTGAGTTGCCATGATACCATAACGATACACCTTAGGGAAGGTGACTCGTAGAGATATCCCCTTAAGTGGCAAAAAGAATTACTTTTGATTCAGAGATCATTGAAACTCTTTAAACCAACCTAAGGCAATTCTCGAGCGATCATTTGGAGGGGGTCGGTAGAATGGCATACTCGGACTTGGATGATGTGGATTACCTTGTTGAAGACAACGCAATGGATGAATTTGCTTATCACCGGAAATGGAAGAGACCCATGGTAGAATGGCACATTGGCGGTGCAAGCTGGGAACAAAATGCAAATGATGGGAATGATTCTAGTAACTGGGGAGAACCCAACAATAGAGAGTGAATCCACTGTTGAGAAGTTATAGCATAACCGAGGAAGTTGAGAGCAAACCTAGCTGGTGCCGATGGTAACACCTAACGCTTGTGCGTGCTCTCAAGAACTTGAGCATTTCCATAATCATCAAGGTTTTACCAATATCCGTGTCAAGGATTCTGGCAACACAACTTACTACCATGATGAATACCGGTGGAAGATGTCGATGCAAAGGAAGATAACACCTTCTTAGATTTCACCTTGGCGAGGCCAAGGAAACAAAATCTGGATGATCGACCGAGAGACATTTAGCACTCCGCTTCTAATGTTCTCCTTGATGTGCTAGCGTAACCCATTCATAGATATGGTTTGATATCTAGAACATCAAGTAAAAGGTCGGACTTCGGGAGCAATAGAATCCATAAGGAACAGTTACGGAGGTAAATCCTACGAAATCCTTATGGGGAGGTGGCCAACTTCTTCAATCAAGATACTACAATAATAGGTCTTTCGGCTGGGTGGTGCTGGCCACGACATCCACCTTACCAGTTATCGAGGAACCAATATTATAGTTCTTGGGGAAATGTTCCAACCCATCATATCTGCCTGAGATTCAGATCTGGTTGGTGTCAGGATATTCCAGACTCATCGAGTCTAGGAAGGAAAATGAAAGTTTGCAACACAAATCGACGAGATGACGTTGCGGGATTCTCGGGAGATGAACTACGATAGCAAGCTCCAAAACATGACCTGGTTCTGCTACAAACATGTGAACACGTTGTCCCAGACAAGCATGACCACGTGGGTAGTCTTATAATAAAACACTACCGAGTTCAGGTGGGGAACCATCATTAATGACATCGAAGTCTCCACGCGTGGAAGTCCAAAGAGTTCACCTTGGACAGACTCCTTTATCTTTGAACAACTCAATCAGTGGCTTGGTGTGCTAGGATATACATATAGAATGGAGGTTGCAAATCTCCAGACCACAGAATACTTCGCACGTATGCATGACTGACTTGGGATGATTCCAGAGGAAGCAAAACTAACTTTCTCAAATTCACGGCGGCAACTTTCACCAGATGCACGTGTATAAGAGGAAGTCACTCCTTTCATCAAACAAATACTTCATGAGTTAGCATGAAGAAATGCTTTCAAAAGTTTGCAACACTGGCTTAATGTTCAACAAATCATGGAGGGGATAAGGATGTTGTCAATGGGCTCAACAACAATTCATCCGGGTTTCCTTTTAAAAGGAATTCCATAGTTAAGTGAACACAGTGATAGCATTGGTCAGACCAAAGATGTAATGGTGTATGCTCGAGGGATCAACCACGAATAAGACAACGTTACGAGCATCGTTGGTACTGATTTGATTTGACGATAGCCCACACTCAATTCAAAGGATTGATAAGACAGTAGGTCCAGCAACTGATCACAGGGACCAATCGATGAAGATATCATCTTTCTTCAACACACACTACACGAGGATATCCCTTTGGAACGAACTAAGTCAGGCAAGCTTTTATCTTCCAACTCTCCAAGTTGTTGTCTAGCTTAACCAACTAGCTCAGGGATATCTAACACCGATTCTTGGAGAGAAGGTGGTTCACAAGAAACCAACTCGATCACGAGCTCAACATAACGGTCAGGTGACGACCTGGTAATACTTCCGAGAAGATCTTCGGAAATCACGAACCACCGATATGTTACTAAGCTCGAGAACAATCTTGCTTTTCAGGGCAAGATGATATGATCAAATGAGCGAGGACTTGACAAAATCCTAACTCATCAATCAAAGAGTGCACCAGGAAATAAGGACTAGGTAGCACGATCAATCTTAGAATGGTGATTCAATAACCAACATACTAAGAATAAGATTATTGTCCATTAACTACCAAGCAATGGGGTTGCTAGGAGTATTGAGTTCACACATCATGATTCACTTGTCGGCACTCCGGCTGCAACAACACGGAACCGAGGAATGAAAAAGGATGGCGAGAAGTATCACTATGTCAAGAATTCACAAAAGGTGGTGCAATTCTCATGAAATTCCTGTCATAAAGAAGGTAATACTTCAGGGTAGAGCAGACCAGAAGCTGGATTGTAACTTGATCTGCGGAACACAACTACTTTGACCCAATCCTAAATATGGATGAGGTACTGGAGTTTGTTTCTCCTATTCATTCTTAAATAGAATGGCTTGGCGGACCACAAGGGTAATAGGCATCGACGAACGAATGCACGCATACTCTTGACTATCAATTGATAGACGAGGGTCAGAAGACAACTAAAGAGGGACAACTCAAAGGAACATACAATTTTCTGAGTTGTGGATGCATGGTTTAGCATGTCGAACGAATTCCACATATTTCTTCCGGATAACCCATGCAGAAAGGTAGAACTGGCAGAGTCACAATGTAGAATCGAGAACCCATCGAGAGCACTCTGATTGTGATCTTTCGATCAGCGAGGAACATATGCCATAAGCGATTCATAGTATTTGGAAGAAAGGAATACCACGAACATCAAGGACTAATGCAAAGGTTACTAATAACCTAAAGGAACGAGCAAAACTATCAACATGAAGTAAGTAGGGTGAATCTCGGGTTCAAAACCCAGGGATAGAATACCTACTACTAAATGGCATCACGGGATGCTTTCGATAATGACGGCCAGAGTCATCACACTGGAACATAAATCATGGCTAGACTACTAGATGATCCCCTGAGACACCTAGGGTCATAATAGTAACTCCAACATAATGTCAAGGCAATAGAATACCTCAACTCAACAATTAGTGTGATTGAGCTGGCATAAAGGAACATCGAAACCAGAGGGAAAGGATTTTGCAAATGCATCAGACTATTTAGAAACCTGGAATGACTCGGACAGCATAACGGCTGTAAATGCTCAGAAAGATTTGAGACATTCACAAAAATGGTGACATAACCACTCAGAAGCACAATATCAAGGTTTCGAGATCAACAGTTAACATACGGAAGTAGTAGAAACTGAACTCAAGCTTAAATCCAACAATCTATAAGTCTACGGATTAGTAACACGTGATCCTGATAGAAAGAAGAGATAGCCTAGTTCTTAATCCCTGTAGGAAAGATAAGATGACTCAGATCAGAAGGGCATAAGGTATAAGGAGTAAAAAGAGCCTTACGTTCCATCCCACAATCAATTCCCTTGTATAACTAAAGAATTTCTAGACTCAACTTCGACCAGTTTGGCTTGGTAATCCTACAGGCAGTCAAGCTCTGATACCAACGCTGTCAGGACCCCGACTCAATGCCACATCGATCTAGCATGTAACACCTCATATCACTTTGCGGCCTCACGCACGGTATTCACACGGGTGTCGTCTTACCTTTGCCCGGGACCGTTTGCGTCTTTTGGCACACGTATATGGTAGTGTCGCTAGCATCCATATGGTAAGGAGCCCGGGCTGACATGGCTAGTCGTAAACCCAAAGTGGCACAAACTTACAGGGACATGCATCCATGACCCAACATCGAACGTGTCGGTCATCAGTGAGTGAATCCAGGCTGTAGCACTGGGCTAGCAGGACTCCGGTGAACCGGGCTGTAGCGGGCTAACAGGACTCCGGTATTCATCGCGTGACATTTCCCCGAAGGGACAGACACAGGAACGAAGAAGGACACATGCCGGCCAGCCTAAGTGTTCCGGAGCAGGAGCAAGCTACCAAGGCTCAATGGAAACACTAGGAGACATTTCCCGGTAAGAGAGGCTACTAAAGATAAACAACTAGATGGTCAGATCCCACACATACCAAGCATTTCAATAGCATACACACAATATGCTCGATATGTGCGACTACAACATAGCATCACAACATGACTCTACGACTCAAGTAATTTATTCAATAGGCTCCGAGGAGCGAGATATTATAAACATGGGTCTCATGACCCAACAATCAGAGCATACAAGTCAAAGCACAAGCGGAAGCTATCATGTCTGAGTACAGACATCTATAAATGAAAAAGGCTGAGAAGCCTGACTATCTATCAGATACTGCCGAGGCACAAGATCGTAGCTGAGGTAACAAGCTAAACGTCGAAGTCCACGCGGAACTACTAGCGAGACCGAAGTCTCTCTGTAAAAACATAAAATAGGCAAACGTGAGTACAAATGTACCCAGCAAGACTTACATCAGAACTAACTACATATGCATCATTATCAACAAAGGGGTGGTGGGGTTTAACTGCAGCAAGCCAGCTTTGACTCGGTGGCTATCCTAAACTACGACTGCAAGCAACTCTTTTGAGGTGGCGCACACGAGTCCACATATTCACCATATCAATACACCACTATGGATCCGCTCCCGTCTCCCTACGAGAACGCCATCCATAGCACTCACGCTTATCTTGCGTATTTTAGAGTATCCACTTTCACTTGTCTATGAACTGATATAAGCAACCCAGAAGTCCTTTACCGCGGACACGGCTATTCGAATAGATGATATTAACCCTGTAGGGGTGTACTTCTTCATACATGTTTCCACCACTTAGCGTCTGCACACGACATGTGCTCGGCAGACTTCAAGCGAAAGCCGACGTGGGTGTAGACCACGACCTACCTAAACACTCAAGTCTCTAGTCCAGGTTTATCGCCTATTCGGGTTCCATCCATGAGGAGATCCGGCCGGAGTTTCGCTCACAGCCCCAAACGATGTGAACAGGGTTCCGTGACACCAAACGGGTGCCCGGTTTACCCGGCCACGTGCCTACCGCATCACAGCCCACCCCTACGGTCAGCGATATCCACGACCTCCATCATACTACAAACACCAGAAACTACTTGCAACTCCTGAGGACAAGGGTGATTAAGAAGTCGAGCGGGGTCATATTTCAGGGCCCAATGTATGGTAGTAGCTGAGTCATGGATCACAAACACAGAACTCAGTTCCTAAGGACGGCTTCAATGAGACAACCCACCATGTACTCCTACATGGCCTCTCACCGACACCTTTTACCAAATCGTGTTCACACACTTAGCTCACACACAGTAGGACATGTTCACACACCTCTGATTCATCCCGGATGAATCAGACCTGACACAACTCTAAGCAGTAGCAGGCATGACAAACAAGCATGAATGAGTAGGCACAACAGGGCTCAAACAACTCCTACTCATGCTAGTGGGTTTCATCTATTTACTGTGGCAATGACAGGTCATGCAAAGGATAAAGGGGTTCAGCTACCGCAGCAAGTAACAAATATGTCGTTGTTGTCCTAATGCAGTAAAAGAGAGCAGGAGCGAGAGAGTGGGATTTTATCGGAATGAACAAGGGGGTTTTGCTTGCCTGGCACTTCTGAAGATAACATTGAGTCTTCATCAGTGTCAACGATCACATCATTGGTATCACGTCTATCGAGAGGGGATAAATACCGGCAACACAGAAGGGAACACAATCAATGCAATGCACAATATGATGCATGATCATGACATGGCAAAATGAATGTGTTTTGGGCTAATGCAACTAGCAACAGATTAAATGAAGTTGGTTTGAATACAAGATTCAAATTCAAACTCCATATGTGATTATTCAAATGCCATTTAATTGATTTGTGCTAAACAGCAGCTATAAGTTTTTCTAACATGCATGAAACTGGTACAGATGGATTCCTTGAATTTTTCTGATAATTTTTCATATATAATTTATTTAATTTAGAGTTACGGTTAATTTTCTATGATTTATTGAAGTTTAGGGCATTTTCTGAAATTATAAATCATTTCCTAATTTATTTTAATTCCAGAAAGGAATTATTGCGTCAGCATGACCTCATGCTGACCTCAGCAGGTCAACGGGCGCCATCCAGGTCAAACTGACCTGTGGGACCCATATGTCAGCGTCACAGTTAGTTAACAGGGGGTTATCTGCTTAATTAAAGGATTAGGGGGGTCGGGGCCCACTGGTCAGTGTTAGTGGCTAATTAGGTTTAGTTAATGGCCTGGGGCCCACACGTCAGTGAGAGAGAGGCGAGGGTCAAACCGGGCAGTGGGTTAACCCACGCCGGTCAACGGTCAGCGGTCGCCGGCGTTTAGCCGCCGGCGAGTCCCGACGCGGTGGTGCGCTGCGGAAATGGCCTACAGAGCGCCGTTTGGCGCGCGGAGCATGACTACGGGATGCGGACGCTCGTCCGCATCCAACCAGGGTGGTGGCGCGGCCGGGGAGTGGTCGGCGACGAGCTTTAGCGGCGGCCGGAGTTCGGGCGAGGTCGGGGTTGGCGTTAGGGGGCACGGGAGGGGAAGCTGGTGTGTGAGTTAGGTTCCTGGTGAGGTGTGGAGCACGTTGCCGTGCTCGGTAGCTAGCTCCGGTGGCTCTGGCCTTGTCCGCGTCATCGCCGGCGGTGAGGAGCTCACGGCCCCGGTGAAAAGGGCGGCTAGCGTGCGGGAACGAGCGCGGGGAGGAGGGGAAATGGAAGAGGAGCTCACAGCGGATCCGGTAGAGGCAACGGCGAGGCCGGGGAGGGGCTGGAGCTCGCGAATCCTCGAAAGTTCGCCGGCGGCCGAAGGTTGGGGACGAGCTCCGGGAAGACGCTACAGGGCTCCCGCGGTCGAATGGGTTGGTGTAGAAGACGCAGAAGGCGATGGCGGTTCCTCTGAACTCATCGGAGAGGCACGGGGTGGACGGTGGCCGCGGTGATGCTCGTCGGCGGCGACGGGTGTGTTCGGTGGCTGCGCGCGAGAGAGCCAGAGGAAGAGAGGAGCTCGGGGAGAGAGTGAGAGGCCTGGGGGGGCTTGGCTGTCTCCGTGGCACTAGAAGGGCCTCGAGGGCGTGAGGCAGGCAGGGAGGAGGCCACGGCGTCGCTAGCGCTCTCGCCACGCACCTACCTGTCCTCCTGGCAGGAGGAAGAAGACCACACAGCCCCTGGTGGGCTGGGCCTCTTCTGCCAGGTAAAGCCCAGGTGAGGTTTCTGTCTTTCTCTCTTATTTCTGTTTGTTTTATTTTTATTTAATTCTTTTGCCACTGTTTTGAATTTAAAATAATTCAAACAATGCCAAAAACTCCTCTGAATATTTTATATTGCTAGATGGACTTTTCCAAAAGCTTATAAAATATTTCAGGGGTATTTGAAATTATATTCTAATTATATGAATATAATTCAAATTCAAATAGCTAATGATTTAAATTCAAAGTCCCAAAAATAAATCCTTTTAAAATGTTCATTATTTTTGGTTTGGATCAAAACCCTTGCCAAAAATATTAAACATCTAAGAAGAGCATTTTGGAACAATGAATGAGATTTTTAGGGTTTTTGCCCTTCTTTTATTTAGGGTTTTGAGGCTTCCAATTTTCCTCAGTTCAAGTTTCGAAAATATAGACATGATGCACATATGAAGCTAGCCTAGAGCACTACCAGCAGCTAGGGATGTGACAAGAAACTACACTACAACAGAAACTACACTACAACATCAAGTTCAGAAAATAATGTCGTACATAAAATTCATAAATTAATGTAGTGCATAAAATTCATAAACTAATCTGGTGAGTCAGGTTCAAAATATATTCTGCTGCATCTACTTCAGAAACTTCACTAGTACTCCCTCTGTAAACAAATATAAGAGCGTTTAGATCACTAAAATAGTAATCTAAACGCTCTTATATTTGTTTACGGAGGGAGTACATCAAGTTCATAAACCAATTTAATCAAGTTTCAGGGTGCATAGCTAATTAAACACCAGCATGAAGAGGCTGGAATTGTATGATGGTTCACCATTTTGTTGTCGCGGTGATGTGGTATAACAGACAGAGTTCCTCCACGCATAACTGCAGAACCACTGCCCTTTGTGAAGGTGCTGAGGGTACAAGCCGCAGACCCTCTTCATGATTCTCCTGATCATCTTATCGGCTTCGTCTGGATTGCTGGTGCATACGACATCAAGCTTCTCCTTGCCGTGGATGTCAGCCTCCTTGAGGTACCTTTTGAAGTCGTCCTTCTGACCGGGGACCTGAACGTCGTCGACCTTGCTGCTCTGGTCGGACGTCTCACTATGGGGAGGCTAGGCATATGGTTCCTCCGCCATTTGTTGGGGAACATAGTAATTTCAAAAAATTTCCTACGCACATGCAAGATCATGGTGATGCATAGAAACAAGAGGGTAGAGTGTGTCCACGTATCCGCGTAGACCGAAAGCGGAAGCGTTAGCACAACGCGGTTGATGTAGTCGTACGCCTTCACAGCCCGACCGATCAAGAACCGAAACTACGGCACCTCTGAGTTCTAGCACACGTTCAGCTCGATGACGTCCCTCGGACTCCGATCCAGCCGAGTGTCGAGGGAGAGTTCCGTCAGCACGACGGCATGGTGATGATCTTGATGTTCTACCGTCGCAGGGCTTCTCCTAAGCACCGCTACAATATTATCGAGGAGGACTATGGTGGAGGGGGGCACCGCACACGGCTAGGAGATCAAGAGATCAATTGTTGTGTCTATGGGGTGCTCCCTGCCCCCGTATATAAAGGAGCTAGGGGGAGGCGGCCGGCCAGTAGGGGGCGCGCTAAGGGGAGTCCTACTCCCACCAGGAGTAGGACTCCCTCCTTTCCTTGTCCAAGTAGGAGAGGGGGGAGGAAGGGAGAGAGGGGAGGAAGGAAAGGGGGGGCGCCGCCCCCCCCCTCCTTGTCCAATTCGGACTAGAGGGGTGGGGGGCGTGCGGCCTGCCCTGGCCGCCCCTCCTCTTCTCCATTTTGGGCCCAAGTGGCCCATTAACCCCCCGGGAGGTTCCGGTAACCCCTCAGTTCTCTGGTATATATCCGATAACCTCTGAAACTCATTCCGGTGTCCAAATATAGTCGTCCAATATACCAATCTTCATGTCTCGACTATTTCGAGACTCCTCTTCATGTCCGTAATCACATTTGGGACTCCGAACAAACTTCGGTACATCAAAACTCATAAACTCATAATATAACTGTCATCGAAACCTTAAGCGTGCGGACCCTACAGGTTCGAGAACTATGTATACATGACCAAGAACTGTTTCCGGTCAATAACCAATAGCGGAACCTAGATGCTCATATTGGCTCCCACATATTCTACGAAGATCTTTCTCGGTCAAACCGCATAACAACATACGTTGTTCCCTTTGTCATCGGTATGTTACTTGCCCGAGATTTGATCGTCGGTATCTCAATACCTAGTTCAATCTCGTTACCAGCAAGTCTCTTTACTCGTTATGTAATACATCATCTCTCACCTAACTCATTAGTCACATTGCTTGCAAGACTTATAGTGATGTGTATTACCGAGAGGGCCCAGAGGTACCTCTCCGACAATCGGAGTGACAAATCCTAATCTCGAAATACGCCAACCCAACAAGTACCTTTGGAGACAGCTATAGAGCACCTTTATAATCACCCAGTTATGTTGTGACATTTGGTAGCACACAAAGTGTTCCTCCGGTAAACGGGAGTTGCATAATCTCATAGTCACAGGAACATGTATATGTCATGAAGAAAGCAGTAGCAACATACTAAACGATCAAGTGCTAAGCTAATGGAATGGGTCAAGTCAATCACATCATTCTCCTAATGATGTGATCCCATTAATCAAATGACAACTCTTTGTCCACGGCTAGGAAACATAACCATCTTTGATAAATGAGCTAGTCAAGTAGAGGCATACAAGTGACATTATGTTTGTCTATGTATTCACACATGTATTATGTTTCCGGTTAATACAATTCTAGCATGAATAATAAACATTTGTCATGAAATAAGGAAATAAATAATAACTTTATTATTGCCTCTAGGGCATATTTCCTTCAGTATCCCACTTGCACTAGAGTCAATAATCTAGTTCACATCACCTATGTGATTTAACACAAATATTCACGTCTGTATGTGATTAACACCCATAGCTCACATCATCATGTGACCAACACCCAAAGGGTTTACTAGAGTCAATAATCTAGTTCACATCGCTATGTGATTAACACCCAAAGAGTACTAAGGTATGATCATGTTTTCCTCATGAGAGAAGTTTAGTCAACGGGTCTGTCATATACAGAGCCGTATGTATTTTGTAAATATTCTATGCCTACAATGCCCTGCACGGAGCTACTGTAGCTAATTTCTCCCACTTTCAATATGTATAGAGACTTAGAGTCGTCTGGATCGGTGTAAAAGCTTGCACCGATGTAACTCATTACAACGGGCTCTTTTATCATCTCCATAATCGAGAAATATTTCCTTATTCCACTAAGTATAATTTTGACCAATGTCCAGTGATCTACTCTTAGATCACTATTGTATTCCCTTGCCAAACCAGGGTAGAGTATACAATAGGTCTGGTCCATAGCATGGCATACTTTTATAGAACCTATGACTGAGGCATAGGGAATGACTTTCATTCTCTTTCTATTTTTTGTCGTGGTCAGGATTTGAGTCTTACTCAATTTCACACCTTTGCAGCACAGGCAAGAACTCTTTCTTTGACTGTTCCATTTTGAACGACTTCAAAATCTTGTCAAGGTATGTACTCATTGAAAAATCTTATCAATCGTCTTGATCTATCTCTATAGATCTTGATGCTCATTCTGTACGCAGCTTTACTGAGGTCTTTCTTTGAAAAACTCATTTCAAACACTCCTTTATGCTTTCCAGAAAAATTCTACATCATTTCCGATCAATAATATGTCATGCACATATACTTATCAGAAAGGCTGTAGTGCTCCCACTCACTTTCTTGTAAATACATGCCTTTCCAATAGTCTGTATAAAACCATATGCTTTGATCAACTCATTAAAGCATATATTCCGACTCCGAGATGCTTGCACCAGTCCATTGATGGATCGCTGGAGCTTGCTCATTTTGTTAGCATCCTTTGGATCGACAAAACCTTCTGGTTGCATCATATACAACTCTTCTTCCAGAAATCCATTCAAGAATGCAGTTTTGACATCCATTTGCCAAATTTCATAATCATAAAATGCGGCAATTGCTAACATGATTCGGACAGACTTAAGCATCGCTACGGGTGAGAAAGTCTCATCGTAGTCAACCCCTTGAACTTGTCGAAAACCTTTCACAACAAGTCGAGCTTTGTAGATAGTAACACTATTATCAGCGTCTGTCTTCCTCTTGAAGATGCATTTATTTAACTTGGCTTGATGATCATCGAGCAAGTCAACCAAAGTCCATACTTTGTTCTCATACATGGATCCTATCTCAGATTTTATGGCCTCGAGCCATTTCGCGGAATCAAGGCTCATCATCACTTCCTGATAGTTTGTAGGTTCATCATGGTCTAGTAACATGACTTCAGAATAGGATAACCACACCACTCTGGTGTGGATCTTAATCTGGAACATCTACAAATTTTGGTAGCAACTTGATCTGAAGTTTCATGATCATCATCATTAGCTTCCTCACTAATTGGTGTAGGAATCACTGGAACTAATTTCTGTGATTAACTACTTTCCAATTCGGGAGAAGGTACAATTAACTTATCAAGCTCTACTTTCCTCCCACTCACTTCTTTCGAGAGAAACTCCTTATCTAGAAAGGATCCATCTTAGCAACGAATATCTTGCTTTCGGATCTGTGATAGAAGGTGTACCCAATAATTTCCTTTGGGTATTCTATGAAGACGCACTTCTCCGATTTGGGTTCGAGCTTATCAGGTTGAAACTTTTTCATATAAGCATCGCAGCCCGAAACTTTAAGAAACGACAACTTTGGTTTCTTGCCAAACCAGAGTTCATAAGGCGTCATCTCAACAAATTTCGATGGTGCCCTATTTAAAGTGAATGCAACTGTCTCTAATGCATAACCCCAAAACGATAGTGGTGAACCGATAAGAGACATAGATCGCACAATATCCAATAAAGTGCGGTTACGATGTTCGGACACAGGATAACGCTATAGTGTTCCAGGTGGTGTGAACTGTGAAACTATTCCACAATGTTTTATATGAAGGCCAAACTCATAACTCAAATATTCTCCTCCACGATCAGATCATAGAAACTTTATTTTCTTGTTACGATGATTCTCCACTTCACTCTGAAATTCTTTGAACTTTTCAATTGTTTCATACTTGTGCTTCATTAAGTAGATATACTCATATCTGCTCAAATCATCTGTGAAGGTCAGAAAATAACGATACCCGACACGAGCATCAACACTCATTGGATCGCATACATCAGTATGTATTATTTCCAACAAGTCAGTAGCTCATTCCATTGTTCCGAAGAATGGAGTTTTAATCATCTTGCCCATAAGGCAAGGTTCGCAAGCATCAAATGATTCATAATCAAGTGA
This sequence comes from Triticum dicoccoides, assembly GCF_002162155.2. Lineage (NCBI taxonomy): Eukaryota > Viridiplantae > Streptophyta > Magnoliopsida > Poales > Poaceae > Triticum > Triticum dicoccoides. The sequence goes on along the minus strand of NC_041386.1, from coordinate 713,266,622 downwards.
TTCCAAAAGTCTATCTTTATGGAGTTTCTTCGTGTGCTTTACACCGATATGACCCAAACAGCAGTGCCACAAATAAGTTGCACTATCATTATCAACTTTGCATCTTTTGGCATCAATATTATGAATATGTGTATCACTACAATCGAGATCCAACAAACTATTTTCATTGGGTGTATGACCATCGAAGGTTTTATTCATGTAAACAGAACAACAATTATTCTCTAATTTTAAGTAAATAACCGTATTGCAGCAAACATGATCAAGTCATATTCATGCTCAACGCAAACGCCAAATAACATTTATTTAGGTTCTACACTAATCTCGAAAGTATAGGGAGTGCACGATGATGATCATATCAATCTTGGAACCACTTGCAACACACATCGTCAATTCACCCTCAACTAGTTTCCGTTTATTCTGTAACTTCTATTTTGAGTTACTAATCTTAGCAACCGAACAAGTATCAAATACTCAGGGGCTACTATAAACACTAGTAAGGTACACATCAATAATTTGTATATCAAATATAGCCTTGTTCACTTTGCCATCCACTACAAGAAATATGTCAACTAGTGACCTTCTGTCAGTGACCCTGGAAGAATTGGTCATAGATCTATGACAATTTCAGACCAATTGGTCAAAAGCTATTCGAGGGGCTCCAAACCCTAAACCATTGCGACCATTTTGGTCAGAAAGGTCGTAATTTCCTTACACGAAAAGGTCATAAAGCAAACAGCGCTAGTCTGCTGCCTTATTTCTAGTTGTTAACGACCAATATAGATGGTCATAGCCATGTAAATTGTGGTGGGTTGCTATGACTAGGCGCCACCTCATCAGTTTTGCCTATGTGTCATGTCCATGTGGTATTTTTTGCCCTAGGTTGTGAAGCAACCTATATATCTGTCATTCCCAAAATTCCTAGAAAAATCTCATAAATTCTTTGGGTCATATCTTCATCAAATATGTAAAAACCTTCCTTGCCTAGTTCAAAAATAATTCAAAAATATCTTCATCAACAGTTTGTGAAGGAAGTACCACTATGGCATGTCCAAATAGTATCCATTTTCTATAGTGCTTTTCTATGCCCAAATAACCATCCTCCACCAAATGCCAGCTCAATCCATTCATTATTTTGAGCCGAGCTTCAACATTCATATTTATGTCCAGTGTGGTAGTTTGCAAAGCAAGTACCACCTAGGCTCCTCCTTTTGAGATGAAAATTTGTGAAGACGGTCTTCTTAGTAACTGATCATCCTCAGCCAAAACTAACACCCATTAGCCATGTACATTTCCCGTACCGCTAATCAAACACTTGGCTGCTAATTCATGTTTGAGCATCGATCGGTCTCCTCGTGAGAATCTTATGATGTAATTTTCTTCCTAGCACCTACCTGGGGAGTTCCCAACCCACTAGACATGCCTAGGCCGCCGAGAACACATGTCAATGCCACGGTCACGTGGTGACCACGTGGCGGCATGCGAGTTTACGCACTCTAGAGTTGGGGCCCTCGACCACCGTCCAAACCTTGATGTATCACCACCAAACCATGTATTTATGATTAAATAGGTACTTATCTAACTAGAAAGTACTTTTGGAAAAAATAAATAGCAAACTATGAGGCAGTTGCAGTTCAAATTTGACTTGCTTCCTGCTGAATTGGCGGAAATTTGTCTTTTTCACCAGAGGTGGATCAATACTTTTGACACCCAACCATTTTGTCAATTGTGCATTAAATATGGCCAAGTATTTTATAAAATTGATTTGGTCCAATTTTGCAACAATTATTTGGGAGGTCCTTCACAAAAAAACCTCATTTCAGGCACTCAAAAAATGGAAAATGGCTCTTTTGTGCAATGAAAGTGAAAACTCCCTTAGGCAACATTGTTTGGAATTCCCAGATGCACCCTTGTGCACAATATGAGGTCATTTCAACAAACTATGCCATGAATGTGGCCATAAGATTGATCATTTGGCTTGACAGCCATGAATCTTCACCCATGACAGCTCATTTCTAAGAACACTTTTTTAAATAAGTTTCGGTATTACAAGTTTATTATTTTTCCTGGAAACTTGGTCACATATAATGACACAATGTGAAGGTTTTCCATTTTTATGATTTTTTTTGAATTTGTTATGCCTGTTTCAAAACGCGGTCAAAACGGCGGGAATGACCGTTCCTAGCTAGTTGTTGAATCTTGGAATTTTTTGGTGTTTCTCTGATAAAATAGATACTTTTGTACCTAAAAATGATTTTTAGAAAAAATAAAAAGCAAACTATGTGGCAGCTACAGTTCAAATTTGACCCGCTTCCTACTGAATTGGCGGAAATTTGTCTTTTTCACCAGAGGTGGATCGAATCTTTTGACACCCAACCATTTGGTCAATTGTGCATTAAATATGGCCTAGTATTTTAGAAAATTGATTTGGTCCAATTTTGCAACAATTATTTGGGAGGTCCTTCACAAAAAAACCTCATTTCAGGCACTCGAAAAATGGAAAATGGCTCTTTTGTGCAATGAAAGTGAATACTCCCTTAGGCAACAATGTTTGGATTTACAAGATGCACCCTTGTGCACAATATGAGGTCATTTGAACAAACTAGGCCATGAATGTGGCCATAAGATTGATCATTTGGCTTGAAAGCCATGAATCTTCACGCATGACAGCTCATTTCTAAGAACACTTTTTAAAATAAATTTACGTATTACAAGTTTATTATTTTTCCTGGAAACTTGGTCACATATAATGACACAATGCGAAGGTTTTCCAATTTTTTGATTATTTTTGAATATAAAATGCGGTCAAACGGCGGGAATGACCGTTCCTAGCTAGTTGTTGGATCTTGGAATTTTTTTGGTGTTTCTCTGATAATATAGATACTTTTGTACCTAAAAATTATTTTTAGAAAAAATAAAAAGCAAACTATGTGGCAGCTGCAGTTCAAATTTGACCCGCTTCCTACTGAATCGGCGGAAATTTGTCTTTTTCACCAGAGGTGGATCGAATCTTTTAACACCCAACCATTTTGTCAATTGTGCATTAAATATGGCCTAGTATTTGAGAAAATTGATTTGGTCCAATTTTGCGACAATTATTTGGGAGGTCCTTCACAAAAAAACCTCGTTTGAGGCACTCGAAAAATGGAAAATGGCTCTTTTGTGCAATGAAACTGAAAACTTCCTTAGGCAACATTGTTTGGAATTCCAAGATGCACCCTTGTGCACAATATGAGGTCATTTGAACAAACTATGCCATGAATGTGGCCATAAGATTGATCATTTGGCTTGAAAGCCATGAATCTTCACGCATGACAGCTCATTTCTGAGAACACTTTTTTAAATAAATTTAGGTATTACAAGTTTATTATTTTACCTGGAAACTTGGTCACATATAATGACACAATGCGAAGGTTTTCCAATTTTTTGTTTATTTTTTAATTTAAAATGCGGTCAAAACGGCGGGAATGACCGTTCCTAGCTAGTTGTTGAATCTTGGAATTTTTTTGGTGTTTCTCTGATAAAATAGATACTTTTGTACCTAAAAATGATTTTTAGAAAAAATAAAAAGCAAACTATGTGGCAGCTGCAGTTCAAATTTGACTCGCTTCCTATTGAATCGGCGGAAATTTGTCTTTTTCACCAGAGGTGGATCGAATCTTTTGACACCCAACCATTTTGTCAGTTGTGCATTAAATATGGCCTAGTATTTAGAAAATTGATTTGGTCCAATTTTGCAACAATTATTTGGGAGGTCCTTCACAAAAAAACCTCATTTCAGGCACTCGAAAAATGGAAAATGGCTCTTTTGTGCAATGAAAGTGAAAAATCCCTTTGGCAACATTGTTTGGAATTCCAACATGCACCCTTGTGCACAATATGAGGTCATTTGAACAAACTATGCCATGAATGTGGCCATAAGATTGATCATTTGGCTTGAAAGCCATGAATCTTCACGCATGACAGCTCATTTCTGAGAACACTTTTTTAAATAAATTTCAGTATTACAAGTTTATTATTTTTCCTGGAAACTTGGTCACATATAATGACACTATGCGAAGGTTTTCCAATTTTTTGATTTTTTTGAATTTTTTATGCCCGTTTCAAAATGCGGTCAAAATGGCGGGCTTGACCATTTGTATCTATGTGTGGAATCTTGCAAAACTATTGGCGCATCTCTGATGAAATATATACTTGTGTATCTTAAAATGATTTATGTAAAAAATAACGTGCAAGATATGAAGTAGCTGTAGTTCAAATTTGAGCCAGTCCCAGCTGATTCGGAAGGAACCCATTTAAATGGCCAAAAATAGGTAGAAAGATTGGAAATGCATTAAAGTTTGTGATCATTCATAAAATGTGGTATAATTTGAGTGAAAATTTTAGTGGTGCCATTTTGCAAAATAATACGGGCAGTTGTTCACATTTTACTATGTTTTAGCACTTAGAAACTATTTTAAATGACAAAAATATCGAACCAATCAGGATCTCTCACGCGGATCGCCCCGCTCTATGAAATCTGAGTCGTCCACGGCGGATGGATCCAACGTCCACCCTCTCATCCACCCACACCCACCCACTCTCCCCCGCACACCACTCGTCCCCCGCACGACTTCCCCTCCTCTCTCTCCCAGATCCATACGCCGCCTCCGCCATCGCCATCCTCTCCCCTTCCCGCAGATCCAAAACCACGGTGACGGTCGTGCGGATCGGAAAGCCATGGGAGCGGACCTCATGGATCCATCTCCCTCACCCCCTCAGCCCCCATGCACCCATGCCCGCCACCCCCAATCCTCTCCCTTCCTCTGTGATCTCGATTGGCCCTGCTCTCTACCGCCCGCCTCGACTTCGCCGGAGATAGAGGCGTCGCCGCCCAGCAACCACGGCTTTCTTGCTCGCCGACGAGCACGGCGCTCCATCAACCTGGCCGGATCCGGCGTGCGCGTGGCCTGTCTAGGGTCTCCGGCCACCAAGACGGGACAACACCGTCGGCTCCCTCGGCTCCGGGGACTGTGACCGGACCGACGACTGGCAGCGGGCGTCTCTCCCATGTAATAGATGAGATCCGTCTCCCTCCCGCCTTTATCCTTGGTTCGTTCTCGCTTGCCGCGTCGGATCTGTTCATGATATGCACTAGATAGTGATGCCGAGGTCAAGAGTTTGTTAGTGCTCGATGGATCTCTTCCGTAGGTTAGGAGCTGGAGGCAATTTCTTGATGATGCCTCCAGTGCAGCAACGGTTGACACCCTCCTCGTCTTTGCGTAGTTGCAGTCCCCTGAAGCCAATGCATAAATACATGCAAGGTATTTTTATTTCTTGCGCACGTGAGTTAGTTTCAATTGAACTATAGAGCATGGCTTACAGACGTAGTTGGGGGGTGTCAAGTGCCTACCAGTGTAGCTGAACTTTGTGTAGTCGGAACAGGTTGCATTTTGCATTCGTTGGGGTACTTCGCCATCATACAGCAATACCGATCGAGTACGGATGTTATGGAGTACTACTTTATAGTACTAGCATAGAAGTGACAGAGTTTCAGAGCAAGGAACAACTGACAGGGTCGGTACTGGCGTAGAGTTTAGTACACTGTAGTTTTACCTGAACAGAGTTGTAGACTATACTCTCTAGTTTTTGCTGAACAGAGTTAAAAGATTGTACAATGTGGTTTGTGCTGAACAGAGTTCTATACTGCATTCTATATCTTGTGATGAACAGAGTGTTTCTAGAAGCAAAAGATTCGTTCGGTTGGTAGCTTCATGTGCTAATGTGCGACCAACACGTGACTTGTTTGTAGCATCTGTTGACAAAAATGTCAGTCATTATAACTGACAGTGTGCCTTGACATGTTTATATGTTATCATGCTTAGGAATCAACTACTCTATATATTTTTTGCATCTCTGTCACATCCAATCGTGATTCAGGATGTACTAATTCTTGTATGCTATCCTATTCTTACCAGCATAGAAGTGAAGTGTGTAGGACTGGTATTATGCCCCTGTGTTATTTGTGTTCTTCACAGGTTACACGCAGTCGGTCTTCCAAGGTCTGTCGTGCGTCCTGCTAGTGTTCACAGCCTTCCAAGTTCATGGGGGTCTTGTTTGTTTGTTCATGTGATGATTCTTCTACACATTTCATAGTTTCTTATACATAGGCACTACATTTTGGGTAAATCCTGTGCAGATTATGAAGTAACTTGGGTGCCTCGGTAACCATCTTCTTCGTTCTTTTGCAGTTGTGGAGACCACGGATGGGACTATCGCAGTTGCTTCTCCGTTTCACGGGCATCAGGAAGGTACTAATTACCATTTCCTCTCTCTAGTTCTTACTCACCACACAACAAGGCAAGGCATATCTGACCATCGCAGGGCCCTTTGCTACATTTGTTGTTCTATGTAATTGGAGAGCTGCTCAAAAGGCTTTCTTCCATATGCTTATGTGTTGCTTTATTTAACAGCGGTACATTACAGTGATCACAAGTTTTTGTTGAAAGCAGTAGAAGAGGGAGTTGACTATGGTCATGGAGGCCTGTTTGGCTCCGACGCCATGGATGCCGCTGCGCTCTCTCATTGTCCTCCTCCCTGACCCCTAGGCACATCGGGCCGCTGTGCTTCTTCTAGTTTCACATGTAGGCTTTTCAAAGTATTTTGGATGCTGATAATATCAACTTAGTTCCTTGAATGTGATATATAGATTCTTCCCTTGTTTTAACTGATTGCCAGAAACTGTACATTCCTGGTTGACAGTCATGAACTTTTATTGTTGGTAATCTAAAATATTCTTCATATTTAGTGTCCAAATACAGTCCAAAGATAAATCTTAGCTGTAAATATTCTACATATATAGTGTTCAATTTGATCTATAAGATCTGAGTTTATTGTACTATTAATGGTGATAAGATTGCCGCTAGTATATTCTGTACATTTCTTGTTTGGGTCTGGGCTAGAAAATAATGTCAGTTCTGCTCTAGCAAAACTTACCAGTTTCTGCCTTTCCCTACTTTAAACCATCTGAAAAGGCTAGCATGATTATTGAAGCCCATGACCTTTTGCCCATCCATCCTCGAGCTTTTATTTCTGGGGTTTACTTCATCAGAACTTTGTGATGAGTTACCAGCAATGTCCCTTTACCGAAGCCCTGTCATTGTAGTAGGGTTGCCTGCGGGGCAGTCGGCACATGCATGATGTTGCATTCCTGCCAATCATGTTTGCTTAGATGTTTGGCTTCCTACTTTTGTATTGTTTTGTAATGTATTGTTTTGTATTTTCTACATCCGAGTCTCAGTCCTCCTGCACAGCAAGGAGCTGGACCAAGGGGGCAAGCAGCGCTGCTGGTTCCTTGAGACATGTGCAACACATTCAACTTGTAGTACTCCAGCAATCCAGTAATTTTGCTTAGAGTATTTAACAAGGTTGAACTGTACATGTGTGGAGTAATTTCGCTTGGATTATTTAACAAGATTCAGCAAGATTTAACTTACTTTTCCAGTTAATTAAATGGACATCTTGGATTAGTTAGAAAATCATGAATTATTTGCAAAAATCCATAGAAGTATTGTACTCCAGTGTGCATTACTTACATAAACTTGCTTGCAAGCTTATTTTCTGACTTGTATATTCTGAAACTGAAAAAGCTTAGTTAACTTCTGTTAAGTTTCGGTAATATTAAATGGAGTATTTACTGTAAATTTTGCACATCACAATAATTTCACTTGTTGCTAACTGCTGTAATATTCAGTGGGACCTTGAAATCACATATTTGTTTGGGCATGTGCTATATGTACCATTTTAGTAGTCCACATATTTCTGTCCTGCTAGTCTTTTTTAAACTTCTTGTGAGATTGAAGTATTCGTTCTGATGTCTGGTTTGCTGATTGTTGTAGACAGATGTATGAAACCTCTTAACTGTGGACGACAACGACTTGAGAAGGACCATCATCACCCATCAAGTACGCCATTGAGGTAATTCACCAGTCCCTCTAGCACCAACTATCTATTTTCTCTAGTATGCTTAGGTTTTTCATGCTGTTGTGGTACCCCATTGCTGTTGCGTTGAATCTCATGCCAGCGCTGGTGCGCCTGTGGCTTGATGTGCTGTGGTCTTTATCTGTGTAGGTTTTGTTTGATGATATGCTTAGATTATGATCATAAGCAAGGTGGTTTGATGATGCTGAGGCCAGCTGTTAAACCATGATATAGTTGATGGAACTGAGCTTAATATTCATGTGTGTATGTGTATGTGTGTCGAGTAAAGTTGTGGTTTGTGCTGCTCCTTTATAACGTGATGAAACAAAGAATGTCCTTTACTCCTTTTTTGAATGGAATGTTCATAATATATTGGCTCCAGTTTTTCTAATTTTTATCAGCTAATTCATGTAACAGGGCGTCCGTGGAAGGCCCAGTCCTGACTCTCAAGTGAGTCCGGCATTTGATCACTATTGAAGGAGCTACATGTAGAAGAAGAAAACACTTGTAGAGCTTGTAACTGATTCCCATAGTTGTAGAGATTGTAAATGCTACAGCTTGTAGGACGTGTCATTTGTAGAGCTTGTAAATAAGCTTGTATATGCCACAGCTTGTAGGACGTGTCATTTGTAGAGCTTGTATTGAATCTGGCTATTTTTATTTGAAGTATCATGTGTGTTTTTTGCTTGCCAATTTAACTACTGGTTATTTTCTTATTGTCAAATTGAAATATGAAGAATGTGGGCCTAATAGCTAGGACCCACTTATCAGAACCTGACAAGTGGGACCTGTTTGACTAGTGGACCCATTTTATAAAAAAAAACTAAAACTGTTGTACAAAAAGGCCATGACCCATGAAATAAAAAGGCCGAATTACTGGGCCAGCCCATGTAGCTAGCAAAAATTAATAGGAAAAATAAATATTAAAAAGGCCGAATTAATGGGCTCGGCCCATGTAAAACACCTAATTGGATCGCGCTGAATCTTGTGCCACATCAGCTTGCCACGCTGGATGCCTATGTGGCCTAGGGAGGTTGCTAGTGACCAAAACGCCACAGTAGGAATATTTTTGTCGTAAACGTCCACGACCTTCTCACAGAGAAGGTCGCTATAGTCAGTTAACGGCCCTCAGCTTTTGACCTTCTGTTTTTGGTCAAAAAAAGGTCACAAATGAAAAACAATGACCTTTAGTGACCAATAATCAAGGTCACAAGTTGACATATTTCTTGTAGTGATCCTTCTTATCCACCAAATTTTCAGGGCATTTCCGCTTCCAGTGACCATTTCCTTTGCAGTAGAAGCACTTAGTTTCAGGCTTTGGTCCAGCTTTGGGCTTCTTCACGGGAGTGACAACTTGCTTTCCATTCTACTTGAAGTTACCTTTCTTTTCCTTTGCCCTTTTCTTGAAACTAGTGATCTTGTTTAATCATCAACAATTGATGTTTTTTCTTGATTTCTACCTTCATTGATTTCAGCATCACGAAGAGCTCGGTAATCATTTTCATCATCCCTTGCATTATAGTTCATCACGAAGTTCCAGTAACTTGGTGATGGTGACTAGAGAACTCTGCCAATCACTATCTTATCTGGAAGATTAACTCCCACTTGATTCAAGCGATTGTAGTACTCAGACAATCTAGGCACTTGCTCACTAGTTGAGCAATTCTCCTCCATCTTTTAGGCGAAGTATTTGTTAGAGGTCTCATACCTCTTGACACGGGCATGAGTCTGAAATACCAATTTCATCTCATGGAACATCTCATATGTTCCGTGACATTTCAAAAACATTTTTGTCGTCCCGGTTCTAAGCCATAAAGCATGGTGCACAAAACTATCAAGTATTCATCATATTGAGCTAGCCAAACATTCATAACATATGCATCTGCTCCTGCAATAGGTCCATCACCTGGCGGTGCATCAAGGACATAATTCTTCTATGCAGTAATGAGGATAAACCTCAGATCATAGACCAAGTTCGCATCATTGCTACTAACATCTTTCAATTTAGTTTTCTCTAGGAACACATATAAAAACATAGGGAAGCAAAAAACATAGGGAAGCAACAACGCGAGCTATTGATCTACAACATAATTTGCAAAATACTACCAGGACTAAGTTCATGATATATTAAAGTTCAATTAATCATATTACTTAAGAACTCCCACTTAGATAGACATCCCTCTAATCATTTAAGTGATCACGTGATCCAAATCAACTAAACCATAACCGATCATCACGTGAAATGGAGTAGTTTTCAATGGGAACATCATTATGTTGATCATATCTACTATATGATTCACGCTCGACCTTTCGGTCTAAGTGTTCCGAGGCCATATCTGCATATGCTAGGCTCGTCAAGTTTAACCTGAGTATTCTGCGTGTGCAAAACTGGCTTGCACCCGTTGTAGATGGACGTAGAGCTTATCACACCCGATCATCACGTGGTGTCTGGGCACGACGAACTTTGGCAACGGTGCGTACTCAGGGAGAAGAATTTTATCTTGAAATTTAGTGAGAGATCATCTTATAATGCTACCGTCAATCAAAGCAAGATAAGATGCATAAAGGATAAACATCACATGCAATCAATATAAGTGATATGATATGGCCATCATCATCTTGTGCTTGTAATCTCCATCTCCGAAGCACCATCATGATCACCATCGTCACAGGCGCGACACCTTTATCTCCATCGTAGCATCGTTGTCGTTTCGCTACCTATTGCTTCTAAGACTATCGCTACCGCTTAGTGATAAAGTAAAGAAATTACAGGGCGATTGCATTGCATACAATAAAGCGACAACCATATGGCCCCTGCCAGTTGCCGATAACTCGGTTACAAAACATGATCATCTCATACAATAAAATATAGCATCATGTCTTGACCATATCACATCACAACATGCCCTGCAAAAACAAGTTAGACGTCCTCTACTTTGTTGTTGCAAGTTTTACGTGGCTGCTACGGGCTGAACAAGAACCGTTCTTACCTACGCATCAAAACCACAATGATACTTCGTCAAGTTAGTGTAGTTTTAACCTTCTCAAGGACCAGGCGTAGCCACACTCGGTTCAACTAAAGTTGGAGAAACTGACACCCACCAGCCACCTGTGTGCAAAGCACGTCGGTAGAACCAGTCTCGCGTAAGCGTACGCGTAATGTCGGTCCGTGCCGCTTCATCCAACAATACCGCCGAACCAAAGTATGACATGTTGGTAAGCAGTATGACTTGTATCGCCCACAACTCACTTGTGTTATACTCGTGCATATAACATCAATGCATAAAACCTAGGCTCGGATGCCACTGTTGGGGAACGTAGTAATTTCAAAAAAAATCCTACGCACACGCAAGATCATGGTAATGCATAGCAACGAGAGGGGAGAGTGTGTCCACGTACCCTCGTAGACCGAAAGCGGAAGCGTTAGCACAATGCGAATGATGTAGTCGTACGTCTTCACGGCCCGACCGATCAAGCACCAAAACTACGGCACCTCCGACTTCTAGCACATGTTCAGCTCGATGACGTCCCTCGGACTCCGATCCAGTCTAGTGTGGAGGGAGAGTTCCGTCAGCATGATGGCGTGGTGACGATCTTTATGTTCTACCATCGCAGGGCTTCGCGTAAGCACTGCCACAATATTATCGAGGAGGACTATGGTGGAGGGGGGCACCGCACACGGCTAAGAGATCAAGAAATCAATTGTTGTGTCTATGGGGTGCCCCCCTGCCCCCGTATATAAAGGAGCGAGGGGGGAGGCGGCCGGCCAGGAGGGGGCGCGCCAAGGGGAGTCCTACTCCCACCGGGAGTAGGACTCCCTCCTTTCCTTGTCCAAGTAGGAGAGGGGGAAGGAAGGGAGAGAGGGGAAGAAGGAAAGGGGGCGCCCCTCCCCCTCCTTGTCCAATTCGGACTAGAGGGGAGGGGGCGCGCGGCCTGCCCTGGCCGCCCTCCTCTTCTCCACTTTGGGCCCAAGTGGCCCATTAACCCCCGCGGGGGGTTCCGGTAACCCCCCGGTTCTCCGGTATATATGCGATAACCTCCGAAACTCATTCCGGTGTCCGAATATAGTCGTCCAATATACCAATCTTCATGTCTCGACCATTTCGAGACTCCTCGTCATGTCCGTAACGACATTTGGGACTCTAAACAAACTTCGGTACATCAAAACTCATAAACTCATAATATAACTGTCATCGAAACCTTAAGCGTGTGGACCCTATGGGTTCGAGAACTATGTAGACATGACCGAGAACTATTTCCGGTCAATTACCAATAGCGGAACCTGGATGCTCATATTGGCTCCCACATATTCTACGCAGATCTTTATCGGTCAAACCGCATAACAACATACGTTGTTCCCTTTGTCATCGGCATGTTACTTGCCCAAGATTTGATCGTCGGTATCTCAATACCTAGTTCAATCTCGTTACCGGCAAGTCTCTTTACTCGTTAGGTAATACATCATCTCACAACTAACTCATTAGTCACATTGCTTGCAAGGCTTATAGTGATGTGTATTACCGAGAGGGCCCAGAGATACCTCTCCGACAATCAGAGTGACAAATCCTAATCTCAAAATACGCCAACCCAACAAGTACCTTTGGAGACACCTGTAGAGCACCTTTATAATCACCCAGTTACGTTGTGACGTTTGGTAGCCCACAAAGTGTTCCTCCGATAAACTGGAGTTGCATAATCTCATAGTCATAGGAACATGTATAAGTCATGAAGAAAGCAGTAGCAACATACTAAACGATCAAGTGCTAAGCTAATGGAATGGGTCAAGTCAATCACATCATTCTCCTAATGATGTGATCCTGTTAATCAAATGACAACTCTTTGTCCATGGCTAGGAAACATTACCATCTTTGATAAATGAGCTAGTCAAGTAGAGGCATACTAGTGACATTATGTTTGTCTATGTATTCACACATGTATTATGTTTTCGGTTAATACAATTCTAGCATGAATAATAAACATTTATCATGAAATAAGGAAATAAATAATAACTTTATTATTGCCTCTAGGGCATATTTCCTTCACCATTACCCTCCTCCAGCGATTGCGGGATTGAGACAGAGATTGTGGGGAGTTGCTAGTTGAGATGGAGCGGCAATGGTGTTTTCGAAATTGAGCGGCTACGAAAACACAGTTGCCTTTTTGTGGGAAGGTTTAAGTCGTGGAGGAGGCGATTGTACGCGGCTTTGTCCTGGTAGTGGGGGCCGTATACATGCGCTCGCTGTTGCAGTGCGTCCTTGCAACCGCCGAGCGCCGAGTGGTAGTGCTTGCGGTGGCCGGGAAAAATCAACCATCAAAGCGTCCGATTATGGACGTACAAATGTTTTTGCACCTTTCCCAATGCATGCCACTACTACCACACGACAAATGCTCTAGAGACTTCACACATGTGGACCCACAACCAATAATCTCCAAGTAGGTATTTGCACCCATGCCTCTACTACAACACTTCCCTACCCATGACTCTCACGTGCCCGTGATGACACACGCTCGTAACACTAAAGACTTCACAACCATGACTCTCTTAGTGAATCTTCGGATGCATGCCCCTGCTACCACACATTTGTGCATCCACAGAGTTGATACCAGTGCCTCTAGAATTCCAACGTCGGTGCATGTAGAGCCTGGTGTTCCATGCCTCACATGTCTATTAAGATGCTATAGCGAACAAAAAAAACCACAACCAGGCGGCACGAATCTTGATGCTGAAATTGGACCGTCGAAGATTATAGACGGTTCCACCATTCCATCTCTCCCACCTCCACTACTCTCTTGCTTCCTCTCTTCGATAGTAAATCTTGAAAAATTCCACACTCACACACGGTCTCCTCCTCCCTTCTGCACACGGGCCCAAATTCGAACTAGAGATCCCCTCACAAAACAATGGCGGCGAAGATCACAACAAAAAAAGAGGAATAGACAGAATAGAACAATGGAGGCGAAAACCCGAGCACAAGAAATCAAAGGTAAATATGAATCTATCCCATTACATTCCTTGAGGTAGATCGTAACGATTTCTCCATTTCCAGAGACAGCAACCCTAGCCACCGCAACAGCCGAGTTTTGCACTATCCAAAATCAACTTGTCTAACAAATTGAAGTACTCTACACACGAGATTTAATAGAAACGCTACTGCTCCGTGCTACGGAGCTTTCGCCACACGATATGTGCTTAAACGTACTATACCTGTCATATCACTAACTAGAATACCTCAAACGATTCAAACACTGCGAGCATACTGAGAGCTCAAACCTGGTAATTACACCAGATTTTCTTCATCCCTTGTCCCTTGATTGTAACTGTTTTCAAGTTAAGTGCCTCATGTCTGTCACTGCAGTGGCTTTACTTCAGTGCCTCATGTACCTCCATCCGTGCCTCCTGTGCGTTCAATGCCATGCCTCTTGTGCCTACATCCACGTGCCTCGTGTGACAGTTGCCGTGACTCTTACGGGGACCATCATGCCACACCCACCCGACTTCACAACCATGGTTCTCTAACCAAATAGTGGGACCCATGACTCTGCAACTACATTTTCATGCATCCAGAGCATGCACTTACGTGCCTGTGCTCCCTTCACTTTAGTGCCTTCCGTGCCTGCACCCATGTGCATAATGTGGCATGCGCCGAAACTCTTATACGGTCCCGATGCCACGCCCACATGGTTCCTGAGACTTCACAACCATGCCTCTGTAACCAAGAATTCTGATACATGCCTCTGCCAACACACTCTTGTGCATCCACAGGGTTGATACCCCGTGTCTCGAGAAGCCGCAAGTCCATGCCTGTGCTGCCTTTAATGCCATGCCTCTTGTGCTTGGATCCACGTGCCTCACGTGACACTTGTCATGACTCTTACGTGCCCCGTAGTGCCATACCCACGTGATTTCACAACCATGGTTCTCTAACCGAATAGTCGGACCCATGACTCTGCCGCCACACTTTTGTGCATCCAGAATGTGCACGTACGTTCATGTGGTTCCTTCACTTATGTGCCTTCCGTACCTGCACCCACGTGTCTAATGTGACGTGCGTCATGACTCTTACGTGGTCCCATTGCCACTTCCGCGTGGCTGCTGAGTTTTCTAGCACATGCCTCTGCTACCACACTCTGTGTATCCACAGGGTTGATACCCCATTTCTCGAGAAGCCGCAAGTCCGTCCCTGCGTTGCCTTGAGTGTCGTGCCTGCTGTGGGTCCATCCACTTGCCTCACATGACACTTACTGTGACTTTTAAGTGCCCTGTAGTGCCACACCCACGTGACTTCACAACTGTGGTTATCTAACCGAGTAGTCCATCCCATGCCTCTGCCGCCACACTTGCATCTTAGCCAGACGGTGCACACCCATGACTTTACAAAACACACGTACGTGCCACTGGTGGTTTCTCTTTTTGTGCCTTCTGTGCCTGCACCCATGTGCCTAAAGTGACATGCGCCGTGACTCTTACATGGTCCCACTGCCAATCCCGCGTCGCTCCTGAGACTTCACAACCATATGCCTCTTTCACCGAGCATTCTGACACATGCCTCTGCCACCACACTCCAGTACAACCACAGGGTTGATACCCATGCCTCGATAAGACGCAAGTCCGTGCTTGTGTTGGCTTCATTTCAGTGCCTCTGATGCCTACATCCACGTGCCTCGCGTGACACTTGCATGTCCCGTGGTTCTCTAACTGACTATTACAAGCTCCACTTTTGTGCCTCTTATTCCTGCATCTGCGTGCCTGTACAACCTGCACTTCCGTGCCTTGTGTGCCTGCATCCACATGCCTGTAGAGAGGCTCCACTTCCGCACTGCAATCCTAACCACTAATAAAAAATACTATAGCAAACAAAAAAACCCAAGCCAAGGAGAACGAATCTTGATGCTCAAACGGACGCTTGGAGATTAAAGACGGTTCGATGGTTTCCATCTCTCCTCCCTCTTCTACTATCTTGCTTCCCCTTTCGCAAAGTAAATCTCGAAACCTTCATCACTCCCGCATGCTCTTCTCCTTCCTTCTACACAGAAACACAAATTCAAAACCGAGTTCGCGTCACCGAACAACCGCCACCTCGTTCACCAAACGCCCTCCAATCCGACATACAGACAGCCAAACACTACCCGCGACAACACCAATAACCCCGCCGGCTGCGGTGACCGATGGAAAGGACTTCAACAACGGCGGCGGAAATCGCAACAAAAAAAGAGCAACGACACAATAAGCGGATGGAAGCGAAGAACACCACACAAGTAATTGAAGGTAAATATCATTCTGTCCCATTACATTCAACCGGGTAGATCATAGCGATTTTCCACTTCCAGGGATAACAACCCTAGCCACCGCTACCAAAGAGTTTTGCAATACCCTAAATCACTTTGTCTAACAAATTGAACTAGCGTAGAGATGAGATTTAATAGAAATGCTACTGCTCTCCGCCCTAGACTATTCGCCAGACGATAAGTGCTCAAATTTACTATACCTGCAACATCACTAAGTAGAATACATCAGTAGATCCAAACCCCGCAAGTATCCTAAGAGGCCAAACCTGATAACATCGCACGATTTTCTACATCCCTTGTCCCTTGACTATAACCGTTTTTCAAATTAAGTGCCCTTGGAGTGAAAAAACATGAACAAAAAATAGATGTACCCTGTGCTTCTAGGGTGAAACAACCCGTGCCTCTCTATCCATAAAATTTGTTTTCACACAACGCAGTTTTTTTCTGTGACACTCAACTTTGCTTCTAACGCCCGGCCATTTTTGATGCAGCAATGAGAAACCCTCAAGAAGAAGCTAACACTCAGCAAAGTACTGACGAAGACCCTGCCGAAGAGCATGCAATACTGCAAGCTCCTGTCAAAGGTTTGAGCAAAGTGTCAACTGTCGATCTACCAAAAACTATATAGAGACATTAATAACTTAGCTGCTCTCCTTGACAATAATAACTTAATTATGTCTACAATTAAAACTACCTGCCACTTTATATAGATTTGTTTATAGAAAACTTTAAAAATGTTCACACATTATCTTATATCTTTACCTAATAATAAAGCAAATTGGGTTTCTTTCGTCCGTCATGGCATTTTTCAGAAAAGTCCCTCTATTTCAAAGAATTCAACTCGCAGTCCTGTTTTAAGTTAAAATGAATCAGTTTTTCATATTTTACACAAAAGTCCCTGTGTTTTGTTGAAATCAACCCGCAGTCTGGATTTAACTCACACCCGAACCGTTATTTTACATTTTTTGAACCCCCCTGATGTTTTAGGTAATTCATCCACGGATCATATTTTAGTCAAACAATGTTTTCTTAAATCATCCATATCTTTTAAACCATAACTTCGATTTGAACATGTTATATATGAAATTTGATTGGAAAAATATGTAGAATATGAATATGATATTATTTTCACCTGTTAATTATTTTTAAATATTATTTTTGCATATATTTATGTCAAATAAATGATTTTCTAAATTATCCATATCTTTTAAACCGTTAATTTGATTTTAACATATTATATATATGAAATTTTATTAGAAAAATATGTGGAATCTAAATATGATGTTAATTTTACCTGTGAAATATTCTTAAAATATCATTTTGGGCGCAAACTTATGCGACCCAGATTGCAAATAAACACCCCACTATAACAATATAGGGAAACGAAAACATCAATACCTACACATGCATACCACTGGAAAATGTCACAGGGGAAAACAACAGATTTCTCATCGCGAGAGTGAGAGAAAGTGTGAGAGAGAGAGAGAGGAGGGAGGGAGAGGGAGGAGAGAGGGAGAGAGAGACGCCTTAGGATTAAACATATTCAAACACTTTTTTTTGTTTTGTGTGAACACCGAGGCCATCGCCGTCGAGGGTGAGAAGGAGGATTAGCGACAACACAAATATGATGCCTCGGAAAAATAAAGGAGATGGACCTATTGTGGTATTGGGTGATGGTTGTTGGGTTAAGAGTGTGTGTTATGTTTTCTCTCCCATTGCAACGCATGGGCTCTTTTGCTAGTTTAATTCAAAAACAGTATATCTTACCAAGTAAATCTGCAATTCTACTTGATGATATTGCTCCCATTATGAAATATCACCTGGAGTGTGCATTTTTCTTTCAGAAAATGATTCACCCTAACTTCACTTCCCCGGCTGCACTTATAACTATAATTAATATTTTTTTTCCATCCCCTGATTACCTCAATAGATAACACTAGTAATAACCTTTTTTAACAGAAAAAAAGAAACTAAAAATCCCCTATGGGAGTTTCAGATTACTTATGCATAATCATGGAAGATATATTTTTTAAATTTGTATCAATTTTTTCGGACAAAACTATATCCTTTTTTTTGTTACCTGGTCATTATGCAGGACACGAAGATGATGATCTTGAAATCACAAAAACACAGAACATGTCTCCTCATTCGTTAGAAAAGGACACACAACAAAACATGAAGAACAAAGAACCTGAAATGGTAACTTACACGAGCCTCAACAAGAGTAAGAATTTAGCAACAAGCAAAAAAAGATAAAATCATATACCAGCACTATTTTTATTGCTGGAACAAAAAGGCAAAAGCAAAAGGACAATCCTGAAAACATTGTCAACACTAGTACCTTGCAGCATCAACCATTGCTTGTAATGGTACTCCCGCCAACAGCACCAACCGCCACGAAGAAACAAGGTGAAAGCAAGAAGAAAAACAAACAACAAAGGGTAGAAGAAGAACAAGACAATCTCAACAGCAAAGGTTCAAATATCGATGATGCCGATGGTGACAGACAACATGATGCAGATTTCATTCCTACGGACAAGGGGGATGCCGAACAGCACGACAGTGACACAGAACAGGACGACGATGTAAAAACGCACTTATGTACTAATTTTGAAAAGCACTATTCAGCACTCAAGATCTAACGTTCCTTTCTAACAAAACCCTTTTTTTTTTGAAACAGCCCAAATCAAGCCAGAAGGTCATAAAGAGGAGAAAGACAAGCGGAAAAGAATTGGCAGCACCAACAGTTGATGAAGAAGAGGAAGCAACAAACGAAGCAAATGCAAAATCAAGTCAGGGGCAGCATTCGCTCATGTCAAGAAAGCATGGAAATTACTTAAAGAACGTCACAAGCAAGATATTAGCACTGCGGGATTTGGCAGCATAGAGAACTGCAAAATAACAAGCTCCATCTGCAGACCACTTGCAGCATACATCTACGACAACCTGGACACAGAAAGCATGACAATAACCTTCGGTGATGCTACCGAAGACAAAAATACCAAGATTACCAAGGAAGTTATCCACAAGATCTTTGGATACCCAAACGACATGCAAAAGTCAGCACCAAGGCCACAGAAAGATATTCTTTCAATGAAAGAACTGATGTCAGACCTTGGCTTCAAACAGCCAAATTTCAAACCAAAACAACTGTTCAAGAAGCTAGAAATATTGGTGAAACTAGACAACAAAGAATCAAACAGAAAATCAGTTAAAATATATTTCCTTATTTTTGTCCACAATGTTGTCTGCGGGTCTAGGGCCGCTATCTTCAGCCAACAAGCTATAATGGTGAAGGACATGGACTATGAAGAAATGGCAAAGATGAATTTCTGCGAGGTAATCATCGAAAGAATTAAGGAAGGAGCCAAGAAATGCCAGAAGCATAGGATGTTGATTCAGGAAGAAAAGAACAATAAGCGCCTCAATGGTTTGGTACAAGATTCAAAAGAGAGTGACAGAGTAATATTAGGCCCTAACTTTGCAGAGGTAAATTTTTAAAAAGAAAAATATTGTCTATATTGCAACACCTACTCTTTTTATATTGTTACACAACTGGTTTTTCTGACAGTTTTTCTATCGTAATTATTGTTTGCAACATATACTGGATTTAAAGAAACAGAAAACTATTGGAAAGTTTAAAAGTGAATTGCAAAAAACAAAGAATCAGCTAGTTCCCATGTATCTCAAAGAACATCAACGGAAAAAGCTCTCAACAGCAAACATGGTAACATCCCTTTCCTCCACGACAGTTATCAAATTACTTTATATTAAACTGTCATGTTAGCAACAAATATTTTTTATGCAGATATTCATTCCAATGGAGAAGGATGACCGCTACATACTATATATGCTGGACAAATATAAACACAAAGTTCACATTATTGATCCTCGAGAAGCGACTCCATAGGAATTAGAGAAAGAAAATATAGACATGGATCAATTGGATTTACTTGAAGCAGAACAAGTTCTTCGGGAATATGAAGACGCTGAAAAAGAAAGAGAAACACAGTTTTAGAAATATCATGTTCATAAGTCGGCAATTGTAAGTGTTTATACATAACAATATTTCCAGTTTTACAAGTTGAAATATTAAAACAATTACAAAATGCAATTCCCAGGTACCTAGGATTAAAGAAGTCTTCAACACCATACTTGGACAAACAATGAATGCAAAGAATACAAGATGGAAGATTCATACCATGCAAGATGTTCCAGTGGTAGAAAAGGGATAATCACCATTTTCTCTTTTAAATCTTGCATTCCTCAACAATGGTGAAAAGTTCATCGAAGACATCGAAGATTTGGCAGTAAGTCTTCAATGAAAATCTTCTCCTCTCGAATATATATATTTACTTATATACAACTTTTATGCACCAACTCTAATAATATACTTCTCTTCTCGGCAAAATTTCACAGGATGAAGTCGAAGACTGGAGGGGAGAGGCAATGTACATTCTTTTACGTAGCGAGATGAATCAAGTCAAAGGTAAAGAAATGGGTGACGAGATTAGCAAGATCTTCAGCAAAAATGAAGACTAAAACTTTTGATTTAGCCAGAGAGACTAACTCTATCAAGATGTGACAAAACAGTTTATCAATGACTCATATTTGTATGTAATGTAGTTAAAAATTGCGTGTTCATGTTGGAAAGGGAACATCATCAGAGAGTGCCAGTACACTATAAACAACAGTGCCTCTTTTTATTTGAACGACATCAGTGACTCTCAAAACAAACTCCTACCCATGACTCTAGAGATCACCGACCCATGCCTCCAGAGGCGACATGGCGTTGTGCCTCCAAAGCCTGCGTGACCATGCTCCCGGACTGTATCCATGCCCACACACATACCAAGAGCGCCTGAACCGTGGCTAGCTTCTACACACACGTGACTACATATGATTCACACCCGTGCCTCTGGAGGCGACAAGCCTCCATGCCTTTGTAGGATACACACATGTGCATGCACGCACATACCTCTAGAGCCTCAACCATGGCTAGCTGCTATGCACACATGACTCCATATGCTTCACACCCATGCCTCAAGAGGCGACATACCAAAGCCTTCATAGGATCGACACACATGCGTCCACGCACATACCTCTAGAGCCTCAACCATGGCTAGCTGATACACACACGTGACTGCACACGTGCCTCTGGAGGCGAAATACCAATGCCTTCGTAGGATCCACACATGTGCATGCACGCACATACCTCTAAAGCATCAACCATGACACGAACAACATGTCGCACGAACCAGCATGCCACACGAACTAGCATGTTGCACGACCAACACACACTTCGACCTATGCCCCCCCCCCTCAAGATGTTTCTGAAAATTAAATGAGCCAAAGGAGAGCAGGACGTTCACTAGCACCGGAGGCGCCATGTCACACCACGACGGACAACGCACCGCATGAACTAGCAAGCCGCACGAACCAGAACTTTCCAAGATGAACACACACTTTGATCTATGCCCCCTTTTAGATGTTTATGAAAATTAAACAAGCTGAAGGCGACCAGGATGTTCCCTAGCACCGGAGGTGCCGTGTCACACCACGACGGATAACGCGCCGCACGAACTAGCAAGCCGCACGAACCAGCACGCTGCATGACCAACACACACTTCGACCTGTGCCCCCACTTCAAGATGTTTATGAAAATTAAACGAGCCGAATGCGAGCAAGACGTTCCCTAGCGCCGGAGGCGCCGTGTCACACCACGACAGACAACGCACTGCACGAACTAGCAAGCCGCACGAACCAGCACGCTGCACGACAAACACACACTTTGACCTATGCCCCCCCTTCAAGATGTTTATGAAAATTAAACGACCGATGGTGAGCAGGACGTTCTCTAGCGCCGGAGGCACCGTGTCACAACACAACAGACAACGCGCTGCACGAACCAGCACACTGCACGACCAACACACACCTCGACCTAGGCCCCCCCTTCAAGATGTTTATGAAAATTAAACGATCCGAAGGTGAGTAGGACGTTTCCTAGGGCCAGAGGCGCCGTGTCACAACACAACGGAAAACGCGCTGCATGAACCAGCATGCTGCACGACCAACACACACTCTGACCTAGGCCCCCCTTCAAGATGTTTATGAAAATTAAACGAGCTGAAGGCGAGCAGGAGGTTCCCTTGCGCCGGAGGCGCCATGCTTCAATTTAGAAAAGTTATACAAACCATGCCTCTACTAGTATACAACTGTGCCTATACATAATTCACAGGATTGAACGATGATCTACAGTCATCATTTATTCGAAAGATCACATTTGATAGTGTTGGTAGTGCCCGGCCGTAACTACCCCATAAATCTCGATTTCCCGGAAATATAATGGGAACAGAAAGGGAAAAATAAAAGGGAAACAGGGAACCAACGTGGTCGGCAGTTATTTTCTTTGTATAATCGTACGAAAAGGGAAAAACGGAAAATTTTTGTAATTCGAGGGTCAAACTGCAAAGCGCACAAAACCACAAACCGAAAAGGGAAAACAGGGAACCAACCGAGCCAACTAATTTTCCCTTGCAGGAGCGCTCCGCGCGCGACACTTGTCACGTGCGGAGAGCTCCCGAACCCCTCGTTACGAGTGCTCCGAAGGAGCGCTCATTAACTAGTTGCTCTCTTTGTTTGGTCTGGTTGCTCCTCAGACCGAACGTTCGATCCTTATCGGGGTCCAAAAGATAAAAGTCTGAGGGTCATAATCAGCACCAATACTGATTCCTTCCCAGATCTGGAGCGACTATGGTTCCTCTTTAAGTACACTGAGACACCATCGCTGCCCCGAAACCGGAAGCAAGAAATCAACGTCTCGAAATCCAACATCGAAGGGGAAGGGATATCTACGCAATCTGGCGGAGTTCTTCCCGCCGAAGTGGACTGAGTAAAGGAAGCATACCCACGCTGACAGTGTAGATGTTTTCAAAAAGATGGATGACGATTTCAAAGAGTACCGGCAGGAGGTCATCGTGTCTGTTGGGTACAAGGGCTACTTCGAGGTCAATGAGAGCTCATCGCCGATAGGGAAAGGGCGGATGAATATGTTGCCGAACAATGGAAGAGGATGGATTTTACTGTAATTCAGATTGCTACCCCGAATGACAAGCTGCAGGATGCAGACGATTATCGTCCATACGTTCCTGACCAAGATGTTGCTCTTATTGATGATCTTGTGAGTGATGACGAACTTGTGATTCTCGAAGATGACCATTGATGGATAGAGTGGACAGCGCAAAGGACTACAAGTTTGCTGTTGCTGAGTCCAATTGAGGAAAGGGCTCGTTTGGTCCAAACTTTATCTATTTCTAGGTACTTTTTTGTAGGGGTATCTATTTGTAGGTACTAGCATATATAATCCGTGTTATGGATCCTTCCATCCATCGTTGTTGTTTTTATTTTGAAAAAAGGTCTACAGTCTGCCTGCAAAACCATTCATTCTGCCGAAAAGCCATCGATCCATATTGTTCTATCTCCAAGTGGTATTTTCCTTTAAACAAAATATCCAAGTGGTGTTTTGTTATGTTTGGCACACATGAACATGGTTTATAAGTACAACTCTACTATTGCAATGTGGTTGATGTTGTCGCTGACTCCTGAGCTATTATTGCTTGTTTAATGAACATGATTTCTGCTCCCAAAACAGTCCCTTCTTCTCTTTTTTTGCCGTTAATGATTACTATTTGTCTATTAAGGTTTTATAACTTGAATTATAACAAAGCATTAGCACACGGTGAATACATGAACTCCTCAAACTACAATCATTAATGACTAGTCCCTGCAAAATAATGGAGTACCATTAGGGATGCAAATGATAGTTTGTACATTCTGTTTGTAATCTCCCGTACCGTAGGATGGTAACCTGATGAAACAAGTCCCCTGGCTTGTCACCGCCAAGATGCGGCCTACATGGCTCACGGCGTCTTCGAGTGTGTAGGGGTACAGATCTGCCGCAACCAACATGTGCCAGCCTCTGCCATTACTGCCTCTTGTATTGATGGCAGTCCTTATGTCGAACATCACAATGAGATAGTAATTGTCGTAGCCACATCGCTTTGTCGGCAGGTCCACAATTGCTATCTTCTTCAATATCATGTAGGCATCATCATACATATTCAAGCCCAGCCAGTCCGGAAGGCCAATCCCAATGGTGGAGAGGGGTCTAAGGGAACGGCCGCACTGCTATGGATGTTGTGCAAACTGATTGTTGTATCCGGCCGGAGGTATGCTAGGAAATCTTCGTTGGCACCAACCCATAATACGGTGGGAAGCAGAGAAATTATGGGATGGAATAACTAAGTACTATATTTAGAATATACACTACTTGATCAAACTACATAACTGACCTGCTCATCGGACAAAATCTCACTACCTCTCAACATCGGCAACTCTAGCGGAGTCAACGTGCAACCATGGCCAGGGAGCGGTGGACTATTTGAAGGATTGTCCCATAGAATAGCCTTCTCCTCAAGGGCGCATGGAAGACCAATAAGCATGGCCTTTTCCCAAGCCTGTTTAAGCACCGTCTTAAAAAAGTTGGTGCAGGAGGCGGTGAAGACGTCGGAGTGGCGTGCGATTTCTCCCATAGGATCGTCATCCAAGGTCTCCCATCCCCGACAAGGAGGAGAACCGCCTGGCGAATCCATGGGAGCAGCGACGAACTGCCTTGGTCTCTTCGAGGGGAGGGGAACTGGCGAGGAGGAGATAAGAGCGTAACAGCAGGGCCTCGTATGCAGGCACACATAGTGGTAGTGCCCCGTGCCCCGTGATGGTGAGGCTATTATTTACTACGCACTCGTATTGTAGCAGTAGTTGTACTACTTTCTCAACTAGTAGTGCGATGTACTGTACTTCTATAGTTCACCAGTTTTCAACTCTTGAATGTCAAGGCCAAGGAGCCACACTTGCAAATGGAGGGTACTACTGTTCGCTAGAACCATCGTTGTAATATCAATGCATGGAAAGTACACCTGCGTAGTGTGTACTCTTCGTTCTCTATTCAAGCGCGTAGCTGGCCTACTCAGCCGCTCCTCTCATGCACACACTAGCAGCCTGTTTATCAGCGACAGTTACTGCGGGGTCATAACATTTGAGTTCTTTGATACAGCGAGACTAGGCTTTTCGCTTCCATTTGTGGAGGTCTAATGGATCTCATCGAACTTTGTTAGTAGTTCCTTCTTTATGAATGAGATGAGGCAAAGCTTTTGCCTCCGTTTCAAGAAAAAAATCACGTCAAGAAGAATTTCTTTTATAGAGCGAATAATGGAGCGAAGTCCATGCGTGCAACGCCACGAGCTACAGAGTAGTAGAGTCCTAGCACTTTACATACAGAGCCATATTGCACAGTTCCCAACGTTGCACCATGCTTTTCCGGTTCGTCAGGCTTAATTGGGAGGCACTAGTTTAAATATGTTAGTTGATGAGGAAGCTGCAAGCAAGGTGCAGCTAGGGCGAGCACGCAGTCGAGTATATAGGAGTACTACTCTAGTACGCGCGCCACAAGATGATGGGAGGGAATACTCGTTCACGTTGTTGGTCTATCCAGCGCAACTAGATTGTGGTGCGCCACGTCCGCTCGACTTCAAATGTCAAACTACCAGTGTACAATATTGGCTCGCAGCAAGGTTAATATTAAAAAAAAGGCGGCTGTGCGTTCGGCCGGGATCGGATCCACAAAACGAGCTATACACTCCCGCGACCACTAGGAATACTCGTTGGAGTAATATGCAACCTAGAATCACCTTTTGTTGTTAGTACATTGTTCCTTACAAGAAACCACTAATAATGCCAAGAAACTACTACTACCACTTACCAACTAGCCCAACCAAGAAACGACTACCCTACAGAGTGTCATTATAGGCACATTTCAACCCATGTCGCCTGTTAAGTCAATGCCTTCTATTCGACCGGAAAGTTAGGTGTTATGACTTGTGGGACCTACATGTCAGTCTGGACAAAAATCCCCGAGTGACCTCCTACCTCCGGCCCGTCCACACTTAGTCATCCTCGGCCATGGGATGCTGCTACCACCGCCGGCAGAAGGCAAGGTCAAAACCACCGGTGGTGCGGATCCCATCTTGCGACAGCCCGGATGCCAGCTCCGTCTGGCGCTCACGGCCGCTAGCTAGCCAAGATAGCACACACCCTGCTGGATGCATCCAGCTACTTCTCTATAGGGTTTGCTAGCTAGGTTGGCGTGGCGGTGTGGCAGCTTGCTCGTGCATTGAACTAAGGCCAGCCATCTGGCTCGAGCAAAGGCCAGCGCGGCGGCTTGCTCGCCTGTGAGTCACGCTCGGGCCAGCCAGCCAACCCGTGCGAAGGTCAGCGCGGCATCTGGCCCGTCCGGTGGCGCGGCGACCAAGTTGCTCATCACCGGCGCCACTGACGAGCATGGATCAGTACAAAATGTGTTTGAAGTAATGTTCTAGAAAAATAATGATTGGAGGAGTAAGAAGGAGATAGAAGGTCAGATGTGGGTCCCTCGTGTCAATAGTCCAACAAAATGTGTTGGTTTAAGCTGCCTCATCAGCACAAATGTGTGGGCCAACCTTGTCATAAACGGGTTTAAACGAGCCTAATCGGCACTAGGTGGTATTTTTTGGCGCGGATTTAGAAATTTTGGGTATATTGTTGTTAATTTACAATAGTTTCTTCCTAGGGCTGTTTGAAAGTGGTAGTTTTTTGTTAAATACTCTACATAATGTAAGTAGGAATGAAAGTTAAGCTTTGGAAGCCAATAAGCATGCCTAGTTACATAGTGCCTATGTGTATGTAATTCACACTAAATATCAACCATGAGTGACTTATATCTTGATGGAAAACTCGAAACTATAGAAATACTAGCATTTTTTGCTTGGTTGGAAATACTAGCAATGTTCGCGTGTGTTGCAACGGATGATAATTAGAATAGTACTTATTCACAAACTTGATAGACAACACTCTAATTTTGATATACCTATATCACTAGAGATATATTATGTTTCAATCAGAATATATTCCTTGGGCTGCTTTTGTGAGGTGAGGGAGGGATGTGGTTGGTTTTAAGATACTAATTAAGGGGTTTTCTGCTAATTGGTAGAGAAGTGGGATGTTGTTGACAAAAGGCAACAACTTACCTCATAGTCGTTAGATGTAGATCTAATGGTCATCACCAACTAAGTCTTCTGTTGGAGTACTAGCAAGATGTTAGTGCATTGCATGTAACATCAAGATGAGGAGGTGTGGGGTGTGGTGGTGATTGGTGGTCGGACAGAGTGGAGGCATGGGGATGGACGACGCTGGAAGCGACCACCATGCATGTTTGTTCCAGAGGCTTCCTTTTTTAATTTCTCAATAATGAGGTTGTGGGAGATAAGGATGAATGAGGGAAGGCCTTGTCTGCAAATGTGGAGAGAGGGTGCGGGTATATTTTAGTTTAATTTCTATCCGCTAGATATAGATCGGACGGTCTATATTACAAGATGGCAGGCGTACCATCATCACCAACTCGGTTCTTTTATAAGAGAAGAGATATATGTATGGAGATACAAATGTATTATCGATACTTGTTTCCATAAACTTGGAACTACATTCTATTCAACGGCTGAGCATGTAGGGCCGTAGCACGATGACTTCTCGAATGTGTAAAAAAAAAGGTTTTCCCATCGCCGATAAGGAAGGGGTGACGGAGGCGCGCTTTCGGCTTGCTCTAGTCCTAGTAGTCATACTAGGTGGTCTGTGCACGTGTAGATTTATTCTTTTTCACGTCTCGTTTTCACCGTACTGCAATGACTTTTGATGAATAGACGGTAAGTTATTCATGGGAAAACCTTTGTTGAGCGTGTGTACGAGAGAGAGAGAGCATGTGTGTGTGTGATATTTGTAGAGATTGAGGAAATGATAAGCGATTCTTTGTGTAACTGTGTGTGGAGGATAGAGAGAGACATGTGCATGGGGCTTTGTGTTGTGTAACGTGCAGACACATAAAGTGAGTGTGTGAGATACACATGCGGACATGGGGAGAGATGTGTGAGTTGGATAGATGGAGCATTTGGTGTGCATCTGAGCTAGATAGAGGGGGGATATATACATACCTAGAGCTGGAGAGAATATGCAAGGGTGTGTGTCTTAAAAGAAGGATCCAGGTAGATGGGTGTTCGTGCGTGTCTGTGTGTGTTTTGTGAGCGCGCATGTGTGTGAGAGGGGGTATGTGTATGTGGAGAAGAGAGACCACTAACGATGTAAACCTAGTATAGGGAAGGGGGAATGGTATGACATGTGTAGTAGCGGGATAGCATTGGTGTGGGCGGGGAGCAAATTATTTGGAAGACACCGAGTGTGTGTTGTAGAGGGGTGTGTGTGTGTGTGTGTGGGAGAGAGAGAGAGAGAGCTAGCTAGGAAGAGAGAGAGAGAGACAGAGAGAGAGAGAGAGGAAGAGGAAGAAAGGGGGAGATAGAGGGGTCGTTTGTGTGCAGAAGTGGCGTATAGATAGGGAGACAATGATGATGTTGTTCGAAAGTGGCCTATGTACGGAGACGCAAGGGAAGCGAGTCATCATGTGTGTGATAGGGACTTCACAAGCGTTCTAGAATAGATGGTGTAGAGAACAACGTGCGAGATTGAGAATAATGATACATTAGGGAGCTATGGAAATAGTCACGACATATATGTATATAGGGAAGGAGCTGGGGCGGGTCCGCATGTGGAAGAGAAAGAAAGAGGAGAGTGGTGCACAAGGAGACAAAGTGTGCTTGTTTGCATTGGGGGTGGTGTGTGAGGTGAGTGTGCGAGAACCACATAACTAGGGAGATAGACATTTGGGGACGACGTTTTGTGTGCATGGGGAAGATACACTCTATATAGTGCATGTGCTTGGAAAAGAGAGATGCCGGGAGACCTAGATAGTGGGGGGAAAGATGTGTGCATGCTCGAGAGACAAAGTGATAGATACCTATATTGGGGTCCGGACTTTATAAGAGAGGAGGGGTGTTAATGTGCTCGTGTATTCGTGTCCGGGGAGAGAATGACTTGTTTGGGGGGGGGGGACAGGGGGTCGCTTTAGATAAAGAGTGAGGTGTCTATATTTGAGAGACTTTACCATAATTGAGATATATATGGTCAATATTGTGTGCACTCATGGTTGATCAATTTGTTTCAGAGTTTGGACTATAAGATAACGATACTTTTGAACATGCATGATATACTTTGAAGTACCAGAATTACAAACCTAAGATTGGAATTTGGAATTCGACTCCATTGTTAACTTTTCTAATTCATTTAAACGGAGGTACACTGTTTAAGCCGGGATTTAGTGATTTCAAATCCATATATCAAACCTAAAGATATACACATACATGCATGTTAAAACTTTATAATCATCCACTTTATTCATACACATACACATAAATAAATTCCCGGCCATGATATCATAGTCAGCCGTACAAGAGCAGAACACTTAATTTCACATCGAAATATCTCGCGCCCGAAAGTTTTTCCCTGCGATATTCCTGTTTTACCCCTGCCACATGAACGGAAAAGGGATGCTTTGGTAACTCCATTGTTTTCCCCTCTTTTCCCCAACATTCTTCCCCAGAGCCCCTCCCCGACCACCCAACCATGCCAAGCCGCCGAATCTAGTCATCCGCCACAGCGGTGGACCTCACACCCCGCTGGATCTACCTTCCGCACCTTGGAATCCCCAACTGCCAACTCACCACTTCATTGGAGCCGCTTCAATGACTGGCTTGTCCATCGTTCCAGATCTCCTTGACCGCCATCATGGTCGACCACACTGGATCTGCTTCACCGGCACCCTCGTCCACTACAGTGTAGGCCTCCACTGACTCCCTTGTCCGCCCCATCACTGGCCCTTCATACAATCCCTCATCTGCCGCAACAGATCCACCTCACCGAAAACACTGTACACCACGCCGGATGTGCTTCGCCAACGCCTTCGTCCACTGCACCGGACCTACTCCACAGACGCCATATTCAACTCCACCAGCCTCATCCGGTTTTTTTGATTTGTACTCCTTTGGTTTTTCTCTTCTTTATCATGGAACTGTTCACTTACCACAGATGAGCTTTCTTGTATGTAGACAGGCGCTGCAACCGAAGCACCGGAGTCGCTTCAGCAACGGCAACAGTCGGCCCAAACTCAACCACAAGACGAGCACCATCAACAATCCTTAGCTATCAAGTATAACAATGATACCCATACGCCGCCGAGAATCAGGTACTATTATCCAATGGCCGGCACCTACGTTCACTTTCTTAGCATAAGCACCGCACCTTTGAATTTCTTAAGGGCATCATTTAATTTTTCATGAGACGCATTATTCTGCTAGAACCTGTAGGGCCATACTTCTGGGAGTGAACATGTTGCATGTGCTAAATTACAAACCAGTGCACATATACTTACAATGCTTTAGCTAGTTTTGTCCTAAGTATTACTACACTTCCTAGATATCACGGCTTCCTATTTTAATTCTTGCATGCTATATTTATGATAACTAGCAGGGCGACCCGCGCATTTGCGCGGCTAGATTTCCCATATGTTTTGCTTACCTATGAGAAGTCATGCAATAATATGGAAAAACTTATTATCGAATACACAATGTGGAATCTCATTTGTCATTATTTTCAGTAACTTAACTGCGGACATGGAAAATGTTTTTATTTTATTGACTAACCTATGTGGCAATTATCCTTGATATATCTTTGGAATAAAAACATTATAGTCAATATGTATATCATGAGAAAACACTTTATTTTGCGCGGTGATGAGGCAATACTTTGTTGTTGTTTTGTTGGGTATGGTAACTTATTGGCATAAGATTTGGCATGTTGAAACAAAAAACGGTAATACTGTACTACGCGCATGTCATGCCAATCTACAAATATTCTGGTTGGATTCCTTTTTAGCCTTCCATTTTCTTGTTCTTATGTTCATTTTGTGTATGTCTTCTACCCACAAAATTTAAGAAACTTTCTGTCAGGACCCCGACTCGATGTCACATCGATCTAGCCTGTAGCACCTCATATCACTTTGCGGCCTCACGCACGGTATCCCCACGGGTGTCGCCTTACCTTTGCCCGGGACCGTTTGCGCCTTTTGGCTCACGTATATGATAGTGTCGCTAGCATCCATATGATAAGGAGCCCGGGCTGACATGACTAGTCGTAAACCCAAAGTGGCACAGACTTACAGGGACAGGCATCCATGACCCAGCATCGAACGTGTCGGTCATCAGCGAGTGAATCCAGGCTGTAGCACTGGGCTAGCAGGACTCCGGTGAACCGGGCTGTAGCGGGCTAACAGGACTCTGGTATTCATCGCGTGACATTTCCCCGAAGGGACAAACACAGGAACGAAGAAGGACACATGCCGGCCAGCCTAAGTGTTTCGGGGCAGTAGCAAGCTACCATGGCTCAGTGGAAACACTAGGAGACATTTCCCGGTAAGAGAGGCTACTAAAGATAAACAACTAGATGGTCAGATCCCACACATACCAAGCATTTCAATAACATACACACAATATGCTCGATATGTGCAAATACAACATGGCATCACAACATGACTCTACAAATCAAGTATTTTAATCAATAGGCTCCGAGGAGCGAGATATTACAAACATGGGTCTCATGACCCAACAATCAGAGCATACAAGTCAAAGCACAAGCGGAAGCTATCATGTCTGGGTACAGACATCTATAAATGAAAAGGCCGAGAAGCCTGACTATCTATCAGATCCTGCCGAGGGCACAAGATCGTAGCTGAGGTAACAAGCTAAACGTCGAAGTCCACGTGGAACTACTAGTGAGACTGAAGTCTCTCTGCAAAAACATAAAATAGGCAAACGTGAGTACAAATGCACCCAGCAAGACTTACATCAGAACTAACTACATATGCATCATTTTCAACAAAGGGGATGGTGGGGTTTAACTGCAGCAAGCCAGCTTTGACTCGGTGGCTATCCTAAACTACGACTGCAAGCGACTCTTTTGAGGTGGTGCACACGAGTCCACATATTCACCATATCAATACACCACTATGGAACCGCTCCCGTCTCCCTACGAGAACGCCATCCATAGCACTCACGCTTATCTTGCGTATTTCAGAGTATCCACTTTCACTTGTCTATGAACTGATATAAGCAACCCAGAAGTCCTTTTCCGCGGACACGGCTATTCGAATAGATGATGTTAACCCTGCAGGGGTGTACTTCTTCATACATGTTTCCACCACTTAGCGTCTGCACACGACATGTGCTCGGCAGACTTCAAGCGAAAGCCGACGTGGGTGTAGACCACGACCTACCTAAACACTCAAGTCTCTAGTCCAGGTTTATCGCCTATTCGGGTTCCATCCATGAGGAGATCCGGCCAGAGTTTCGCTCACAGCCCCAAACGATGTGAACAGGGTTCCCGAGATACCAAACGGGCATCCGGTACACCGTGCCACGTACCTACCGCATCACAGCCCACCCCTATGGTCAGCGCTGTCCACGGCCTCCAGTAAGCTACAAACACCAGAAACTACTTGCAACTCCTGGACAGAGGACTAGGGTGAATAAGAAGTCGAGCGGGGTCATATTTCAGGGCCCAATGTATGGTAGTAGCTGAATCATGGATCACAAACACAGAACTCAGTTCCTGAGGACGGCTGCAATGAGACAACCCACCATGTACTCCTACATGGCCTCTCACCGCTACCTTTACCAAATCGTGTTCACACACTTAGCTCACACACAGTAGGACATGTTCACACGCCTCTGATTCATCCCCGATGAACCAGACCTGACTCAACTCTAAGCAGTAGCAGGCATGACAAACAAGCATGAATGAGTAGGCACAACAGGGCTCAAACAATTCCTACTCATGCTAGTGGGTTTCATCTATTTACTGTGTCAATGACAGGTCATGCAGAGGATAAGGGGGTTCAACTACCGCAGCATGTAACAGTTGAATCGGTGTTGTCCTAATGCAGTAAAAGAGAGCAGGAGCGAGAGAGTGGGATTGTATCGGAATGAACAAGGGGGTTTTGCTTGCCTGGCACTTCTGAAGATAACATTGAGTCTTCATCAGTGTCAACGATCACATCATCGGTATCACGTCTATCAGAGGGGACAAATACCGGCAACACAGAAGGGAACACAATCAATGCAATGCACAATATGATGCATGATCATGACATGGCAAAATGAATGTGTTTTGAGCCAATGCAACTAGCAACAGATTAAATGAAGTTGGTTTGAATACAAGATTCAAATTCAAACTCCATATGTGATTATTTAAATGCCCTTTATTTGTTTTGTGCTAAACAGCATCTATAAGTTGTTCTAACATGCATGGAAATGGTACAGATGGATTCCTTGAATTTTTCTGATAATTTTTCATATATAAATTATTTAATTTGGAGTTACGGTTAATTTTCTATGATTTATTGAAGTTTTAGGCATTTTCTGTAATTTCCTGATTAATAATAAATCCAGAAATGAATTTACTGCGTCAGCATGACTTTATAGTGACGTCAACAAGTCAACGACGTTGTCCAGGTCAAATCTGACCTATGGGACCCACATGTCAGCTGCACAGTGATTTAACAGAGTTTAATTGACTTAACTAAATGGTTAGCCGGGTTAATTAAAGGGTAGGGCCCACCTGTCAGTGGCCCTAGGCCTGGGTTAGCGGGGTGGTTAGGCCCTAATGACCCGCCACGTCGGATTTGCCGGTGGTTGGACGACGGCGATGACCCAGAGCGGCGGTGGCTCGCCGGAGTTACGCCAGAGGCGACGGATCGACGCGCCAAGGGCACCAGGAGGTAGCCCGTGCCCGTGCGCATCTAAGGGGACCAACGGGAGGTGCGGGGGGTGGCCGGGGTTCGCCGGAATGGAGCCCGAGGCTGCGCCGGAGTTCGGACCTCGGCGAAAACGGCATTGTGGAGCACGGGCGAGTGAGGTAAAGCACTGCGCAGCCTCCTGGAGTCACCACGAGCTCGGTGAGATGCACGAGCGTGACCCGTTCGAGCTCAGGCCACGGCGGCGACATGGTCAGCGGCGTCCGGAGTTCGGCCGCGACGGGGCTATGGCCTAGAGCTCGCAAACGCGAGGGGAGAGAGAGGGGTTCTGCACGGAGGCTCACCGCGGAGCTGTAGGGAGGGTCAGTGGGCTCGGGGGCGCGCCGGAGTGGCCGAATTCGACGGAGACGGCACCGGGGCCGAAGCTCGGAGATGATGACGATGGCGGCTGCTCGGGGCCCTTCCGGTCACGTGGCTCGGTGAGGGGGTTGGCGACGAGGTGCAGGAGCTCGGGAGCACGTCGGAGAGGGGAGGGGGTGGCCGTGGTCATGGCTACGGCGAGCGGCGCTCCCAGGTGCGTTCGGTGACGAGAGGGAGGGAGAACAGAGGAGAGATACAAGGGAGAGGGAGAGAGCAAGGGGGTCCAGGGGGGTCGGGGCGGCGCCGAGGAGATGACGCGCGGCGTCGCGGTGGCCAGGCGATGCAGACGAGCAGGGTGGTGGCGTGGCGAGCTCGGGCGCGCGCGCCGTGTCCCTCCTCTGCCTACTGGCGCGAGGAGGAAGGCGACAGGGAAGGGAGGCGGCGGTGGGCTGGGCCAGCGGGAGGAGCTGGGCCGGCTGGGCTGCACGGGTGAGGCCAGGTACTTCCTTCTCTCTTTTTATTTTTTTTGTTCTGTTTCCCTTTTTATTTTATTTTGCCACTGTTTTCAAATTCAAAATAATTTCTTACAGTGCCAAAACATTCTGAAATATTTTATGTTACCTCTCTGGATTATTCCAAAAGTACATAAAACATTTCAAAGCATTTGCAAATATATTCATTATATATTATGAATATATCCCCAAATTCAAATAGATTATTGATTTAAATTCAGAGACCAAATAATTCCTTAAAAATATTCCAGAATTTTGGTTTGATATATAACTCTTGCCAAAATTCACAAAACTATTTTTAGGGCATTTTGGATTCACAGAATGCAATTTTAAAGGGTGCTTGCCCTTCTTTTATTTAGGGTTTTGAGGCTTCCAAAATTCCTCAATTCAAGTTTTCAAAAATATAGACATGATGCACACATGAAGCTAACCTAGAGCAATGCCAGAAGTTAGGGATGTGACAACTCACCCCCACTAAACAAGAATCTCGTCTCGAGATTCAAGTGTAGGGTAAGGTGAAGGGGAAACGCAAACTAGTATAATCTTCACGATCCAGTTGCACTTCAAATGGACTTTGATTCGTCCACCAGCTTTGTCTTGTCGTCTTGCTCTGAGAAATCCTGTCAACATGACAGGGGGGGGGGAAGAAGGAGACTCTAGAAGGGTCGATCTCCTCGAAGATCGAGCAACTCAAGATTAACTTACGGAATGAGACATAGAACCATCTTTCGGGTTGAGACACGAGATACACATCAATAGGGGTGGAAGAAATGGATGACGAAGGTTCACTAGGTAGACAACAATTTCATACCTAAGAAGGTGGTAAACGATTGTCAACGTAGCGAGGAGTCGAGTTGACATGATACCATAACGATACACCTTAGGGAAGGTGACTCGTAGAGATATCCCCTTAAGTGGCAAAAAGAATTACTTTTGATTCAAAGATCATTGAAACTCTTTAAACCAGCCTAAGGCAATTCTCGAGCGATCGTTTGGAGGGGGTCGGTAGAATGGCATACTCGGACTTGGATGATGTGGATTACCTTGTTGAAGACAACGTAATGGATGAATTTGCTTATCACCGGAAATGGAAGAGACCCATGGTAGAATGGCACATTGGCGGTGCAAGCTAGGAACAGAATGCAAATGCTAGGAATGATTCTGGTAACTGGGGAAGAACCCAACAATAGGGAGTGAATTCACTGTTTGAAGAGATCATAGCATGTCGAGGAAACGGAGAGGATCCCCAGTTAATGCCGAAGATAACACCTAGCGCTTGAGCGTGCTCTCAAGAACTTGAGCATTTCCATATTCATCAAGGTTTTACCAACATCCGTGTCAAGGATCCTGGCAACACAACTTGCTACCATGATGAATGATGATGGATGATGCAGATGCAAAGGAAGATAACACCTTCTCAAATTTCACCCCTGGCGGGGCCAAGGAGATAAAATCTGGATGATCGACCGAGAGACATTTAGCACTCCACTTCTAATGTTCTCCTTGATGTGCTAGGGTAACCCATTCATAGATATGGTTTGATATCTAGAACATCAAGTAAAGGTCGGACTTCGGGAGTAATAGAATCCATAGGAAACAGTTACGGAGGTAAACCCTACGAAATCCTTATGGGGAGGTGGCCAACTTCCTTAACAAGATACTACAATGATAGGTCTTCCGGCTGGGTGTGTTGGCCACGACATCCACTTTACCGGTTGTCGAGGGACCAATATTATAGTTCTTGGGAAATGTTCCAACCATCATATCTTCCTGAGATTC
Organism: Triticum dicoccoides; assembly: GCF_002162155.2. Classification (NCBI taxonomy): domain Eukaryota; kingdom Viridiplantae; phylum Streptophyta; class Magnoliopsida; order Poales; family Poaceae; genus Triticum; species Triticum dicoccoides. The sequence continues at coordinate 713,229,947 of NC_041386.1, read as the reverse complement.
AGATCTGGTTGGTGTCAGGATATTCCAGACTCATCGAGTCTAGGAAGGAAAATGAAGGTTTGCAACACAAATCGATGAGATAACGTTGCGAGATTCTCGGGAGATGAACTACGATAGCAAGCTCCAAAACATGAGCTGGTTCTGCTACAAACATGTGAACACGTTGTCCCAGACAAGCATGACCACGTGGTAGTCTTATAATAAAACACTACCGAGTTCTGGTTGGGAACCATCACCGTGGATAACGAAGTCCTTGCATAAGTCATATGATTAGCTCTTATGAAGGAACTTCTTCTCCTGGAACAAATCAATCAGTGGCTTGGTGTGCTCGGGACACATATGGGATGAAGGTTGCAAGTCTCCAGACCACAGAATACTTCGCACGTGTGCATGACTGATTTGGGATGATTCCAAGGAAACAAAACAATCTTCCTCGAATTCATGGCGGCAACTTGCATCATATGCACATGAATCAGGGAAAGTCACTACTTTCATCCAAACATATGCTTCATGAACGAAACACGAAGAAATGCTTACACAAGTTTCCAACACTAGGTTGATGTTCAACATGAATCATGGGGAGACAAAATGCTGCTGATGGGCTCAACAACAACTCGTCGGAATTTCCATATCACTGGATTTCCACCATCATGTGAACACGGTGATAGCATTGGTCAGAACCAAAAGATATAATGGTGTATGCTCGAGGGATCAACCACGAGGAAGACAACATTACGAACATCGTTGGTTCTGACTTGATTTGACGATAGCCCACACTCAAATCAAAGGATTGATAAGACAATAGGTCCAGCAACTGATCACAGGGACCAATCGATGAAGATATCATCTTTCTTCAATACACACTACACAAGAATATCCTTTTGGGACGAACTAAGTCAGGCAAGCTTTTATCTTCCACCTCTCCAAGTTGTTGTCTAGCTTAACCAACTAGCTCAGGGATATCTAACACCGATTCTTGGAGAGAAGGTGGTTCACAAGAAACCAACTTGATCACGAGCTCAACATAGCGGTCAGGTGACAACCTGGTAATACTTCCGAGAAGATCTTCGGAAATCACGAACCACCGATATGTTACTAAGCTCGAGAACAATCTTGCTTTTCAGGGCAAGATGATATGATCAAATGAGCGAGGACTTAACAAATCCTATCTCATCAATCGAGGAGTGCACCAGGAAAATGGACTAGGTAGCACAATCAACCTTAGGGTGATGATTCAATAGTCAACTCGCTAAGGATGACGTTATTGTCCATTTAACTACCAAGCAACAGAGTTGCTAGGAGTATTGATTTCACACATCATGATTCACTTGTCGGCACTCCGGCTGCAACAACACGGAACCGAGGAATGAAAAAAAGGATGGCGTGAAGTATCACTATGTCAAGAATTCACAAAAGGTGGTGCAATTCTCATGAAATTCCTGTCATAAAGAAGGTAATACTTCAGGGTAGAGCAGACCAGAAGCTGGATTGTAACTTGATCTGCGGAACACAACTACTTTGACCCAATCCTAGATATGGATGAGGTACTGGAGTTTGTTTCTCCTAGTCATTCGGGACAGAATGGCTTGACGGACCACAAGGGTACTAGGCATCGGTAAACGAATGCATGCGTACCCTTGACTATCAATTGATAGACGAAGGTCAGTATGCAACTAAAGAGAACAACTCAAAGGAACATATAATTTTCTGAGTTGTGGATGCATAGATTAGTATGTCGAACCAAGTTCAACATATTTCTTCCGGATAACCCATGCAGAAAGGTAGAACTGGCAGAGTCACGATTTATGAATGGAGAACTCCTCAAGAATAATCCTGTTGTGATATTCCAGTTCAACGAGGAACTTCTGCCATAAGTAGTTAATGGTTTTTGGAAGAAGAAGATACCACGGACTTCAAGGACTATCGCAAGGTTACTAATATCCTAAAGGCACTAGCAATTTCTATCAACATGAAGTAAGTAGAGTGAATCTTGGGTTCAAGAACCCAGGAACAGAATACCTATTACTAAGTAGCATCACGGAATGCTTTCGAGAATGATGGCCAGAATCATCACACTGGGAACACAAATCATGGCTAAATTACTAGATGATCCCCTAAGACACCTAGGGTCATAATAATATCTCCAACATATATGTCAAGGTAACGGAGTACCTCAATTCACTGATTAGTGTGGTTAATCTGGCCCATGGGAACATTGAAATGGGAAGAAAGGATTTGCAAATGCTTCAAACTATTTAGAAACCTAGGATGACTCGGACAGCATAACGGCTGTAAATGCTCAGAAAAGATTTGAGACATTCACAAAAAAATGGTGGCATAACCACTCAGAAGCACAATATCAAGGTCTCGAGATCAACAATTAACATACGGAAGTAGTAGGAACTGAATTGAGACTTAATCCAACAATCTTATAAGTCTACGGATTAGTAACACGTGATCCTAATAGAAAGAAGAGATAGCCTAGTTCTTAATCCCCGCAGGAAAGATAAGATAACTCAGATCAGAAGGGCATGAGGTATAAGGAGTAAAAAGAGCCTTACGTTCCATCCCACAATCAATTCCCTTATATAACTAAAGAATTTCTAGACTCAACTTCGACCAGTTTGGCTTGGTAATCCTACAGGCAGTCCAGCTCTGATACCAACGCTGTCAGGACCCCGACTCGATGTCACATCGATCTAGCCTGTAGCACCTCATATCACTTTGCGGCCTCACGCACGGTATCCCCATGGGTGTCGCCTTACCTTTGCCCGGGACCGTTTGCGCCTTTTGGCTCACGTATATGATAGTGTCGCTAGCATCCATATGATAAGGAGCCCGGGCTGACATGACTAGTCGTAAACCCAAAGTGGCACAGACTTACAGGGACAGGCATCCATGACCCAGCATCGAACGTGTCGGTCATCAGCGAGTGAATCCAGGCTGTAGCACTAGGCTAGCAGGACTCCGGTGAACCGGGCTGTAGCGGGCTAACAGGACTCTGGTATTCATCGCGTGACATTTCCCCGAAGGGACAGACACAGGAACGAAGAAGGACACATGCCGGCCAGCCTAAGTGTTTCGGGGCAGTAGCAAGCTACCATGGCTCAGTGGAAACACTAGGAGACATTTCCCGGTAAGAGAGGCTACTAAAGATAAACAACTAGATGGTCAGATCCCACACATACCAAGCATTTCAATAACATACACACAATATGCTCGATATGTGCAAATACAACATGGCATCACAACATGACTCTACAAATCAAGTATTTTAATCAATAGGCTCCGAGGAGCGAGATATTACAAACATGGGTCTCATGACCCAACAATCAGAGCATACAAGTCAAAGCACAAGCGGAAGCTATCATGTCTGGGTACAGACATCTATAAATGAAAAAGGCCGAGAAGCCTGACTATCTATCAGATCCTGCCGAGGGCACAAGATCGTAGCTGAGGTAACAAGCTAAACGTCGAAGTCCACGTGGAACTACTAGTGAGACTGAAGTCTCTCTGCAAAAACATAAAATAGGCAAACGTGAGTACAAATGTACCCAGCAAGACTTACATCAGAACTAACTACATATGCATCATTTTCAACAAAGGGGATGGTGGGGTTTAACTGCAGCAAGCCAGCTTTGACTCGGTGGCTATCCTAAACTACGACTGCAAGCGACTCTTTTGAGGTGGCGCACACGAGTCCACATATTCACCATATCAATACACCACTATGGAACCGCTCCCGTCTCCCTACGAGAACGCCATCCATAGCACTCACGCTTATCTTGCGTATTTTAGAGTATCCACTTTCACTTGTCTATGAACTGATATAAGCAACCCAGAAGTCCTTTTCCGCGGACACGGCTATTCGAATAGATGATGTTAACCCTGCAGGGGTGTACTTCTTCATACATGTTTCCACCACTTAGCGTCTGCACACGACATGTGCTCGGCAGACTTCAAGCGAAAGCCGACGTGGGTGTAGACCACGACCTACCTAAACACTCAAGTCTCTAGTCCAGGTTTATCGCCTATTCGGGTTCCATCCATGAGGAGATCCGGTCGGAGTTTCGCTCACAGCCCCAAACGATGTGAACAGGGTTCCCGAGATACCAAACGGGCATCCGGTACACCGTGCCACGTACCTACCGCATCACAGCCCACCCCTATGGTCAGCGCTGTCCACGGCCTCCAGTAAGCTACAAACACCAGAAACTACTTGCAACTCCTGGACAGAGGACTAGGGTGAATAAGAAGTCGAGCGGGGTCATATTTCAGGGCCCAATGTATGGTAGTAGCTGAATCATGGATCACAAACACAGAACTCAGTTCCTGAGGACGGCTGCAATGAGACAACCCACCATGTACTCCTACATGGCCTCTCACCGCTACCTTTACCAAATCATGTTCACACACTTAGCTCACACACAGTAGGACATGTTCACACGCCTCTGATTCATCCCCGATGAACCAAACCTGACTCAACTCTAAGCAGTAGCAGGCATGACAAACAAGCATGAATGAGTAGGCACAACAGGGCTCAAACAATTCCTACTCATGCTAGTGGGTTTCATCTATTTACTGTGGCAATGACAGGTCATGCAGAGGATAAAGGGGTTCAACTACCGCAGCATGTAACAGTTGAATCGGTGTTGTCCTAATGCAGTAAAAGAGAGCAGGAGTGAGAGAGTGGGATTGTATCGGAATGAACAAGGGGGTTTTGCTTGCCTGGCACTTCTGAAGATAACATTGAGTCTTCATCAGTGTCAACGATCACATCATCGGTATCACGTCTATCAGAGGGGACAAATACCGGCAACACAGAAGGGAACACAATCAATGCAATGCACAATATGATGCATGATCATGACATGGCAAAATGAATGTGTTTTGAGCCAATGCAACTAGCAACAGATTAAATGAAGTTGGTTTGAATACAAGATTCAAATTCAAACTCCATATGTGATTATTTAAATGCCCTTTATTTGTTTTGTGCTAAACAGCATCTATAAGTTGTTCTAACATGCATGGAAATGGTACAGATGGATTCCTTGAATTTTTCTGATAATTTTTCATATATAAATTATTTAATTTGGAGTTACGGTTAATTTTCTATGATTTATTGAAGTTTTAGGCATTTTCTGTAATTTCCTGATTAATAATAAATCCAGAAACGAATTTACTGCGTCAGCATGACTTCATAGTGACGTCAGCAAGTCAACGACGTTGTCCAGGTCAAATCTGACCTATGGGACCCACATGTCAGCTGCACAGTGATTTAACAGAGTTTAATTGACTTAACTAAATGGTTAGCCGGGTTAATTAAAGGGTAGGGCCCACCTGTCAGTGGCCCTAGGCCTGGGTTAGCGGGGTGGTTAGGCCCTAATGACCCGCCACGTCGGATTTGCCGGTGGTTGGACGACGGCGACGACCCAGAGCGGCGGTGGCTCGCCGGAGTTACGCCAGAGGCGACGGATCGACGCGCCAAGGGCACCAGGAGGTAGCCCGTGCCCGTGCGCATCTAAGGGGACCAACGGGAGGTGCGGGGGTGGCCGGGGTTCGCCGGAATGGAGCCCGAGGCGGCGCCGGAGTTCGGACCTCGGCGAAAACGGCGTTGTGGAGCACGGGCGAGTGAGGTAAAGCACTGCGCAGCCTCCTGGAGTCACCACGAGCTCGGTGAGATGCACGAGCGTGACCCGTTCGAGCTCAGGCCACGGCGGCGACATGGTCAGCGGCGGCCGGAGTTCGGCCGCGACGGGGCTATGGCCTAGAGCTCGCAAACGCGAGGGGAGAGAGAGGGGTTCTGCACAGAGGCTCACCGCGGAGCTGTAGGGAGGGTCAGTGGGCTCGGGGGCGCGCCGGAGTGGCCGAATTCGACGGAGACGGCACCGGGGCCGAAGCTCGGAGATGATGACGATGGCGGCTGCTCGGGGCCCTTCCGGTCACGTGGCTCGGTGAGGGGGTTGGCGACGAGGTGCAGGAGCTCGGGAGCACGTCGGAGAGGGGAGGGGGTGGCCGTGGTCATGGCTACGGCGAGCGGCGCTCCCAGGTGCGTTCGGTGACGAGAGGGAGGGAGAACAGAGGAGAGATACAAGGGAGAGGGAGAGAGCGAGGGGGTCCAGGGGGGTCGGGGCGGCGCCGAGGAGATGACGCGCGGCGTCGCGGTGGCCAGGCGATGCAGACGAGCAGGGTGGTGGCGTGGCGGGCTCGGGCGCGCGCGCCGTGTCCCTCCTCTGCCTACTGGCGCGAGGAGGAAGGCGACAGGGAAGGGAGGCGGCGGTGGGCTGGGCCAGCGGGAGGAGCTGGGCCGGCTGGGCTGCACGGGTGAGGCCAGGTACTTCCTTCTCTCTTTTTATTTTTTTTGTTCTGTTTCCCTTTTTATTTTATTTTGCCACTGTTTTCAAATTCAAAATAATTTCTTACAGTGCCAAAACATTCTGAAATATTTTATGTTACCTCTCTAGATTATTCCAAAAGTACATAAAACATTTCAAAGCATTTGCAAATATATTCATTATATATTATGAATATATCCCCAAATTCAAATACATTATTGATTTAAATTCAGAGACCAAATAATTCCTTAAAAATATTCCAGAATTTTGGTTTGATATATAACTCTTGCCAAAATTCACAAAACTATTTTTAGGGCATTTTGGATTCACAGAATGCAATTTTAAAGGGTGCTTGCCCTTCTTTTATTTAGGGTTTTGAGGCTTCCAAAATTCCTCAATTCAAGTTTTCAAAAATATAGACATGATGCACACATGAAGCTAACCTAGAGCAATGCCAGAAGTTAGGGATGTGACACTTTCCGGCGAAAACCTAATGTCACAATGAAATATAAAAATAATAATGTGCATTCATCCAAAACTAATAAAATAGGCTCACCTTAAATTCTCAAAATGTGGATGTATTTGACAAAGGAACTAAATAATACATGTACGTCGTAATGCTCCATTTCTTTTTATAAGTTTTAAATTTATTTTAATCATGACACGTATATTGTCCCTTGCAAGGGACTTTTTCCCCGTATTTTCACCTGTGTACACTCTGACTTGTTGCTCAACCATTCTATTCCATCAACCATGTTATATTTTTTTCTCCCACAAAAAAATAATCATGATATTTTCTTGAACATGTGTCTTGTGTCTACACGGAATAGGCTGGCACGTGTATGGACTCCTTTTGCCTATACACTTGCCTTTTTTGCATTAACTATACGCTTTTTTATAGTCGAATCAACTATACGTTGGCCTTGCCGATGGAACAGGTACGCGTATATACGATGGACTCCTTTTTTCCAGCGAAAAAATAAGACTGGACACCTTTTGCCTAAATGCTACGCCTTGCCTATACGCTGGCCTTTCTTCTGCATTCACTAGACTATAGGCTGGCCTTGCCGATGGAATAGTCGGGCGTATGGATGATGGACTCCTTTTTTTTAACTCACGGACTCCTTTGTTCTGATTATATGGACTCCTTTTGCCTATACGCTGCCTTGCAAAAGTTATGGTCAGCGAATCCCTGCCGTTTATTTATCATAACTCAATTTTAAATCTCCACCACTCGTTTTCTATCGTTTTAAGTATATAATAGATGGTGTTGTTCTGATGCCCCCTCTTGATTCCATCAAACTGCTGCATGATCTATGCTTAATTACACATCAGCAAGCTAGCATGTGGTTCCGTTGCTTTTTGTCCGTTTTACCCTATATTTTATGATGCTACATATTACATCACTTCTCCGAGTCTCTGTTCATTACGGGGTTGTTTGGTTCCCAACCACAATTTGCAGAGCCAAAGTTTGGCAGCCACAGTTTAGTTGGCATGTGTTTGATTTTTGCTACATTTTATTGCCCCTATGGCCCACTTATCATAGAGACAATTTTTTTGCCAACTTTTACCAAAGTTTGGCGTCCAATTTCTCAGACACATTTGTGTGGCTTGCCATACTTGTGTGGCTGGTCCCGTTTTGGCTTGGCCACGCTAGTCTCCAACCTAACAGACCCTACTTTTTTGTGCGTTCCTCATCTTACCAAGTTGCATGACTAATTTGATGCTTCTATTAATTATGGAGCTGCTAACCCCATCAAGAAAACTATTTGTTTTTTTGTGGCTGGCACCTCGAACAAGAATAAAAATAGAGTGAAGCACATATATTATCCTGTAAGCGCACACCCTTCTTTCATTAGTTTTAGATGAACCATTGATGATAGATTCGAACAGTGCATGCGATTAAAATTAATTTTACCTAAATAGAAGGTGCAGAATAAACTACAACAACTAGATTGGCAACCACGGGATGCTGACGATATCTTCAAAGAACATTGCAACAGCAGCGAGGCTTCACAACAACATATGGTAAGCCAATGTGCTTTAGTACATGTGAAATGTATTGTGTGTGGGCTGCTTTCTTGGCTTGTGCCCTCAACCTCTAATCCTACAGAATTACAAATAGTATAGTTGTCTACTTTGCTGTATTGCTTGATTCGAATGCTTCTTTGTTACTTGTTAGGCTATACCTGAGTTGGCCAATATGTCAGAAATGTCTGCTATACTATCCTAAAAAAATGCATGCCCAGTTCATTTGAGTCCTTAACTTGTCCTATGAACTTCATCACAAGACTGTCTTCGTAGTTTATTTGAGGCCACACTGTTAAGTGCTTTCTCAGATTATTTCAACTGCTTAGATGCCTTGGCAACTTAAATATAGCGGTGGTACACTCCCTTTCAACTAGGGATCTCAACGGGGTCCCGTTTAATCCCTATTAAAGTCCACTAGTGGTATGATAGTTCAAAAGAGCTTTTGTTTTTTGAGGAAAATGAACTAGGGAGGTAGCAAAAACTAACTAGATCGGACTAGCGGATGCCATTTATTGGCCACTTACATCCCTAGTCTCATCCTACCATTTTAATTTCTTTTTGGCTGATGCTGCTTCAAACCATTTAAATATAGCTTGCCATGCTTGGCAATAATTCGTATGTCATTTACCATGTAAGCTTACTACCTGGATCATGCTATAACTATATCTTACTTATGTCCAGCGGAAACCTTTTAGGATGCCGTTCACACTAGGGCACAATGTACAACCCCAGAATCTATTTGTGGAAGCAGTGCGCCATCCATGTTACCAGATGGTAGCAGTTCAGAGGCAACAACACCGAAGAGCAGTCCGAGCACAGATATTATAGTTCTTGAGGATCTATTAGAGGCAGAAAGAGATGGTGTGGTTGTCATGAATGAGGTAATCTTGATCTTGAGGCTCAAAATTATGCAATTAGCTACCGCATTATGCAAGCAACCCAAGAATTGGAGGAAGTAAGAATGTTACATTTGAAGACAGAGGAGGTCCTGCTGCTTCTGCTATCTGAAACCCAGGGTAATCCCAGTTCTTTAGATACCAGTTGAAATTGTCATTAGATTATTGTACTTGCATGTTGTCATGTCTCTGAATGGATTATGTTGTAAGACCCCCTATGTTGTGCATATGTTGTAATGATCTGATTTTTTTAGGCAAGGTAATCCTCAGTACTTGTAAGAGTGACACAAGGTGAACTGTTTTTCGTGTGAGCATATTGTATTGGATGAAATAACTGTTTAACTCAAAGTGTGCCCAACGTACTGAATTCGAAGATCACGGCATTTCTAAATCATAATCATATACAAAGGTGGAATAAATATTTGTCGTGGTTTTGAAGAAATAAATAACAAAACGTGGAATGATGTATGGATATTCGTAATAGAATAAATATTGGATATGCATTTAGTTATCAGGGCCCAGGGTAAATGTGAATGCTAATTCTCCCAAATTTTGAATGAAGCGGCAAATCACCCACTATCATTTGTCGGCTGCCCGAAGCAAGTGTTTGCGAGATGGAAATTACTGTCTACTCCTAACACTTCACATCCTAATCGACCCGATTTCCCACTGCTGTCGATAGGGGTAGACTAGTAACTTCAATCAGACGTGACATGACCGCCTCTGAGCCCATTCAGACACGGTGGGAGCCTAACCTGGGCGGCAAAACACATTTGATTCAAGCTCGACCAAAAGACATGGGTCTGTCCCTCCATTTCCCCATTCATACACGATGGGTGGCAAAACAAACTCTTCTCGTCCGAAATCGATGTAGGCAAATATTTTAAATAGGGGCGGATGTGTAACTTCCATCAGACGTGACACAACCGCCCTACCTGTCAGCCCTGTTCATAAACCGTGGGCGCCAATCGTGGGTGGCAAAACACCCTCTCCTCGCCCGAAATCGCTACTGGCAAATATTGGGGAGATGCGATATTACAGTCCTATCCCCAACCGATGTCATGTCCAAAGTTTTAATCGGGGGATAAGTTCGTAACTTTCCCATATTTCAGACAAGCATGTCCCAAAGTTTGAGGTCCCCCCTCCCCCTCCATTTCCCCATTCATACATTGTCGGCGCCACAACAACCTCCCCACCACGGCCAGCCTCCTCCGTCCGCCACCCCATCCTCCACCTTGCCGGAGCTACACCTACCATGTCATCCACTGCAAGAGATGGATGTCTCTAATTCATGGCGCCAGACCAGGATCATTTCATCGTGTCCTCTCTCTTCATTGGTGCCGTCGTCCACCTTGCCATTGCCGCTCCTACGACCGCCTCGTACATGGCAAGATGACTTATCCCTCGACCCGGCCGTCTGCCGTCTAAAGTCTTCTTCCGTGACGCCGACAACCATCACAACCGCAGCACCCTCAATGTATCAGCAGGGGCCTACAAGGCATCGCAAGAGAGGTGGTACTCTTTCATATCTTCTTAAGTTATTGATCTCACCCGGAAAATATATCTAACTTGTTTACTGTACTTTTCTTATCCATACCAAATCGTAGTGGCTAGTTGAAAGCAAACATTGGTTGTGGAGTAGCCTTTGTCCGGTTTGTACCTTCAGATCCTCCATGGCACGGTCACTATACTCGTAAAGATTATGGTTTCCCCCCATTATATTCACTACCATCATCGTAGGTGCTTTGTGTCATGCTAACACTACTCCTCAAGACCTGAACCCATCAAGCGAAACAACATGGCACTCATAATTCCAAAGCTTAGTTGTTGATATACGACCTGCTATGAAGCTCATATATTACTAAAATAGAGAACATTTAATTGGTCACCTAATGTTCCTATATTCGTTTTAAAAGCAAGTATGGCACACACACAGGCAGAGCTATAGTTAAAATATTAGGCGAGCCAGATGGCTTAGGATGGGTGGGACATGGCATTGTTTTGTTCTTATGTAGCTCTTTCTTGTCGTACCGGCAATATAAGCCCATATGGTCCAGCTGGTTCCACTTTCCTGATTTTACTCTTGATGCTTAGGGTTTTCCCCTTTTATCTGCTCTACTATGATCAGCATAGGTGCTTTCTGTCGTACTTGCAGTACTCCACCCTTCAAGCTAAACAACACAACAATCATAATTCCAAAGCTTAGTTGTTAAAATATGATTGTGATATGATACTGATATTAGTTAATAGACACATTTAATTCGTTAGCTAAAGGTACGACTTGAGTTTCCAAATGCATGTCGCGACATACAGAGAGACAGTAGAATTGCATTTCTTTTTCACTTGTTGACTGTACTTTCTTGTCCATACCAAATCTTAGTTGTTATTTCAAAGAAAACATCGGTTGCTAACTACCCTTTGCGCGGTTTGCAGCATCAAATCTGCCATCCCACTACCACGGTTAACACTATACTCATCATGCTGATGGTTTGCCCATTTTATGATGACCACGATCAGCCTACGTGGTTCGTGTCGTAATAGCATTGCTCCACCCATCGAGCTAAACAAGCTTAGTTGTACAAATTCGAATTTGATATTATGTTAATATTAGTAAAACTAAGACATGTTTAATTGGTCAGCTAAATGTTCCTACTTCAGTTTCGAATGCATGTGAGCCACATATGGAGAGACCAGAAGGAATAGTATTTCTCTGTGCGCTCCGGTTCATGATGGGTGGGCAATAGACATTGTATAGAAAACCTGGTAATATCTTCAATCTTCTTGCTCTTCTGCTCTTCTTTAACATGATCCTCTTCTCTTCTTTAATAAGTATCTTCCTTGTTGGGAAGAGTAGCAGAGACATTTTTGGTCGACTGGTCCGGTCGAGTTGTTCTCCCTTAGTATATTTTGAATCTATCGGGCCAGGTCGACTTGATCTTCTTAACTATATGTTGAAGTTGTCATCTGCAAAGTATCATCACTTCTGGAGCTCTCATATTTTGAGTAGTAGGCCACATTATATTAATGCACACACCAAATTACAGCATGCATGGCATCTCTCAGAAGAATTGCAGACATGGCACAAAGGGGTTTAGAGGGAGGCAATATTGGATTAGAATCACTTCTGCATCACAAAGATAATCTCACTTGTTTTTATGTTTTCATGCATGTCAGGTATTGAACATGATCAATCTAAATGTGAGAATGGGCGCACGAGAGGAATATTGCGGAACAATCCACTGGCTAACAAACTTGGCATGGTGGAGGATGGCCTATCTTATTCACCCATCTAGGTGCTTGCTCTTACTTGGCAAGGTTGTATTGGTCGCACATAATTTGCATATGACCTTTTGCATTACTTCTACTTTGTTACACGACCATCTGCTTAGTTTAAGCATCATATATGAGTATATGCCATACCTATCCACTTTCTGTACCTATTCCATGTGTCATCATACTATGTTTTTCCAGTCAAATGTTATTCTTCTGTAATAGATGTCCAAAAGGAAGAGGATGAGTGCAGATCCTCAAGGAGTACAAACTAGGTATTTGGAAAAGGTAGTGATACACTACTAGGGAAAACCCTAGTAGTAGCGTGGGTTTTGTGCCCACTAGTAGCGCGGGAGACCGCGCTACTAATAAGGCGCTACATCTATTACTTAGCAGTAACGCGTGCTTACACGCGCTACTGCTAGGACAAATAGCTACAACGTGTGTTCCCTCCCACGCTACAGCTAATATAGCTAGTGACAGCGTGTTTACTATCCATCGCTACTAGTATTCTTTTTTTATTTTTTTTTATTTTCAGTGTATTTATACACCATTATACAAATATTGGTACAATACCAGTTATGAGGTTTATATCACTATGTCCATAACAGTGTGTCAAATGAAGGTGGATTAGGTTCAAGTGGAGGCAATATGTGGTGCATGTCAAAAGTATACTACTAATCAAAACCCTATCTAGTTTGGACTAGTAGTACTTTCGATGTGCACCACATGTTGCCTCCACTTGAATCTAATCGCCAGCACAAGCTATTTAATCATCATCATAGTCATAACACCAACAGTAGTTATTTAATCAGCATAGTCATAGGGTAGGACATCATCATCTTCAAACTCATTCTTCCTAGCTAATCACCACCAACACTAGCTGGGGTAGCTATCTAATCACCACCAACACTAGCTAATAATCATCATCATAGTCATTACCACTAACACTAGCTATTTAATCATCATAGTCATAGTGTAGCACATCGTCATCTTCAAACTCATTTCTATCTAGCTAATCACTCCTGCTGCTCTCTCTTAGGTAAAATAACATAAAACATGTGTAGCACTCCTGCTTCATCAAGTTGGAGCATGCAGATGAACCTGTCTCCTAATCGTGGGCTGCGCTTTTGATTGCTGCCCCTAATACTTCTCTGCGATCGTTCACAATTTTGCTCTAGTCTTTCACTATTAACCATTCCTCGCTATTAGAAATCCTGAATGCACTAAAGTGCATTATAGATATCTTGGCCGTAAGCTAACAATTCTCATGTGACCTTTAGTCTCGATCCAGTGAGGCAAAACATTCAGCGCGAGTCCATGTTGAAGAACATCGTATAGTAACATACTTAGCAATGAAGTTTAGCTTAAAAAATAATGTATGCAAAAGATGCACTGAGTACAAATAGTAAAAATCTTACCATCTTTCCTAAATAGATGTGACTGTAGTTCAATACGAACAATATTGGTCGCATGTTTTAAGTACTAAGATTTGCAAGTCCAAAAAAATAATTTGTCTTGACAGTATGAAGATCCTCAAGCCATGAACCATAATGACTTATCTCCTCGCAGTTTAGTTCAGCCCTGGGACAGTAGTAGGTCATGTCGACCAAGTGTTGGACATGTTTGCTTGATTGGAAATAAGTTGTTAATAGAAATTAGTTGTCAACTATTTTTGAAGAAACAATATCAAAGACATAAATATGGTTGAGAAACTCACATAATGGTAGAACTGGAGGCGTCTGCGCATCGACCCAGATGTCGGTATTACCTTCAATATCATCTTCCGGACGAATATCAAAGGTGATAACCATATCAGGCTCAAATGCATAAGTCTTGCATAGTGCTTGCCAAGTTTTGCATCCAAAATAGGTATAGGTATCTGCGTTGTGTAATTTTGTGTGGAAAATACAACCATGCTCGGTCTTCAAGTAAACTCTCTTTACCTCCATAGAAGTTTTCATAGGACAGAAACCTATCTTATCCAAGACAAAAACTTTTGCATGGCAGGGGATACGCTAGTAGAATAGTAAAAAAATTATAAGTTGAAGCAAATGAAGTAGATGTCATGCTTAATTACGAAAAAAGACTTGTCGTTGTGACTTACTGTATCCACTTAGAAGTTCTCGTCCAGCTTGATGCTGAAGCGCCTATCATCATCTAGGAAGATTCTGTCGCATAGGCTGCGCTCGTCTTTGCAGTCTTTGCAAATACTGAAATCCTTTTCGTTGTCAGACATTTCCTATGTTCATAGTTGAAACATTAATTGAAAATCGATCGAAGACAACTACCAGGATACTCAACACACAAATCCGGGGCACTCGATATTTCCTACATATTCTGGCACAAGTCATGCCAAAATTCACGGAAAAATCCGGCATGACCTTTGGTAAAATAGGACGTGTCGAGCGCCTGAAATATGCCGGAACAGAAATGAATCAACACTCCGGCAAAACATAGGCCACTTGGAGGTGTAACCTGCAAACATGCCCGGCCACTTGGGCAAGCACGTATGCTATTTGAGCAACACAAGATATACATTTCAGAATATCTTACATGAGCATTCAATAAGCAAAACCAAATTGTAAAATAAATAAGTATTCAAATTAGCATGCATTCAATAAGTGAAAGTAAATCATCTCTTGCGTCCGTACATCGTCGAATATTATGACTAATACATCCTGTCGTGGAATTATCACGTCAGATGTCCTAGTGAAAGGACTTAGTCGTGGAGCCATCGCGATTGGGTTAGCTTAGAGGGGTTAAACCGAACAAAGGACACGGGGAATTTATACTAGTTCGGCCCCATGCGGTGAAGGTAAAATCCTACAATCCAGTTGTGGTGTTTTTGATGTGGTCTCGATTACCAGGGAGCAAATAAGCTTTGCCTAGTTCTCGAGTTGTTGTTTTTTTGTCCCTGAACCGCCGCTGGGTCGTCCCTATATATACACAGGTTGATGCCCGGTCGGTCTACAGAATCCCGAGGCCGGCTCATACAAGTGTCCGGCTCAGTTCCTTCCTTTCCCTAACTTATAATACAAGTTATACAACTATGGCGGTTTACTACTATGGGCTCTATTCCGCCATTGGGCTCTAGGCCTCTAAGCCTCCATAGTTAAAGTGTCGTAGCCTTCATCTTCATTGGCTCTTGTACAGGATTCCTTGTGAGTGTAATCTGGCCCCTCCTGGGCGGTTTATACTCAGTAGTCATATCCCCAACATTAGGCCCTAGATTGGTTTGAACTTGATCATGTCAATCTTCAGCTTTAGAGAAATTCTGATTTGAACATCTTCGTGTTGACCTTGTAAACCGCCATGATGTCATCTTCTGGAATCGCCACAAACCGCCATGACGTCATCTGCATAAAAAACCTATAAACAATTCCCTTTATTAATTAATCTCCGAAGATCGAGGCGACAGCTGTGCCCCATTCTCTTTTTTTGGCTCCTCGATTCCTGCGCCGGCTTACTTATCCATTTCCTTATAAATAGGACCAGACGGTCTTTCTCTTTTCCCTTCCATGCATTTTCGCCTCTTCTTCCTCCTCGCGACGCCCGAGCACTAAAGCTCCGTCGCCGCCCTCAAACTTCAAGCTCTGCATCACCACTAGCCACTGCATTAACCTGATCATACCAGAGAAACGCAGCACTTCTCCGCCGCTCCTGTGAAGCTGGTAAGTCTTCCTTCTTCAACCCTAGGTCTACATTAGGGTTTCATACCTTCATCGGTGTTCATCAGTGTTCATCGTTGTTCGTTTTCTTTCCCTTACTGTCTCATCGAATCTAGACAAACTTGACATCTTCCTTTTGTGGCCGAAGCTGTAGTTTTGTTTTGCCTTGCCATAGTATCCCCTCGTTTGTGAACAGATCCCATCTGAAACTTTGCTATGCTGCTGTTGCCATTTTAGATCTTTGATATTTTTCCTTTTCCTGAAGTGCTCTAGATCCATAATGATAACCTTAGCTTGTGAAACCTGTTTGTGTAGCACTTAGCAATTTTCAGATATGTTTCTTCCATACCACTATAGGCGGTTCAACCTTTAGAAAATGATAATCCGCCAGGTACCATTAGCCCTCACGTAAACCGCCAGCTTTACCTGAACATCAGTATCCGGTTTAACGTGCACATATGCTCTGATTGAATCCCCCGGTTTGACACCGGTTTTATACATATCAATCTTGAACCGTGAACCGGCATTTTGAACTTCTTTTACAGCTTGTCATCAACAATAGCCAAACAGTTCTCTGCTTGCAATTGGGTCCACTCCTGGGTCACTAAAGAGCAGCTGACTGGGCATGTTTTGACTGGCACTTTAGCAAAATAGGAAACCATTCATTGGAGGGTCCCGGGTACTAAAAATCCTCCTGAACCTCAAGACGGAGAAGTAGTTGTGTTTGCACATCATCTAGACCAAGGGTTTAGCCCTCCCGGATCAAAAAAAATCCATGATGTACTTGCGAGCTTTCAACTCCACCCTCAAGACATTGGACCGAACTTTGTGTCCAACCTTTGCAATTTTCAAGTGTTTTGTGAGGCTTACCTGCAAGAGGGACCGGCCGTTGACCTTTTCAGAGACTTCTTTCACTTGAACCGTCGTACTGAATTCACTGACGGCCCCAATACTAAACTTGGCGGGGTATCCATTCAAAAAAGGAAAGAAGTGAATTTTCCTCGTGCCAAACATCACAACCACCCCAAGGATTGGAACCAAACATGGTTTTACTGCCGAAACACTGCCCCTGAAGATGAAAATCCTCTGCCGGGTTATCGTGCTGACCGGCTTAGTAATGAACATCCACTACCTCAATGGTTGACTGCCAAGGAACGAATGAAATATGCCACACAGATTTCTAAGATCGGGGCTCTTATGGCAAACAGTTTAACCGGTGTCGATCTTGTCCGCTGCTGGGTTTCGTGGAGTATCTTGCCTTTAAGCCATCGTCCCGGTTTATTGTGCGAGTACACAGGAGATTTCAAAGACCCTCAACGTCATATTGACATTCAGTTAACTGATCATGGGATTACTGAAGCCCTCAAGAAGATGTTGGATGAACCGGTAGCTGAGTGCAGCAAAATTGGGCTGCTTCCCTTTTATGCTTCCAACAAACCGCCAGCTGTAAGAATTGCATCTTTCTGCTTTAATCCACACTCTTTTGATATTTTCTAATGGCCTTCTGTTTATCATTGCAGTCCAATGATCCGTTCTGGAAGAGGAAACCTCAAGATAAACCGGCAAAAGCACAAGATAAACCGGTGAGAGCACCTCTTGTGAAGACCAAAGTCACAAAGAGGCCAGGCAAGAAGAGAACCGCCGAGTCCCCTGATCCGGCCAAAGATGTTGATGACTCGGAATCAGAGGTAGAACTTGATTCACTTGGTTCATTTTTCATGCACCTTATTGACAATGATCATTACCAGGATGATGCGGAAGCCAGCCGTGCTGACAATGTAGAGGTAATTTCCCATTCCTCCGATTCAGATCATGTGCCAATACAAAAACTCCCTCGCGCAGTCCGAAAAGTAAAACATTGACATCAACAACAACAACATGAAGCTCGTCGCACAACCTGGCACAGTGGTCAACAAGTCACCTCTTCCGGTTTACCAAACTCTCCGGTTCACAAACGTCGTCCAGAGGTCTCTTGTACTTCCAATACATCTTATCCCAAGGCGGGTTGCTTTCGATATCCTCTTAATCCGTCTGATTCGAATTATCAGGGAACTTCCAATTCATCCTCTGGCGATTCATCAACCACACAGATGCCTCCACTCAAGACCGTTCCTGGGTAAGCATAATAGACTTACTTTTATATATTGCTCCGGTTTATTGTACTAATCTCTGTACTTTATTCTTTTTAGTGCCAAAGCCAGACTTAGCAAGAAATCTAAGCTGACTATTCCAACTGATGATAATCAGACCCGTGAACCGGAGAAGACCCCTGAACCTCATGATCTGAATGTTGATGTTGTCCAAGAAGATTCAGTACCTCCGGTTCAAGATACTTTTACTGAACTGACGAGAGAAATGTCATGAACCAGCCTGCTGATCCGCCAAGCCCAGCCAAGGATGAAGATAATCTGCCAAACCCAGCCAGGAATACTGACAATCCGCCAAGCCCAGCAAAAGGTGGTGATGATGATGTTGTCATTACTGGTACTTGCCTTACTGTTCCTGGTAACCCGGTTGCCTTATTGAAGCATACTGCCAACGAAGAATTTGCTCCTATGGGCAAAGGCAAGTGGAAAATAGATTTATCCAGCTGTGTTAACCTCAATGCTCAGGAACTTCACTCTGGATTTCTAAACCGCCTATGTACAAGTCGTGATTATGAGGCTGGTTTAGTCAACTTGCTGAAGGAGTGCTATGAGGTAATTCATGTTCGACGTTTCATAGAGTTCTTCCTTTTGCTTTATATCAACTCCATTGTAGCCCCCAAGGGCCGGTTTATCTTGTGAAGATGAACTGGTACTTTAATAAGAAAAACTTCAACTGTGTAGCCCCCAAGGGCCGGTTTATCTCTTGAAGATGAACCGGTACTTCCTATTGCAAAGCTTATGCTTGTTCACTTCCTTCACATCTATCTGATCAAATAAGCATTAGCCCCCAAGTGCCAAGATGAATACTTGTATTGAGCCTTGGAACTTAAAATAGCAGTTAGTAATAAACAATCCGCATTAGCCCCCAAGTGCCAAGTGTATAACTTGTTATGTGCTTGGAACTTACTATCTGTCTTTTGCAGGCTGACTTAACCAGCAAGGATTCCCAAATCGCCGACCTCCAGGAAAACATTAAGTCCCAGCAAGCCGAAACCTCCAAAGCCAAAGATGAACTGAAGGGCGTTTTAACATCCATGGAGCAACTAAAGGATAGCTTCAAGAACGAGCGGGCTGGTAGGGAGACTGAAAAATCCACGTTGCTGAAACGGGATGAAGATGTTGAAGCGGCACTTAAACCGGTAGCAGAAGAACTGAGTGGCTTCAAGTGGGAAATCAATGTGATGACTTCTGCTGTCTTTGGTAAGTACTCTTCTTCATCTTTTTAGTAAACATCTTTGACACTGCCGGTTTAACAGCAATTTCTTAAACCATTGCAGGTAGTTGTGTTGCTCATCTTGGCTCATATATGTGGAAGAAGTTGAAGGCTGCCTACACCTTGATAGAGCAGTTGTATACCGGCCCTCAACGGGTCATCTGCGCGGCCTCATACAATAAACCGCCGCCAACCTTAATCAAGGATACGTTGGCCAGATTATCCATGACTCCTGCCCAGCTAGAAGAGGTGAAGAAATCTGCTGCAAGGGCTGGCGCTTTATCTGCACTGACTCGGGCCAAGGCTTGGATATCTGATCTTGATCCTGAAGATATTGGAAATGGCTATCCTAGCCAAAAAGAAGACGGGTCAGATTTTCACAATGAAGCGCTCAAAGCTTTAACAAAGGAGATGCGCCCGCTTGCAAGCAGATTGGCCGAACAAGTTGACTTGTCTGTCCACCGGTCCAACTATGATGCGGACAAAAAACAGATTGATGCATCTGTGAATGAAGTGCAGAATCTAATCCCGCCAATCCGTAAGCACACTTATGACCCTGACAATGAACCGTTCAGATCTTATAAGTGATGAAGCTGTCTTCCGAGCTTTGTCTGGAATTGACTGGGAAAACATTGACTTCCAGCCAGTGGATGGGGAGGAGGTGGGTGAAACAGCGCAAGATGATCCATCAACTTCACGTCAACCTGGTGACGAATCATGATCCAGCAGCCGGCTTGATTTCCGCAGGCTGCGTTCTGTGCAACAAACAGTCATTATTTTGGGCATCAAAGCGCCTTGTAATAGGCTGGCTGAAATACTTTGATCTGCTGCCATCGTGCACTGCTACATGACACTGTTTAATCCGCCATGATTGTTGCTATGCTTGCTTATATGCTTTGGTAATTTCATGCAATCCTTGTTTCTGCACAAAAAAAGTTGTCGTGGCAGTTTACCACCGGACGGGTCATAATGCCCAATACAAAGACTGGCTTATAACCAAGGCTTCAAGAATATCAAAATATGAAATAGATCATACCTGTGATATTGAATCATATTGTTGGTTTACCAACTTGATTGTAGTAAGGGTGATAACCCAAATCTTGACTGTTGATAACTCCCACCATGCTGTGATGGTGTATAATAGGCCATGTCGGGTTATGAAAAACACTGGATGATCATCCTGGCGACGTATAGTCAATGCCAGACCAGGTTAATAAACACCGGTTTATAATTGAATGTGGTCTGACAACTTGTAGCTGAAAGCCAAGCCGGGTTAACAAACACCGGGTTAATGTAATGAATTATAGCCATGTCGGGTCAATAGACGCCGGTTCAACATAGAATTTTATAAAAAGAGAAAAAATCTTGACAAAGGCAAATAAAACCATGTAGTCGAGGCTTTTCAAGGGCTTCCAGGCCCAAATTCAAGGCTTTTCATGGGCTGCCAGGCCGCTGAGTTAAACCATTTTTGCAAAGCCTTTAAAGATGGGCCTCCAACTAATCAATCGTCGTTTTAACTTTGACAAGTTCAGGGTCTGTATAAGATTGACTTGTCAAATGTTCGGCGGGCCATGCCAGGATTACCTGGAAAGGAGTGGCTTACTTGATGAAGGCGGGTTAACCCGGGGTTTTAGGTGAATACACCAGGCTTCCAAGCCGGGCTTGATAGCCTATTACAAGGGTCCTTTCAAACTCTTTGTTGCGTTGCACAAAGAGCCCCCAAGTAACTTTATGAGATGTGCTCTATGGGTGCCTATGTTTGACCTGTGCATAGCAACAAGACTCTCTTTGGTCCCTTGGGTGTGATGCTCCCAAGCTGTATTGCGGCGTGATAGCCGGATTAATGGACAGAACTCCGCTTTGTCAGTTGAAGCCCCCATGTAATCAAGAAATATGGGAAAAATAGCAGAGGCCCTGCTTATAGCAAGGATGCCGGTTTATTATATTGATCATAATATATAATTGTCAAGCTATGTACATAACAGGAGCCTATGGCTCAAGTATAGTAAGGCCGAAGGAGAGCTATGTTCCATGGCCGCCGGGTCTCCTCCTCAGATTTGCATGAGTCTTTGTGCTCTCGAAGATTGATGAGGTAGTATGATCCGTTGTGTAGATTCTTGCTGACCACAAAGGGCCCTTCCCAAGGTGGGGATAACTTGTGCATATCGGTCTGATCCTGGATGAGCCGGAGCACTAAGTCCCCTTCTTGGAAGGTTCTTGTTTTAACCCGGTGGCTGTGATAACACCGCATGTCTTGCTGATAAACCGACGAACGAGCCAACGCTATGTCCCGTTTTTCATCTAACAGGTCCACTGCTTCTTGACGTGCGAGCTCATTATCTGCTTCAACATAATTGGCAACTCGGGGCGAGTCATGATGAATATCACTTGGGAGTACCGCCTCTACCTCGTAAACCATGAAGAAAGGTGTATATCCCGTAGATCGATTGGGGGTAGTGTTTATGCTCCATAACACAGAAGGTAATTCCTCCACCCAACAACCCGACGTCCTTTTCAATGGAACCATAAGTCGGGGCTTCATACCCTTCAAAATTTCCTGATTAGCTCTCTCAGCTTGACCATTAGACTGGGGGTGGGCCACTGATGATACATCAAGCCGGATGTACTCTCTTTGACAGAAGTCCTCCATCTCACCTTTGGAGAGGTTCGTGACATTATCTGTGATGATGCTGTGTGGAAAACCAAAGCGGAAGATCACCTTTTTTATGAATTGAACTGTCGTGGCTGCATCACACTTGCTTACTGGCTCCGCTTCAACCCATTTAGTGAATTTATCAACCTCCATCAATAGCTGGGTCTTCTTACCTTTATACCGCTTAAACGGTCCTACCATATCAAGCCCCCAAGTAGAAAACGGCCAAGTGATTGGAATCATCCTTAGCTCTTGAGCTGGAACATGAGCTCGGCGTGAAAATTTCTGACAAGCGTCGCACTGCTTTACCAAGTCCTCAGCATCAGCATGAGCCGTCAGCCAATAGAAGCCATGATGAAAAGCTTTAGCAACCAAGGATTTTGAACCGGCGTGGTGACCACAGTCTCCTTCATGGATCTCACGCAAAATCTCTCGCCCCTCTTCAGGAGAAACACAGCGCTAGAACACACCTGAGACACTGCAGTGATGTAACTCGCCATTGTCAATAACCATGGACTTTGATGGTCGGGCTATCTGTCTGGACAGAACTTCATCTTTTGGTAATTCGCCTCGGTTCATATACGCCAAATATGGAACCATCCAATCCAGAATAATATGTAAAGCGGCCACCAATTGTGGCTCCGGATCAGGAATAGCCAAGTCCTCCTCTACAGGCAACTTAACTGACGGGTTATGCAGGACATCCAAAAAGGTATTGGGTGGCACCAGTTTACGCTGAGACCCCAGCAGGCTTAAAGCATCTGCTGCTTCATTTTTGCGCCGATCAATGTGCTCAACCTGACAACCCTTGAAGGGACCAGCCACAATATCCACCTCTCGTCTGTAAGCCGCGATGAGTGGATCCTTAGAATCCCAAGTACCAGATCAGAGTCTCCAAAGCATAGTACTCGGCTTAAGTTCATTTCCTTAGCCACATGAAGACCGTGGAGCAAGGCCTCGTACTCAGCTGCATTCTTACTACAACGAAACATTAAGCGGAGAACATAACGAATTTTATCACCTCGAGGGGAAGTAAGGACAACTCCAGCCCTCGAGCCCTCCAATTGCCTAGACCTGTCGAAGTGGATAGTCCAGTATGTGTTATCCGGTTTGTCTTTTGGTGCCTGCAACTCTGTCCAATCATTGATGAAGTCGACAAGTGCTTGAGACTTGATAGCTGTCTGAGGCATATACTTCAACCCGTGCGGTCCAAGCTCAATAGCCCACTTTGCAACCCGGCCAGTTGCCTCCCTGTTCTGAATTATATCGCCCAAAGCAGCAGAACAGACCACTGTGATGGGATGGCCCTGAAAGTACTGCTTAAGCTTCCGACTCGCCATAAAAACCCCATACACCAGCTTCTGCCAATGAGGATATCTTTGCTTTGACTCGATGAGCACTTCGCTGATATAGTAAATCGGCCTTGAACCGGATATTCCTTCCCAGCCTCCTTGCGCTCGACCACAATAGCCACGCTGGTAGCCCGGGCATTAGCAGCCACGTATAATAACAGTGGCTCATTGTCGATCGGAGCGGCAAGGACCGGCGGTTCAGCCAACTGCCTCTTCAACTCCTCAAACACCGCATCAGCAGTGTTACTCCAGACAAAAGTGTCTGATTTCTTCAACATCTGATACAGAGGAATCGCCTTCTCTCCCAAACGGCTGATAAACCGGCTCACGGCTGCAATGCGACCTGCCAGACGCTTAACATCATTGATACACGCTGGTTTAGCCAGAGACGTAATAGCCTTGATATTTTTCCGGATTAGCCTCAATGCCCCTGTTAGACACCAGGAAACCTAAGAGCTTGCCTGCCGAAACACCGAAG
Source organism: Triticum dicoccoides (assembly GCF_002162155.2). NCBI lineage: Eukaryota > Viridiplantae > Streptophyta > Magnoliopsida > Poales > Poaceae > Triticum > Triticum dicoccoides. The sequence goes on along the minus strand of NC_041386.1, from coordinate 713,205,901 downwards.
ACGCACTTGGCCGGATTGAGCATCATCTTATACACCCGAAGATTATCAAAGGTCTCCTTCAAGTATTCAATGAATGTCTCCTTCTTTCTGTACTTGACCACAATATCATCCACATAAGCATGAACATTGCACCCAATTTGGGTATGAAGACAATTCTGCACATAGCGCTGATAAGTCGCCTGGGCACTCTTGAACCCAAAGGGCATAGATACATAGCAGAAGGCTCCAAAGGGAGTGATGAAAGATGTTTTCTCCTGGTCCTTAACTGCCATCTTGATCTGATGATAACTAGAATAACCATCCAAGAAACTCAAACGCTCACAACCCGCCGTAGCATCAATCATTTGATCAATACGAGGGAGAGCAAAAGGATCGGCCGGACAAGCTTTGTTCAAGTCCGTGTAATCCACACACATGAACTAAGTGACATTCTTCTTAAGAACTAGTACCGGAATGGCCAGCCACTCTGGATGAAAAACCTCAATGATAAACCCAACAGCCAATAGCCGGGCTACCTCTTCACCAATGGCCTTGTGCCTTTCTTCGTTGAAGTGACGAAGAAACTGCTTGATCGGTTTAAACTTGGGATCAATATTGAGATTGTGCTCAGCGAGTTCCCTCGGTACACCTGGCATGTCAGAAGGCTTCCATGCAAAGATGTCCCGGTTCTCACGGATGAACTCGATGAGCGTGCTTTTCTATTTTGGATCCAGATTAGTGCCGATACTAAACTGTTTGGATGAATCGCCAGGAACAAAATCAACCAGCTTAGTCTCATCAGCCGGTTTGAACTTCAGGGTCGGGTCATGCTCTGTGGTGGGCTTCTTCAGAGGAGTCATATCTGCCGGATCAACATTGTCCTTGTAGAACTTCAACTCTTCTGCCGCACAAACCGATTCAGCATAAGCCGCATCACCTTCTTCACAGTCCAAAGCTATCTTACGACTCCCATGTACCGTAATGGTCCCCTTATGACCCAGCATTTTGAGCTGTAGATAAACATAAGAGGGCCTTGCCATGAACCTTGCATAAGCCGGCCGTCCAAACAAGGCGTGATATGGGCTCTTGATTTTCACCACTTCAAAGGTTAAGATTTCTGACCTGGAATCACGGTCATCTCTAAATACCACCTCCAAATTTATCTTACCAACTGGGTACGCCGATTTACCTGGTACCACTCTGTGGAAAACAGTGTTTGATGGTTTAAGATTTTTGTCCGTCAATCCCATGCGCCGGAAGGTTTCATAATACAGAATATTGATACTGCTCCCTCCATCCATGAGCACCTTGGTGAACTTATAACCTCCAACCTGAGGCGCCACCACCAAAGCCAGATGACCGGGATTGTCAACCCGGGGTGGATGATCCTCTCTGCTTCACACAATGGGCTATTCGGACCAACATAAGTAACATGGCACTGCCGGTTCAACAGCGTTTACTGCCCTCTTGTGAAGCTTCTGATCGCGCTTGCACAAGCGGTGAAAACATGATACTGCCCACTATTCAATTGCTTCGGGTGACTCTGATAACCCGACTGCTGCTGATTCCCCTGATTATTCTATTGATTATAACCACCCTGGTTGTTCTGATTGCCCTGATTGCCTTGATTGCCCTGGAATCTGGAGCTTGAACCGCCACCGCCGTAACCCGACCCATGAGATCCGGGACCTGAACCGCCAGATGGACCCTGATCATACCGGAAAAGATCAGAGTTTTTGAACTCCCGCATAATGAAACAGTCCTTCCAGAGGTGCATGGCTGAAACCTCCTTTGTCCCATGCTTCGGGCAAGGCTGATTCAACAAACGCTCCAGATTCATACCGCCACCGTGCTGGGGCGGTTAACCCTTACGATGTTGATTATTACCCTGCACATTGGTGTTAGCCACAAAATCTGAATTTTCTGCTTTACGTTTAACATTGTTACCATTGCCTGTCGGGTTAGGCTGTTGTCCCTTGGTGTTGCTGCTCTTCTTTCCCTTCCCCGGCTTTTCCTTGTCAGACTCGGGATCCTTGGTACTATCAGAGTCAGCATACTTAACCAAAGCCCCCATGAGTGTTCCCATATCATTGCAGTGACGCTTCATCCACCCCAACTTGAACTTCAAGGGCTTGAACTTGCAATTGCCTTCCAACGTTATAATTGCTGAAGCTGCATTGATGCGGTCAGATGAATGTAAGATCTCAGAAACTTGGCGTACCCAATGGGTAGTCGATTCACCCTCTCCTTGAACACAAGCGGCCAGATCAACAATTGACATTGGTTGCTTGCAAGTATCTTTGAAGTTGTTGATAAACCGGCTCTTCAACTCGTCCCATGACCCAATTGAATTGGGTGGTAAACTCTTTAGCCAAGTGCGAGTTGTTCCCTCTAGCATCATAGTGAAGTACTTAGCACACACTGCTCCATCCACGTCTAGGATCTCCATGGCCATCTCATAGCTTTCTACCCATGACTCGGGGTGTAAATCGGCAGTGTAATTGGGCACTTTCCAAGGGCCTTTGAAGTCCTTGGGCAACCGCACATTGCGTAGGGCCGGTGTGAGGCACGGCACCCCCAAAGTGGTAAAAGCAACTCCTGGTTCCACTGTAGTAGTTGCATGAACCAGCGTAAGCTAACGCTCCACGTCCTGCGTAGTCAATCTGGCGCCGCGACGCGCTCGTCCTTGGTCCACTAAATCATGTGCTTCATTCCTTCCCCCTGCCGGGTTAGGACTCCGTGGCGGATTATGATTCTGTCCACTGCTTGACACAGCTGGCTCTTCAACATGCCTGCTGTAACTCCGGCTTGGACGAGGGGTAGAGTGAATCCTGTCCCGACTGTATGAATAAGCCTTTGACTAAACCATGGCTGTCTGGAGTAGATCTCTAGCCCGTCGTGTCTCAATCGCCGTGGGGGAGTCACCTTCCATTGGAATAGCAGCCAATCTTGATGCGACAGCAATCATATTGTCCAAAGGGGTAGGAAAGTTACCCAGTGGTGCTGGCACGTATTGTGGTGGATCACGATTCTGCTGAGGCGGGCCCATCGTGCCAGGCTGATCCGGCGCTCCTGTCCTGGGTGCTTCAACCCGGTTCACCACGGGCGGGTTACTGGTGCCCGCTCCTAGCGTATTAAAGAGATTCCTTGCTTCGTAAACCGGTGGCAGTCGAGACTGGTGCCTCCTCATCATCACCTCGTTTGAAGCATTCTGATCCAGCATAAGCTGGTAAGATTCCGCATGAACCCACTAAGCCTGAGCATTCAAAGCGATCCACTCGTCAGCCATCCTAGTCTCCTCAGCAGCCATGTCCTCCTTAGCCTGAGCTATCTGATCTCGCAACTTTCTGACTTCTGCATTATGCTCATCCCGATTATCCGGATTAACCTAAGCGGTCAACAATGTTTCTAGAGTGTCCAATAACCCAGACAAGACTTGAACCGGCGAGCGCACAGGGCCTCCTGCCCCAGCCGCTGATCCGGAAATCATCGCCGCCGCCATTGAAGATTGGGGTGCGAGCTATATACCGGCCATGAAGATTGCAACCCGGTTTGGCGGTTCAAAGGAGCCCGGAATACTGCTGCCATCGGAACAACCCCCAAACAGGCCATCCTGAACTTGATACAAAGATTCGGTCTCGCCGATGGATGACTCACCATCGGAATAAACGGTCGCCTCACCATCAGATACCGGATCATATTCGGTACCATGGATGAATCCTACGAACGCACGCTTCATGCCAGGATGAACCCAGGCAGGGCTCGCATGCTGAGCTGTCTCGATGAGGTCGGTGCAGAGGTCCGGCTCAGGGCCCGGTTCGCCGATCTTGCCGATGAAGACGTGAATTCCTCCGAAGGGGACCCGGTACCGTACTCGATTGAGCCGGCGTCGGGGCCCCAGCCTGCATCGTTGATGTAGAGCTTGCCGCGACGACTCTTAGTCATCCGTCCCACTACGTACCTCTTGAGCCCTTCGAACTTGCCCTCCAAGAACTTGAAACCATCGTGCGATAGCCCCACGGTGGGCGCCAACTGTCGTGGAATTATCACGTCAGATGTCCTAGTGAAAGGACTTAGTTGTGGAGCCATCGCGATCGGATTAGCTTAGAGGGGTTAAACCGAAAAAAGGACACGGGGAGTTTATACTGGTTCGGCCCCTTGCGGTGAAGGTAAAAGCCTACAATACAGTTGTGGTGTTTTTGATGTGGTCTCGATTACCAGGGAGCAAATACGCTTTACCTAGTTCTCGAGTTGTTGTTTTTTTGTCCCTGAACCGCCACCGGGTCGTCCCTATATATACACAGGTTGACGCCTGGCCGGTCTATAGAATCCCGAGGCCGGCTGATACAAGTGTCCGGCTCGGCTTCTTCCTTTCCCTAACTTACAATACAAGTTATACATCTATGGCGGTTTACTACTATGGGCCCTATTCCGCCATTGGGCTCTGGGCCTCTAAGCTTCCATAGTTAAAGCGCCATAGCCTTCATCTTCATGGGCTCTTGTATTGGATTCCTTGTGAGTGTAATCCGGCCCCTCCTGGGCGGTTTATACTTAGTAGTCATATCCCTAGCACATCCTGTCGTAGAATTGTCACGGCAGATGTCCTAGTGTAAGGACTTAGTCGCGAGGCCAACGCATCTATGTGGTAGCTTGAGAGGGGTTGATCGGGACGAGAGATCCAACACGCAAGACAAGGGTTTAGACAGCTTCGGTCCCCAGGAAACATCATCCGGAATTGCCCTACATGTTGTTTGAGGCTAGGTCTCATTATGCTCATCGAGAGTCGCCGCATAAGCCGGCTCCCCCTTTGTCTCTAGCCCTAGATATTGTTGTTGTTACTTGTCCCTCTTTGGGGTACCCTGCCCCTACTTATATAAGTTAGAGGGTCGGGTTACATGTGGAGTCCAAATAGGATTAGGACTAGCCTATCTTCTACTACAAGCCGGATACAAGTCCGGGTCTTGATTCCTTGTAAGGAAGATATTCTTCACACCTTTCCTCTTAAGCCGGCCTACCATAACGTAAGCCGGCCTTCTGGGCCTTGAGCCTCCCGGGCCCCCGGGTCTTGTCCCTCCTCTGATCCGCTTGCCAGGACACCCATAAGTTGCCAGGATCGGGCGGGTCACTTAGTGCGTCGTCCAGCCAGGGCGGGTCATTAGTGAGTCGCCAAGTCCGGCCGGGTTATACTTCCGGTCGGGTTACACCGCGGAGTATATCCCCAACATTAGCCCCCAAGTTTAGCTTGGATTTATCCATGGTAAACTTATGCTGCAAAATAAACACAAGAACAAATTTGACAGGTTGTGCTCCGGGTTAAGAATTCTTGTAAACCAGCACCTGAACATCCTTAAGTCCTTGTCATTTCCTTCTTCTAGAAAATCCGGGTCAATAGACCAGCTTCACAATCCATTTGCTTGTAGAAGACATATTGTAAACAAATAATCCATTTGAGTCGGCTTCCAAAGCGCCGGCTTAAAAATATAGGTCTTGAAATACTCATCTGATTTTCAACCGACTTAAAAGATGTAGATCTTGCCGAGTTATAATTTCCAAAATCTTCGGGTTATAAAAGACTGATGATGTCGAGTCATAATTGTTGTTGACACCGGGTCATGTAGTTGATCTTCCTGATTTACTCAAAGCTGAGAATTTGAAGATGTTCCTTCTTTATATGCATAATACCAGTAGCCCCCAAGTCTTAAGAGGAGAACATAGTGATAACTTAAGATTTGCTTCAATATAAGTGTTGCAACCTTAAAGAAATCCGGGTTATTCATCGCAATCATATAAACTGAATATTCCACACATGTAGCCCCCAAGTGTCGGGTTGTCATGCTTGCAGCCACCTGGGACTTGTAATTGCTTTATGCTCATGAAAACTTCAACCAGTGTAGCCCCCAAGGGCCGGGTCATTATGCAATAATGAGTAGGGACTTTGTAGATATAACCATGTAAATTTGAACAGCAATGTGTAGCCCCCAAGGGCCGGCTTAGTAAGATAATACTGAGCTGGGACTTTGTATATAATTCATAATAACATCATATAATATAATCTCCACCATGGGGCTTGAACCCACGTCTAAAAGGTTAAGAGCTTTGTACTCCGCCAACTAAATAGTGGACCGTTCAATATAATGGAGTAATGCTTGTGTACCTTGAATTTTTGACAGGAGAAATTGGTAGCCCCCAAGGGCCAACCCATTTAGAATGTGACGAGTCGGGTCTTCAATAAGTTGAACAAAAAATGACTTTGCGTTAGCCCCCAAGTGCCATGGTGCATGCTGGCAGTGACATGGGACTTAGATATTTGATATAATCCCAATCTAAATAATGTAGCCCCCAAGTGCCGGGTCGTAAGCCTGCAGCGACTCGGGACTATTCCTTCCATTGTAGAATAAATCATATCCATTGATAAAAATAATAGCTGTTGCGCTTAAAGCGACTTTGAAAACCTCGATCATAACACTGGTTATTGACAATCACAATAGAAATCCAGCCATGTTGGCTATTCAAGATTTGAATAATATAATCCGGTATGAAAACCTCAATCATTCAAATATCATCATGAAAAATCCAGTAAATCCGGAGTTTAAATACCTGGCGGCTCTTGGCCGATGACGACTTAATGCGCATTCATGGTAAGCCGGTGGCCTATATTCCTTGAGAAAATCAATAATTGATAACCCTTTTAAGACACCAATTTCAATGATGAGCTTGGACTGAAGCATTTATATAAGTCATAATTCTGCAAATCCTGCACAGAATTTAAACAACATATGCACTGGCGACTTAACGTCAAAATCCAGGGCGGGTAACCACCCAAATGTGATACCGCCGGTTTATGTGATCCGGACAGTAAAGTTGATTCTGTAAGAACCGGCACATATGATATTTGTGACAACTCTAATACTTGCGATTGTATAAAAACAGATAAAAATTTTGAGGCTTCTGATTCGAATACGATCAGTAAACCGTTCCAAAGGGATTAAGCTAAGATTCGAATACGATCATATAGCCCCCATTGGCGTTGGCGATGCCGATCAAGTGGGTATCGACAGTTATGTTCTCTTTGGTTCGAATACGACCTATGTTTGAACAGGAAGCCCCAAGTGACCTTAAGAGTTGTTTAACGACGCTGATTCGAATACGATCCACGTCAATTCCCAAAGGGGTTGAGCTATGATTCGGATACGATCAAGAAGCCCCCAAGTAGGTTCATCAGTTTGCTAATCAAAAGGGTATCGACAACTATGTTCTCTTTGGTTCGAATACGACCTATGTTTGAACAGGAAGCCCCCAAGTGACCATATAAATTTTGGCATTGCACCAATCAAGAGGGTACTGATAGCTATGCCTGATGAGCAGGAAGCCCCCAAGTGACCATAATAAGATAACCCGTAAGGCAGGATACCCATGTTTTGAACCGTGCATCATGGCAACAAGTTCTCTTTGGTAACCATTAATTTGTCCGAGAAGTCGAACTTGCAAGAGATTAATTCTTTTTGAACCGGAAATTCTGAAACCGGGTATTGAGAGCCGCAAAGCTTTGTAAGGGACAAATTTACCTTGAGCCGGATGTTGAACCGGTTTTGAGAGCTTCAAAACTTTGCGGGAGAGAGATGTCTCTTGAGCTGTATTTTAAACCGGAATCTTCATTTTGAGCCGGAAATTTTCTGACGGCCTTTAAATATTCGCCAATAAAGCAGTAGCCTCCAGGGCCGGGTTATCTTCCCTTCAATGACCCAGAGTTCTTGAATTCATTGAAACCGGCTAATTTTGCCGAGCCATACCATTGTAGCCCCTGAGTCTCAAGATGACTCGAAGAGTTGGCTTGAGATTCTCCATATTTGACCATAGCAGAAGGTGTATATCATTGGCGTTGATAACGCGATATGAATCCACGGAAGGTTGAGGTGACTGCCGCGGATTATAAATGATCCCGTATGAGCCGTGTTAGCAACACGGCCAATGGTTCTTTCCAACTGGTTGTTTGAAGTTAACCAAAACGTAGTGGCGGCGACTTGTGCACCTACCCAGTGAGCCATCCAGTGCAGAGGGCGACTGATAAGACATGATAACTTGCCTCCAATTTGTTGGAAGAAAACCGGGCTTCCCAAGTAATGACTTGCTCATACTCAATAAACAAGTCATGCAGACAGGTGCGGCCCGATGTGTTGATGTAGACCAGGCCACGAGAGACTGATAGTAAAGACGACTTCAGCACCAGAGGCAGCTCGGACAGATGATTCGACCGCGGCATTGCAAGCCGGCACGGACGAGCGAGTTAATCACAGGCGCGGCCCCGGCAAGCCGATGTAAACCGGGCCGTAAAGACGGCGTCTTGCACGCATCCATTCACCGTGTAATATGGCATGGACGAACACCGGGCACAATGTTGCCAGCGCATGCTCCGTACCCATGGTATGAGCCACTTTTGTCGTGACTAATTATCCTGCATAAAAGGTATTGCAGGCGAAAGTAATTGTTCTCGAAATCATAAAAATATATCAATAAAAAACTGACTGGATGGATTTAACCTAATATGTTTAGCTGGAAATAATCCGCCATGAAGTTGATGATCACTGGATGAAGCTGAAATCAATCACGGGTGAGCCGGCCGCGGCATTGTGAGCCAGCGTGGACGAGAGAATCGGCCGCAGTGTTTGGAGAACGGCACGGACGCGGACAGATGAGTCGGCCGCGGTGTTTTGAACCGGCTGCGGACGGGAGAGCCGGCCGGCGCGTTGATGTAGACCGGACCGCAGGGGCGGCAGCTTTTGCACACCTATTGAACATCAAGCGGGTGCATGTGATGCTAACGCATGCTTCATGGGCACAACATTACGCCACCTCTATAATGAATCATTGTCCTGGAATTTTGATTGGTTGTGCAACCAGCGAACAGCATCATGCTCTTTTGTCTGCACGTACCAACTGTTTCTTGATTGATTATTACCGCTATTATATAGTCTGATGCTTCACATGGGGAGGCCATATTTTGTACTCTGATCCACATGGTCATGCCCGCTTCTTTCTTTAACCAGCAGATATATCCTCTTCTAGTTCAGATATTTTCATTGACATGCGACGCGGAGACGGGTCATAGGAGTAGCAGAATTGCACTGGCTATGCGAGGTGGAGACGGGTCAGTAGAACGGTTTGAAGTTTCATTAACGGCGACTCTCACGCTGGTTGGAACCATGGCCCAGAAGTAGCTGGCGGCTTACGTTGCCGGCTCACGAGGCAACACCTTGGCCATGGACGTGGGTAGCTTAGCGCCGGGACGGGTGGACGACGGCTCAACGCGGCATACCGGTTGCTCGCGGGCCACAGAGGAGCCGTGAAGGCAGCTTGGCTGGCTTGAAGCAGGGTGACGCGGGAGACGGCACTGCAGATCTAACCCGGCCGGGCGCAGGCAGGCACAAAATGGAGAGACGGCGAGCCGGAGCCAGCAGTGCGCACTAACACGGTGACGCAAACCAGGGCGGAGGCACGCAGGCGCAGCCTCACGCAGGAGTGAATAGGACTGGGTCACAGGCGGCAGAAGGCGGGCGGTGACGACGTCGGTGAGTCGTTGACAGAAGAAATAGTTTGGGGCTGCTCGTTGTAGAATCAGACAGAGGCGACTTGAAACGGCAGCACAGCACGGTCGAGGAGGCGTTGGTACAGCGGGGCCGCGGCCGTGCGGCTGTCAGAGGCGCGCCTGGCGATGGCGGCTTAGGGACGCAGACAGAGGCGAGACGAGGAGGCGCAAACCGGCGACAGCGGAGGCGCAGTGGCCTGAAGCGAGTCGGAAGAGGAGTTCAAGGCTGGAGACATCTGCTTCCGAGTCGCGGCCGGTTCAATGAATCCACGTCTGTGTTCCCTTGTAGATAGTAGCCCCCCTTTTTTCAACTTTGACTTTTCTTCCATCTAGATCTTGTAAACAGATCCAACGTGACTTTGGCCATTGAAATATAAATAGACCAGCATAGTCTTTTCACTTGATATGTGCTTGCTCGTACGTATAGACAAACTTGTCGATTGATTTGCAGTCTTCGGTCGTCATGCTAGGGAATAGCAGCGAAAGATGTTTGTTTTTTTTCTTTCGAAACTTTATCTTCTCGTGAACCCGGTTCCTGTCGTGCATGCGCCGCAGCAAAAACAATCCAGTCGCGCTCAGCAGCGACGGTGAATCAAAAACAACAGGCGGCTCATTAGTCGTGGCCTGGTGACTTGACCGCGGGGATCAAGACGGAGACTCGCAGAGATAGAGGCGGTGACAGCGGCTCGATGACGTAGGCCACAGGAGCCGACTCAGATTTGACGTGCCTTCTTCAGAAATCTGTCCGTCTCGGTCACTCGAGAAACAATCGCTGTCGGTCTTGGCGACTTGAAAACAAATCAATCGCAAGATAGTGGCTGATCAAAACTGTAACCCTAATTATTCCTGATAATAATTTTGTATAAGCCACCGCTGATAACTTCTTTGATCTTGACTGAACTATTAGCTGATGTAAATCCTTCCACGTCGATTTGAGCCGAAAAACTGCGAACTTCTCGAACCCTAGAAAAGATCCCTCCAAGAACTCAACACCACCGTGCGCGGGCCCCACGGTGGGCGCCAACTGTCATAGAATTGTCACGGCAGATGTCCTAGTGCAAGAACTTAGTCACGAGGCCAACGCATCTATGTGGTAGCTTGAGAGGGGTTGATCGGGACGAGAGACGCAACACGCAAGACAAGGATTTAGACAGCTTCGGGCCCCGGGAAACATCATCCGGCATAGCCCTACATGCTATTTGAGGCTAGGTCTCATTATGCTCATCGAGAGTCGCCGCATAAGCCGGCTCCCCCTTTGTGTCTAGCCCTAGATATTGTTGTTGTTACTTGTCCCTCTTTGGGGTGCCCTGCCCCTCCTTATATAAGTTAGAGGGGCGGGTTACATGTGGAGTCCAAATAGGATTAGGACTAGCCTATCTTCTACTACAAGCCGGATACAAGTCCGGGTCTTGATTCCTTGTAAGGAAGATATTCTTCACACCTTTCCTCTTAAGCCGGCCTACCATTACGTAAGCCGGCCTTCTGGGCCTTGAGCCTCCCGGGCCCCCGGGTCTTGTCGCTCCTCTGATCCGCTTGCCGGGTCACCCATAAGTCGCCAGGATCGGGCGGGTCACTTAGTGCGTCGTCCAGCCAGGGCGGGTCATTAGTGAGTCGCCAAGTCCGGCCGGGTTATACTTCTGGCCGGGTTACACCGCGGGGTATATCCCCCACACATCCCGAATAGTATCATACATATAACATCACTAATTAGTACAACTAAAACCCTAGCGAACGACGGGTATCGTCGCGGGCGGTGGACACCCAAAGAGAGGGAACCATCACAGGATCATAGCTCCAATGAGATCCCTAGAGAACCTGCCAGGTATTGGAGAACCTGTGCTCCAGCGCAAACAAGTAGCAATGGACATGCGTGTCCTCCTCGCTGACACGGTGACGTACCACCTCTGCGGGGTCCTCAAGCCTCTCAACCGTCACTGGCCCACGCGACCGCCACCAAAGAAGGTTCGGGTCAACGACGGACTGATTCCACACCAAGCTGCGCCCCCTAGTAGGTAGCGCCTCCTAGTACCAACCCGATGGAGCCCAGTCTCGGACATGGACCATCTGGTCAAGCAGGTGTCCTCCACCGAGTCGGCGACGAGGATGCGGGATAGGCATCGTCGACGTTGATGCGGGAAAATTTGCTTTAACTAAAAAAATAACAACAAATGGACATCTAATTTGACTAGTTCTTACTAAAAATAAACTTACTATAAATAAAAATAAACTAGTACCTAGTTCTTACTAACTAATTAGTACCTGGCATGTTACACAAGCCCTGCTTTGTGTTGACAAGGAAAGAAACTGCAGAGAAACATGTTGAGATTACATGGCATGTTACACAAGCCCTACTTTGCATTTTGTTGGTCAAAGTTGCTTCTATAGCATGTTGGAACAGAGCACACACACACACACACACACACACATATATGTTCAAGTAGAGGAATTGGCACCATCATACCCACCCTGAGTGCAGATACTCCTCCTAAGTCCTAACACATGGTTCAAGTAGAGGAATTGGCACCGCATAGAGTTGCATCCAAGTCCTAGCAGGTGTCCTCCACCCTGAGTTGCTGAATTCAGCCCGGGGAGTGGGACTAGACTAGACTAGATGTAACAAATCAAGATGACAAACAAAATAAACCCATAGATGAACCCTAACTAATTTGATGCAACTAAAATTTGAAGAACCCTAGGCAAAGTTAGGGGAGGGGGAGGAGCAGGCGTGCTCACCTCAGGTGCTTGCAGCGAGGGAGGGGCAGGCGGCGTAGAGGTCGGGGTCGGGGCTCGGGCGCACAGCGGAGGACGGTGTCGAGGTCGGGGTCGGGGGCGCTGTCGAGGTCGAGGTCGGGGGTGGCATTGAGGTCGAGTTCGGGGCTCGGGCGAGCGGCGGAGAGCACCGGGAGAGCGCGCGGCAGCCGACGGGCGACAGCGGCGGTGACGGTGGAGGAGCTAAATTTGGGGGAAATGGCCGTGGAGAAGAACGAAACCGCGCAGTTAAGTCAGAAGTAGCAGTAGCGCGTTCCAGTAAGTGCGCTACTGCTAACTTAGCTACAGCGCGTTCCCTGATACGCGCTACTGCTATTCCTTTCCCTTTTTTCCCTTTTTCATTTGTTTTTCTTTATATTTTATTTTTTTCTTTCGCCTTTTTCTATTTCTTTCATTTTCATTTACTTTTCTACTTGCTTTCTATTTAATTTTATTTCCTTTAGCAGTAGAGCCTTTCAGCGTAAACGTGCTGCTATAAAGCAAGTAGCGGTAGCGCGGTTCGCAGTAGATCGCTACTACTATGTGTAGCCTATCGGCTAAGCCGTGGGAATTTTAGTAGCAGCGCATTTACCTCCAGGCGCGCTACTGCTACAACTGTATCTGTAGCGCGGTTTACACCAGTGCACTACTGGTACTTAGCACCAGCGTGCTTTTTTGACACGCGCTACTGCTAAAGTTCTGTCTATAAGGTTTTCCCTAGTAGTGATACCTGTTAAATCAGATAGAGCAGCAGCCACAAAAAACATAGGCCCAATTGTACCACACTTTACCCGTACTCCGTTGGACAAACCCCTATAGAACTGCAAAGAGCCCAGCATCAGGTACTGTCTATGATATCATTTGAAAATTTGAACTCCGAAATTTCTGCATGTGCCTTACCTTCTGTAACATCCCAAATTTTCAATTTTGAATGTTATACACTAGATCATCAATGCATATCATATTTTATTTGCTTTTGGTTTGATCCTAGAAATTCTAAGCAACTCAAGGACCCTCGGAGAGAGTTAGGGATTTCGTTATTTTCATATTTGAGATTTCTCGAATTTTGAAAATAGGATCATTTCATTTTATTTGTTTTATCTTCAATTATTTTGATTATAAAAATATAAGAGAGGGAATAAAATGACTTTCCAAAATAAATAAATATTGAGGATTCAATAAAAAATCAAATAAATTTTATTTTGGAGTTTTTGCTATTTTATTTGAATTTAGGAAAAAGTGCATGTTTTCAAAACTACATTTTAGGGCCAAGAAAATGTTCATCTTGTTCTAAATATTTTATTTAGACGGCGAAAATTTGTTTTGGCATTTTTAGATTTTTATTTATTTTTCTATGATTTTTCTGAATTCGGCGGAATTATTTAAAAAAGAAATCCTCGTGCCCGACTGGGCCGAAGCCCCAGCTGAGCCAGGCCGGCCCGCGCAAGCGCCACCGCCTCCCGCCGCCGTGTCGCCGCTGGACTCGGGAGTCCGACTCTGAGCTGTCGCCACCCGACCCCTCCATCGGACCCGCCCCGCCGCCAGCCGCAGCAGCCGCCGCCGCCGTCGCCGAGCCGAGCCGCCGCTGCCGCCTCCCGCCGCCGCCGTCGCAGCCCCGCCACCCTGCGCCTTCCCGCCGCCCCGCCGGAGCCACCGGAGCCCCGCCACAGCCGAGCCGGAGGTATTAACCGCCGCCGCCGCCGTGGTCTGGTTTTTTTTTAAAACCCGATCCGGGTTTTCCTTAGAAACCCTAGATTCGTTTTTTTATAGATCGGTTTTATTTTTTCGGTTTATTTTATTTAGCGAGCGTTCGCCCATTCGTTCGTTTTAACGAACGAATTCGCAGTTTATTTTCAGTTAACGAACGTTCATTCGTTAATCTGTTCGTAAGTTTTTCTTTTTCTCGGATTTTTCCGCGGTTATTTCTGATCGCGATTTCTTATCCGGTTTTCATTCTAGTATAAATTTCCGCTTGTTTATCGGAATCAGGCGATTCAAGCGCCTAGAGTTTCGTCTCGAAACCTCTTCCCGTTTAACCTACTCAAACAAGTTTTTGCTACTGTAAAATTTGACTTAGATCCAAATTAGTAAACGAAGCTTGTTTCTTTCGCCGTTTGATTTTCATTGCTTCGTTCGATTTGATTCTTTTTGCAAACCGGAGTTCTTAAGTTGAAATTTCTGGTCAGATCTCTTATTTGAGTTTTACCTGTGCATTTGATGAGTACATATTGTATGCTTGTTTGTTTGCAATAGAGTACCCGGAGTGCGCCGCTTGCTACTTTGAACCTCTAGGTTTCGCGGATCATCAGCAAGGCAAGTAACACTTTGATCATATCCCTTTCGTACCCAGTTTTATTGCATTATATCAATCCTCAAACAATTGCATGATTAGGATCTGTTTAATATGTGGGTTTGGGGAAGTAGATTGAGGTAGTGCCTATTACCTATTATATTATCAAACCCCTGGGAGTTACTCTACGTTTGCTTATTATGCCATGCTATGCTAGTAGACGTGGATTGGGTGAGTGTCACTAGTGCAGAAACGGCCTTTAGTGCCGGTTCATAACGGCCTTTACTGCCGGTTCGCCAACCGGCACTAAAGAGTGGGGACTAAAGCCCCCCCCCCCTCCTTTAGTACCGGTTGGTCACGAACCGGCGCTAAAGTGCCACCACGTGGCACGAGCCAGGCCCGGGTGCGCGTAGGGCATTAGTACCGGTTGGTAACACCAACCGGTACTAAATATTTGGGGGATTTTTGATTTATTTTCCATTCAATTTTTTTTATTTGCTGGTATTTCATGATACTACAAATTGTACGCGTTATGCATATATATAAATAGATTTTCTCGTAC
>NC_041386.1:713183060-713190575 GCF_002162155.2 Triticum dicoccoides | reverse complement strand
CATCGAATGTCTCACAAACCAACACCATTAATTATTCACACATACACATGTATATACATATACAATTTCTCCTACATATGTTGCCTTTGGTGCCTCCGGAGCACGATGACAAGTGGTTCATGGGGGCGGTAGCGGGTAATAGTATTATCCTTTGCGATCTATGACCTGGTCGAGCAAAAATTCGGCTATGTCCTCTTGAAGTGCTAGTATGCGGTCCGATGGTAGGAGCTTATTGATGGGGTCATGTACCTAGGGTAGGGTCATGGACCTGATCTAAGTACCTTACCCAAGGACACCCTTAGAAGAGGTCGCCTTCCAGTCGACCAACGAGGGACTCACTCGACTGACTTGAAGGACTCGACCACGAAGACTCACTTGACCACCAGGAGGCCAGGAGGCACTCTGCACTGCAACGGCCTGTAATAAAGTAGGCTTTATGATAGTAAAGACACTTTATGTGGGGCGTTACCAGTAACGCCCCAGACTTAACTCCCCTTAAACCCTCTCCTACGTGGGCTGGCTGGGGTCCTGGCGCACACTATATAAGCCACCCCCCTCCACAGGTAGAGGGGTTCGGCACCTTGTAACTCATATACTCATAATCCACTCGACCGCCTCCGGGCTCCGAGACGTAGGGCTATTACTTCTTCCGAGAAGGGCCTGAACTCGTACATCCCTTGTGTTTACAACCTCTCCATAGCTAGGACCTTGCCTCTCCATACCTACCCCCCACTCTACTATCAGGCTTAGAACCACGACAGTTGGCGCCCACCGTGGGGCAGGTGTTTTAGCGATTTTGTGGAGAAGTTGCGATTCTTCTGAGTACTTTCATCATGGTGTCTGCTGGAGTTTTGGTCGAGGGTCGAGAGATCCGTCTCGGCACTCTCACCTTCATCGCCGACGACTCCGCGTGGCTCCAGGAGGCTCCACTCGACGTTGATGCGCTCCCCGTTCGCGGTGCGACGCATTTTCGCGCATGTGTCCGCGGTGTTCTGCTACGGCAACCGTCAACCCCGTATCGGTCGGCTCCTCCATCGTCCACCCTCCCGGTCTCCCGCCAGCGCAAGCGCTCAGGCCGGTCGAGGCTTCAGCGATGGGTGAGGCACGCGGTGGCTCGCCAATCGGCCACCACCCAAGTTGCGGCAATCGAGCCCGACGAATCTCTCTACGGCTTGTTCGATCTGTCGACTGGCTCCGTAGAGACTGCATCCGAGTGCGGTAGCAGTGATCCAGCGGCGGAAATCTTGATGGTCGACGGGCCCCGCAGTCCCCCTGGCTTCGCCCGTGATGGTGGAGCAGGTGACGGAGGCGACCCCGCACGAGGCCACGAAGAGTACCAGCCCTAGCCACTCGACTCTCTGCAAAGAGAGGAACTTCGCCGCAGGAACGTGGATGCCCTGCGTACTCCCATCGCAGGAGAAACCCCCGAGGCTCGTGCCTTAGAGGAGGCACGTTTGGCCAATTTGGCCGAACGGACTCGACTGGAGAATCTTCAGCGAGCACTTGACGAGCGCGCGCGGCAACGAGTTCCCGACACCAGTCGACGTCAACTCTTCCCGCCGACTCAGGTATATCGAACCCCAATCCAGAATTTAGCAGCTGCGACCCGTATAGCAGAGTCCATCCAGCCTTCGCAGTCGGAAGCTGGCAGAGGTTTGCTGCAGATCAGGGATCTGCTCCGGGCAGCAGGAGATCAGAATTCAGCCGTGTCTCAGTCGCGCAACAGAATTCACAGTCGATCCGTCACTGCGAATACGGTTCAGTCGGCTCACAGCCCCAGATCGCCTCCGCGGCGTGAAGGGCGCGAGAATTGGCGAGATCAATATGGCGACCGACTCGACCGAGATGATAGGCGTCGAGTGCCCAATTCCCCTCCGAGGGGTGGGTCTTACGCTCCTCGGTGGCAAGATGACAGGCGTCAGTACAGTACTGGGCGAAGGGTTCAAGTCGACCCCAGAGAACCAGGCTTCGACGCGCGATCCATTATCGTGCAAGGTTTGGTCGACCGGAACAGAGCCCATCGGGGCGGACTCAACAGAGATGCGCCCACAAGCAGTCGAGTGCATGTTTCCGGTCCTGAATGTTTCAGCAGAGCTATCAGGGCCGCAGTTATCCCTCCCAATTTCAGGTTGGCAACAGGAGTCAGCAAGTTCACTGGTGAGTCTAAGCCTGAAACTTGGCTTGAAGACTACCGAGTGGCAGTTCAGATTGGTGGTGGGAACGACGAGGTGGCCATGTAGCATTTGCCCCTCATGCTGGAAGGTTCTGCCAGGGCATGGTTGACTCAATTACCTCCTAGCAGCATTTACGCTTGGGAAGATCTGTCCCGAGTGTTCATCAGAACGTTTGAAGGAACTTGCAAGCGACCAGCTGGATTGACAGAGTTGCAAGTCTGCGTGCAGAAGGCTAATGAGACTCTCAGAGAGTATATTCAGAGGTGGATCACTTTGCACCACACTGTGGAGAACGTGTCTGATCATCAGGCAGTCTGCGCCTTCAAAGATGGCGTCAAGAACAGAGAACTGAGTTTGAAGTTTGGTCGAACCGGTGACATGACTTTGAGTCGGATGATGGAGATTGCTACCAAGTACGCCAACGGCGAAGAAGAAGACCGACTCCGAAGCGGCAAGCATAAGCCGAGTCAGTCGGAAAAAGGAAACACCAGTCGGAAACAGAAGCGGAAGGCTGAACCGGCAGCTCCTGGAGAGGCTCTGGCCGTGACTTAGGGAAAGTTTAAGGGGAAACCAAAAGGATCCTGGAACCCCAAGAAGGTAAGGGATAAAGAAGGGAACGACGTAATGGATATGCCATGTCACATCCACACGAAGAAAGACGAAGAGGGGAATATCATCTACCCGAAGCACACCACTCGCCAATGTCGACTCCTGATCCAGCAGTTTCAGGGAAAACAGTCTAAGGACAAGGAGAAGGAGTCAGACAAGGCTGAAGACAAGGAGGACAGTGAGGAAGGATATCCGCATATCAACTCCACTCTGATGATCTTTGCAGATGTGGAAAGCAGGAGTCGACTAAAAGTCATTAACCGAGAGGTGAACATGGTTGCCCCAGCAAAAGCAAATTATCTGAAATGGTCTCAAATACCCATCACATTCGACCAATCTGATCACCCGACTCATATTGCCACCCCTGGGAGGCAAGCTTTGGTGGTCGATCCAGTTGTCGAAGGCACTCGACTGACAAAGGTGCTGATGGATGGTGGAAGCGGGCTGAATTTGTTGTATGCAGACACACTGAAAGGAATGGGCATTCCGATGTCCCGACTGAGCACTAGTAACATGAGCTTTCATGGAGTTATACCAGGGAAGAAAGCCGAGTCACTCGGCCAAATAGCTTTGGACGTGGTGTTTGGTGATTCGAAGCATTTTCGCAAAGAAAAGTTGACGTTTGAGGTCGTGGATTTTCAGAGTGCATATCATGCCATTTTGGGGAGACCAGCTTACGCACGGTTCATGGCTCGACCATGCTACGTGTACCTCAAATTGAAGATGCCCGGCCCCAAAGGAGTGATCACTGTCACCGGTGATCGGAAAAAGGCAGAAGAGTGCTTTCAGAAGGGCTCAAAGATTGCCGATTCCCAGGTGACAGCGGTCGAGTTCGAGGAATACAAGCAAAACGCAGATCCGAGTGACTTGCTGCAATCAAAGAAACCCGCCACAGAGTCGGCATTTCAGTCGTCCGGTGAGACGAAGCCTGTTCACATTCACCCGACCGACCCCGATGCAGCTCCGACCCGCATCTCCACAACACTCGCCCCAAAATAGGAAGAAGCGCTCATCCAGTTCCTCCGTGAGAACTGGAACATTTTTGCATGGAAGCCCGCTGACATGCTAGGTGTTCCCAGGGGACTGGCTGAGCATCGCCTAAGAGTCGACTCGTCTGCAAAACCAGTCAAAGAGCATCTTCGGCGGTCCGCCGTCCAGAAGAGAAAAGCCATTGGTGAAGAAGTGGCTCGACTATTGGCGGCAGGTTTTATCCAAGAGATATACCACTCCGAGTGGCTCGCTAATGTCGTCATGGTTCCTAAGAAGGACAAGTCGCTCCGAATGTGCATTGATTTCAAGCACATCAACCGGGCCTGCCCGAAAGATCATTTTCCTCTCCCTCGCATAGATCAAATTGTTGACTCGACCGCGGGATGCGAGAGGCTATCTTTTTTAGATGCCTACTCCGGGTACCACCAGATCCGTCTGTACGGACCCGACGAGGTAAAAACAGCTTTCATCACTCCATTCGGGTGCTTCTGCTATATCACCATGCCATTCGGCCTCAAGAATGCCGGAGCCACATTTATGCGAATGATTCAGAAGTGTCTACTCACTCAAATCAGTCGGAATGTGGAAGCATATATGGATGATATCGTTGTCAAGTCATGAAAAGGTTCCGACCTGCTCGCTGATCTTGCCGAAACATTTGCCAACCTAAGAAGATATGATATCAAGCTCAATCCATCAAAGTGCACATTTGGAGTTCCTGGTGGCAAGTTACTCGGTTTTCTCATTTCCAAACGGGGAATCGACGCTAACCCAGAGAAGATTGGCACTATTCTCCGAATGAAACGCCCTGTGCGAGCGCACGATGTCCAGAAGCTTACTGGATGCTTGGCCGCATTAAGTCGATTCATCTCACGACTCGGTGAAAAGGCATTGCCTCTTTACCGACTGATGAAGAAGACAGACAAGTTCGAGTGGACTCCAGAAGCTGATGCAGCGTTTGCCGAGCTAAAAGCTCTGCTCTCCACCCAGCCGGTGCTTGCTGCTCCAGTCAGCAAAGAGCCTCTGTTGCTCTATATCGCAGCCACAGGACAAGTTGTCAGTACTGTGCTTACGGTCGAGCGGGAAGAAGAAGGAAAAGCTCTCAAAGTTCAGCGCCCAGTGTATTATTTGTCTGAAGTCTTGACTCCATCCAAGCAGAGATATCCTCATTATCAGAAGCTTGTGTATGGAATATACATGACCACAAAGAAGGTTGCTCATTATTTTTCTGATCATTCCATCACAGTCGTCAGCGACGCTCCACTATCAGAGATTTTGCACAACAGAGATGCAACTGGTCGAGTGGCCAAATGGGCGATTGAACTTCTTCCCCTTGATATCAAGTTTGAGGCAAAGAAAGCCATTAAGTCCCAGGCAATAGCAGATTTCCTCGCCGAGTGGATTGAACAACAGCAGCCGACTGAAGTTCACTCGGAGCATTGGACCATGTTCTTTGATGGCTCTAAGATGTTGAATGGTTCCGGTGCTGGGGTTGTCCTGGTTTCCCCCAAAGGAGATAAGCTCAGATATGTGCTCCAGATTCACTTTGATTCCTCCAACAATGAGGCAGAATATGAGGCCCTCTTATATGGGTTGCGCATGGCCATTTCACTCGGCGTCCGTCGCCTGATGGTCTATGGCGACTCGGATTTAGTGGTCAACCAGGTGATGAAAGAGTGGGACGTGAGAAGCCCAGCCATGACTGGATACTGCAGTGCAGTGAGGAAGCTGGAAAAGAAGTTCGAGGGGTTGGAGCTCCATCATATACCCCGACTGAAAAATCAAGCAGCTGATGATCTAGCAAAGATAGGTTCCAAGAGAGAAGCCATTCCGAGTGGTGTGTTCTTGGAGCATATACACACTCCGTAAGTCAAAGAAGATCCTTTCACCGAAGAAACTCCACAGCCCAAGAGTGCCACAGATCCGACTGAAGTTGAAGTCCCAGCGGTGGTCGACTTGATCATGGAGGTTTTGGTGGTCATTCCCGACTGGACAGTTCCGTATGTCGCATAGATCCTGAGAAAAGAGCTTACGGAGGATGAGGAAGAGGCTCGACAGATCGTCCGTCGATCTAAGGCCTTTACCGTAATCAAAGGACAATTATACAGAGAAAGCGCGACTGGAGTTGGTCAGAAGTGCATAACACTAGAAGAAGGTCGACTCATCCTCAATGATATTCACTCGGGGACCTGTGGTCATCATGCGTCCTCTCGGACCATCGTGGCCAAAGCATACCGAGCCGGATTTTACTGGCCAAAGGCGAATGAGATGGCAAAAGAGATAGTGGATAAGTGCGAGGGATGTCAGTTCTACTCGAATATGTCGCACAAGCCTGCGTCGGCCCTGAAGACCATCCCACTCGTCTGGCCTTTCGCAGTATGGGGACTGGACATGGTCGGTCCTTTGAGAACAGGACGAAGTGGCTTCACGCATGTACTGGTGGCAGTCGACAAGTTCACCAAGTGGATCGAGGCTAAACCAATCAAGAGCCTTGACACCGGTACTGCTGTTAGCTTCATCAGGGAACTAATATTCAGATATGGAATCCTGCACAGCATCATTACGGATAATGGGTCGAACTTTGACTCAGAGGAATTCAGAGATTTCTGCAACTCCCAAGGCACACGGGTCGACTACGCTTCAGTCTCCCATCCGCAGTCGAATGGACAAGCAGAGCGAGCTAATGGACTGATTCTTAAGGGATTGAAGCCTCGACTGATGCGTGATCTCAAACACGCGGCTGGAGCTTGGGTCGACGAACTTCCCTCAGTGCTTTGGGGGCTGCGGACCACACCTAATCGGTCGACCGGAAGAACTCCATTCTTCTTGGTCTACGGAGCTGAAGCAGTCTTGCCGAGTGATCTTCTCCACAATGCTCCTCGAGTTGAAATCTACAACGAAGCAGAGGCTGAACAAGCGCGACAGGACGCAGTCGACCTTTTAGAGGAAGAAAGGGAGATGGCTCTGATCCGGTCGACCATCTACCAACAAGATTTGCATCGTTTCCACGCCAGAAATGTGAGAGGTCGAGCCTTCCAGGAAGGGGATTTAGTTCTCCGAGTGGATCAGCACAAACCACACAAGCTTGCTCCTTCTTGGGAAGGCCCCTTCATCGTCACCAAGGTTCTCCACAACGGGGCGTACCGTCTTTACAACGTCGAGCATAATATCGACGAGCCCCGAGCTTGGAACGCGGAGCTACTCCGCCCATTTTACACTTAAGTTTCATCACTCGGATGAGTTGCAATAAAGTACTTCTGTAGTTCATGGACCTCAAAATAATAGTGTCATAGTTCCTCCATAATTTCTGTCACTTTTTATTTTTGTCCAAATAAAATTCCCCCTCAGTGGGTGACTTAGCCGCGAATCCGTTTCGCCTAAGTTTGTAAAAATCCTACCGAGTGGTGAGCCAGACTCTCACTCGGAGGCTTAGCTGCGAATCCATTTCGCCTAAGTTATCAAAATCCTACCGAGTGGTAAGCCAGACTTTCACTCGGGGGCTTAGCTGCAGCCCTGTGCTCGCCTAAGTTGTAAAAAAATCCTACCGAGTGAAGAGCAAGCCTCTCACTCGGGGGCTTAGCTGCAGTCCAAGCACTCGCCTAAGTTACAAAAATCCTACCGAGTGAAGAGCGACCCTCTCGCTCGGAGGCTTAGCTGTAGTCCAAGCACTCGCCTAAGTTACAAAAATCCTACCGAGTGAAGAGCGACCCTCTCGCTCGGAGGCTTAGCTGCAGTCCAAGCA
>NC_041386.1:713182208-713183050 GCF_002162155.2 Triticum dicoccoides | reverse complement strand
GTGCTCGCCTAAGTTACAAAAATCCTACCGAGTGAAGAGCGACCCTCTCACTCGGAGGCTTAGCTGCAGTCCAAGCACTCGCCTAAGTTATAAAAATCCTACCGAGTGAAGAGCGACCCTCTCGCTCGGAGGCTTAGCTGCAGTCCAAGCACTCGCCTAAGTTATAAAAATCCTACCGAGTGAAGAGCAACCCTCTCACTCGGAGGCTTAGCTGCAGCCCAGTGCTAGCCTAAGTTATCAAAATCCTACCGAGTGAAGAGTAAACCTCTCACTCGGGGGCTTAGCTGCGGCCCAGTGCTCGCCTAAGTTATAGAAATCCTACCGAGTGGTAAGCCGGGCTTCCACTCGGAGGCTTAGCCGCAGCCCAGTGCTCGCCTAAGTGGACTAAAGAATAAGTCAATTGCAGTAAAGGCGCCTTGCTTTGAACCTGCAAAAGACATTTCGATCCAAAGGCAATCATATTCAAGCACCAAATTCAAGTTTGAATCGATATCTAAAGGAACCGAAAGTGCTCAGGCGTTAAGCCTGTTAAGGTTTATCGGTTACAATTCCACTCGGCATACCGAGGCAAATTTAAAGCGTCGAGCCAGAAGAAGTTTTTTACCCCTCCTGTGGAGGGCTGGAAGGTGCAACGAATTCATCAAGGTCAATTCCGTCGGCGATCCGAGTGGCAGCTGCAAGGAAAGTTTCCATAAAGGACCTGAAGTCGTGTTTCTTGGTGTTGGCCACCCGAAGAGCCGCCAGCTTCTCTTCTCGCGCATCTTTACAGTGGACTCGGGCCAGACACAGAGCAACATCTGCACCACACCGAGCCGAGGACTTCTTCCATTCCTGCACTCGAC
>NC_041386.1:713169404-713182198 GCF_002162155.2 Triticum dicoccoides | reverse complement strand
TAAAAATCCTACCGAGTGAAGAGCAACCCTCTCACTCGGAGGCTTAGCTGCAGCCCTGTGCTCGCCTAAGTTACAAAAATCCTACCGAGTGAAGAGCAAACCTCTCACTCGGGGGCTTAGCTGCAGCCCAGTGCTCACCTAAGTTATAAAAATCCTACCGAGTGAAGAGCAACCCTCTCACTCGGAGGCTTAGCTGCAGCCCAGTGCTAGCCTAAGTTATCAAAATCCTACCGAGTGAAGAGTAAACCTCTCACTCAGGGGCTTAGCTGCGGCCCAGTGCTCGCCTAAGTTATAGAAATCCTACCGAGTGGTAAGCCGGGCTTCCACTCGGAGGCTTAGCCGCAGCCCAGTGCTCGCCTAAGTGGACTAAAGAATAAGTCGATTGCAGTAAAGGCGCCTTGCTTTGAACCTGCAAAAGACATTTCGATCCAAAGGCAATCATATTCAAGCACCAAATTCAAGTTTGAATCGATATCTAAAGGAACCGAAAGTGCTCAGGCATTAAGCCTGTTAAGGTTTATCGGTTACAATTCCACTCGGCATACCGAGGCAAATTTAAAGCGTCGAGCCAGAAGAAGTTTTTTACCCCTCCTGTGGAGGGCTGGAAGGTGCAACGAATTCGTCAAGGTCAATTCCGTCAGCGATCCGAGTGGCAGCTGCAAGGAAAGTTTCCATAAAGGACCTGAAGTCGTGTTTCTTGGTGTTGGCCACCCGAAGAGCCGCCAGCTTCTCTTCTCGCGCATCTTTACAGTGGACTCGGGCCAGACACAGAGCAACATCTGCACCACACCGAGCCGAGGACTTCTTCCATTCCTGCACTCGACCAGGGATCGTGTTCAAGCGGGCCATCAGCGACTCAAGGTCATTCTGAAGTGTCTTCTCAGGCCAGAGCGTCGAGTCGATGCGAGATGTGGTGGCCTTCAGCCTTGCGAGATAGTCCACGACAGCTGCAACACGAGACTCCAGTCGGAAAACATCCATGGCAACTTTGTCGTTCACCGGAGAATTGACGGGGTCGAGGTTTGGCTCCAGCCGGCTAGTTTCTTCTTCAAAGTTTTGACAAAATTCTGCAAGGATGATCACTAAGTCAAGGGGATGGTCGAATGGAAAAACCACAATTGGAAATGTTTGCCAAGCATAGAGGTTTACCTTCAAGCATAAGAAACAGCTTCTTGGCAAGACCACTCAGGAAGGCCTCCAGATCAGTTTTCTTCCCAGTCAATTTGCTGACTTGGTCGGTCAGGGCAGCTTTATCAGTTTTCAGTCGACTGACCTCCTTATTGGCGATCCCAAGAGCAGCTTTCAGATTGGTATTGTCTTGTTCAAGCTTGGTGGCTGAAGCTAACTTCTCGTCAGCAAGCTTGATCTTCTCAGCTAGTTCGAGGTCTTTCTTCTGTTGGGCCTCCCTTACCTTACCTGCAAGTTACAGCAAGGTCAGATTTTTGAAACAAGCAAGGGGAAAAGCAGTCGTCAGGGTCTCACCAAACATACCTTCGGTCTCCTCCTTTGCCTTCGTCAGCTTCTCCTGAACCAGCTTCAAGCTCAGCTCGAGTTGAGTGTGCTTGTTTTCCAGCTCAGAGTAGCGAGCCACAAGATCACAAGAGTTCTGCGAAGAACCAATCGACTAAATGTCAAATATAATTCACTTCCGAGTGAAAAAGAAAAAAACACACGTTTCTAAGACTACAGCCGAATACAAGCATTCGACCGTAGTCTCGGGGACTACACCTAGTGGGTGCACTCAGCGTGCCCCCACTAATTCTGTTGAAGACAAAGTCGACCAGTCGACCTCAAAAAAAAAAGAGAGATGTATTCTTTAAGACTGTGATCAACTGCAAGCAGTCGACCACAGTCTCGGGGACTACACCCAGTGGGTGCACTCAGCATGCCCCCACCGGTTTGTGAAATCCAGTCGACATAGTCGACTGACAGAAAGATTGACATCATAAAGCCTAAGGCCGACTGCCAGCAGTCGACCTTAGCCTTGGGGACTACACCCAGCGGGTGCACTCAGCGTGCCCCCGCTAACACGGAGTTTAATCGACACACCCAGTGGGTGACTACTATAAATTCCGGAAAGGAAAAGTTTTTGGTTGCATATCCAACAGAACAAACAGTGGTCGACTGACCTGAACATTGCTTTGAAGGGCAGAACTGGCGTCATAAGCTGCCTGGCTTGCATCCCGGATGGTCTTTAACTGCTCCATCATGATTCCCGCCTGGCGTATCGCTTCCTTCGCCGCGCCAGCTTGGTCCTCTGGGACGTGGTGCGTCGTGAAGAGGGAGGGCTGCTGAGCACTCGTCAATGGATCTGCGAAGGACACCGTGTGTCGAGTGGTGTTCTCTTCCTCCGCAATCAGAATCTCAGGCGCCGTCACATCCTGGGGCACCTTACTGGCGGACGCTTTCCTACTTCTCCTGCGCTTCAGTGGTTCTTCATCCTCATCATCATCAGGAAGATTGATAACAGCAGTGGGTGGAGCTACAAAGAAGAATCAGGATCAGAGATCGCGAGTCAGTCGACTAAGAACGGCGTTAAGAATACAGTACCTGGTTTCGAAGTTGCTGCGTCCTCCATCTCATGGTCATCAGCCCGGGCTGAGGTTTCAGAAGTAGCAGCACTGCAACTCCAAAGGATCAGTCGACTAACTTCAGCGTCGACCAGAGACAAAGTTCACACAAAATAAGAAGATTAAAACAGCACGATTACCCTGATATGGTAGGGATAGACACCTTCATCTTCGGTAGGAGCTTAATCGTCTTCGACGGGGCCGCCCTGGGCTGCTTCGGCGCCTTTTCAGTCGGCACCGTAGAGGTGGTCCAAGGGCGCTTGGTCGACTGAACAACGGTCGCAACCCCCTTGCCACGTTCAGTCGAAGGGTCGTGGACAAGCTTCGACCGCCTTTCTGAGCGCGGTGGTACGACCTCCTCCTCCTCTTCTTCCTCATCCTCAACGTCATCTTCATCACCGTCATCATCATCATCGTCGTCATCATCCTCTGCAACGTCCGAGTCCCATTCCTCCTCTTCCTGGCTCTCGCCCCCACTCGCCTCACCCTCCTCAGTCGGAGCTTGTGCCCCATTGGGCATCGAGTACAGTTCGGTGAGAGCCTAGCAGATATCAAGACAAGGATCAGTCGACCAGTCGGCAGGATAAACAGAAATGAATGCGACAAGAACACAGTGGAGAGCAGAGCAAATGTACCTTATTTGGATCGCTGTTGTGGTCGAGTGGAGGAATCCTTCTGGCTCCGCGTGGGTTGTCCTTGTTTCCGGTAACGGCTACCATCCATCTTTCCAGAGTGACATCGTCGACTGCTTCTGGATGGACTCGAGTCTCGTCTTCAGTCCCACAGTACAACCACATGCAGTGGCTCCGGAACTGAAGGGGCTGGATGCGACGCCTGAGGAAGACCTCCAGGAGGTCCATGCCCGTCACTCCCTCCCGAACCAACTGCACCACGCGCTCCATCAACATCTTCACGTCAGCTTTCTCCTCCGGAATCAACTTCAGAGAGGAGGGCTTGTTCACTCGGTCCATGGTAAATTGTGGGAGTCCACTCGACTGCCCCGGCGTCGACTGGTCCTGGCAGTAGAACCAGGTCGACTGCCAGCCTCTGACTGACTCGGGAAAGGTCATGGGCGGGAAGGTGCTCTTATTCCTCACCTGGATGCCCAGACCCCCACACATTTGGACGACTCGGGTCCTTTCATCGCCTGGGCTCGCCTTCTTCACGGTCTGAGAGCGACACGTGAATATATGCTTGAACAAACCCCAGTGCGGTCGACAGACCAGGAAACCCTCACACATGGACACGAATGCGGCAAGATAGGCGATAGAATTTGGGGTAAAGTGGTGAAGCTGCGCTCCAAAGAAGTTCAAGAAGCCACGGAAGAAAATACTCGGCGGCAAAGAAAATCCACGATCAACATGGGTGGCCAAGAGCACACACTCACCCTCTTCTGGCTGGGGCTGCCACTCCTTCCCCGGAAGCCTCGCAGCTCCATGAGGGATCAAGCCCTCGTTGGCCATGTCGAGGAGGTCTTTTTCTGTGATGGTCGACTGGATCCAGTCTCCTTGGACCCAGCCCTTCGGCAGGCGGGATCTGGACGAAGACCCGCCGCGGCTGGTAGATCTCCCCTTCGCCTTCTCCGACGCTGACGCCTTCTTCGCACGTTCCAGCGCCGCCGTCTTCTCCTTGGCCATGATTGCCGGCGAGATGCGCGTGGGGAAGTTGTGCGGGGGCGAGAGCGAGCGCGCTAGACGGGGACGAAGGGAGCAGAGAGAGAGAGAATGCTGAGGCACAGTACAGAAATCCTCGTCGGGCGCATTTATAAGGTCCATTCCGAGTGGATGACAGGTGGGCCCGGTCGATCTAATCATATCCAGGAACAGTTATGCAGACGGGATACGTGGCGGAGAAAGCGGCGCGGAGATCGAGGCGTCTATGTCCCGTCCCATCCGAACGTCACGGTCCGCTCCGCTTCGCGCGCGTCCCCAAATTTCGCATCCCGCGGAATCCGCGAACAGCAGATCAGTCTGTCAGGCACGGGGTTTCCCGCGATCCATCGCTCGGAGATTGTCGAAGCCCGAAAGATCACTCGACGAAAGAAGAGAATGGATCGAGTCGACTGAAGACAAGTTGCTCACTATCGACGAAGAGATTCTTTGGTCCAGAACAACGCACGACCAGAGCGCAAAAGTTAATCGGAAACGACATCAACTCCTTCCTCACTCGAAGCCTCAATCCATTCGGGGGCTAATGATGGGGTCATGTACCTAGGGTAGGGTCATGGACCTGATCTAAGTACCTTACCCAAGGACACCCTTAGAAGAGGTCGCCTTCCAGTCGACCAACGAGGGACTCACTCGACTGACTTGAAGGACTCGACCACGAAGACTCACTCGACCACCAGGAGGTCAGGAGGCACTCTGCACTGCAACGGCCTGTAATAAAGTAGGCTTTATGATAGTAAAGACACTTTATGTGGGGCGTTACCAGTAACGCCCCAGACTTAACTCCCCTTAAACCCTCTCCTACGTGGGCTGGCTGGGGTCCTGGCGCACTCTATATAAGCCACCCCCCTCCACAGGTAGAGGGGTTCGGCACCTTGTAACTCATATACTCATAATCCACTCGACCGCCTCCGGGCTCCGAGACGTAGGGCTATTACTTCTTCCGAGAAGGGCCTGAACTCGTACATCCCTTGTGTTTACAACCTCTCCATAGCTAGGACCTTGCCTCTCCATACCTACCCCCCACTCTACTGTCAGGCTTAGAACCACGACACTTATCCCGCACCGATCTGAACTATTAAGAAGGAGATCAATATGCATGTGTGTTAGTTGTGTGAATAGACATCGATAATGGTGTGAATAGTGTTATGACAAACGTACCCAGTCCTGTCTATCAGATCTGCTCCTTTCGCACGTCATCATGCGAATGTTCTCGCAAACGTAGAATGCACACAGATTATTCCCCGACGCCTGCTTCAGGGCCTTTACGAGAATGGAATTGAATCAGATAATGATTAATCAAGCATGATAATTAATTAATGATATTGAAACAAGAATTAAAGAGATGGTAGCTAGCTAGTACTACTTAATTACTTACCTTGGGTCGATGCCAAAACAACTTTTTTGCCCACTTGCCTGGAGTCACCTTGATGAAGTTTGCCCATGCCCTGCCCGCCGGCAAAGAAAATTAATAAAGGGGTTATTAAATAGTTCATATCAGGAAATGACGAACTAATAATTAATAGGCCGAGATATAGTTAATAATGATTGAAATTACATGTTGACTATCCCCTTCACGATGGTGTAGTCTTTATCTTCTTTAGTTAGTGAGTCCAGTAATTCAACTTTTCCTTCCTCAACTTTAATGTCTAACAAGACACAGTGCCAACTGCATACGCACACGTTTGCATGTCTTAATTAAGCGGGCATGTGCATAAAATTAATCAACTATTGTAAACCGTATACACTTAATTATTAACATCTAGCTAGCTAGTAAGCAAAAAAACAGAATTTGTAGTACAAGACAGTGTGACTCACCGGAAGTTGCAAGGAAGTAGTATATCTTCATTGCTATTGAGGTGCTTCAAGAACTCTAGCATGCTTTGCTCTACAGCATCTTGACAATATTCAATCCGCCATATGTCCTCATTAATGGTATTTGGGTCAATGAACCCAACGCCATAGCGTCCAGCTTTTTTCATTTCATACATCTTCATCCTGCATATAATACCACAGAAAAAGAATATAGTGAGGATAATTACATGTAATGATTGCTCAAAATTATCACTACATAACTATCTTGAGACTTAAATTACAGAAAGAAATCACTTACGAGTGCAGCTAATCTGCACCCGGGCTCATCTGCACCCCCACTTAGAAACAAATTCAAAAAAAATACTAGAAAAATTCAAAAAATTCCAAATTTTTTTGTGGTGGTAGATAATTTGACGCGTGAGGTGCGCACCAAAATTCAACTCATTTGAGCATCTAACCAGCTCTCGGCAAAAAAGACAAAATCAGGGTCTGTAAAAATGTGTACTGTTCATGCACTGTTTTGACCCGATTTGTCTTTTTTGCCGAGAGCTGCTCAGATGTCCAAATAAGTTGAATTTTGGTGCGCACCTCACACGTCAATTTATCTACCACCACAAAAAATGGAATTTTTTGAATTTTTCTAGTATTTTTTTGATTTTTTTGCTGAGAGGGAGCAGATGAGCCCGGGCACCGTTTTGAGTTCACCATCACTTACAGACAATAGCAACTGACGATAGACTTGTCGAGTGCGTCTTGATTGTATAATTGAAATAGTTTTGGATACTCAATGGCCAGAGCTTTCTCATGGTAATAATGCTCATGCTTGACATTCACCATGAGGGACTCTCGATTGGAAATCTTGGTAATGTTCATGTACCATTGATGCAATTGATACATTCTCGTTGGGAGGTCCTTGACCTTGTCTGGATGGACCAAAGGTTTGCCCCGGACATATTTCCATGTATTTCCGATTCTCTAAGCGTAGGCATGGGCTCGATTTCGAGGAGTTGTCCAACAGAGATATTGAGCATTTGAGCCTGCATTATATGATCCTCCGTTATTACCACATCGCCATGCTGGGGAACGCTAACGGTTTGCCCACAATAATATTTGGCGCGCGTACTACTCCTCTCATGTGTTGTTGGCACAACAAGCGGGGGGGGTCGCTTGCGCTCCCTGTTCTCCCAACTGGGGAACGGTTTTCCCGCATTTTTTGCCAGCTGCTTGTTGGCTCGAGCTCGAGCTCGCTTCCTTCTTTAGCCGTTCTCGATGTAGTTTCCTGATTTGGCGCTCATAGTCCGAGTCAACAGGCTTGGGAGCTGGTTCTCTAGCCATACGAATGAAGTGGTCAATTACTTTCTCAGGCACTTTCTCCTTTGGCGGCGGTGCCGGTTTCGGTCTAAAATGGGCGTCCACTTGGGCTTGCACTATGGCTGCGTTTTGCTCCTTAGTCATGTCGTGAGGCCTCTGAGGAAGAGGAGCGAGGCTTGGACCATATTTATATCGCTTGCCTCCGCCTGTACTTCCTGAACTACCTCGACTCGTACCGCTACGCATCGAAGCTGTGGCATGTCTCTTCTGCGATTGCTGAGACGGAGGAGACGGCTGACGTGGAGTTGGACCAGGAGAAGTGGCCTGGCGATGTGCCAGACTTGAAGTAGGAGGTGTGGCCTGACACGGTGCCGGACTAGAAACCGGAGAACTGGCATGACGCTGTGCCGGACTTGAAACCGGAGGAGTTAGCTCACGTGTTCGGGGACTTGGAGGAGGTGGCGGACTTCGAGGAGGAGTCGTCTCACGCGTTCGTGGACTTGGAGGAGTGGGAGTCTCACAGCAAGATCATATAAACTTCACCCAAGTCTTCCCAAAGGCTCTACTTGGCACTTCATTGAAACAAAAGCTATAAAACATGATTACTACAGTATCATAATCATGTGGACACACAAAAACAGTAAGGATAAATATTGGGTTGTCTCCCAACAAGCGCTTTTCTTTAATGCCTTTCTAGCTAGGCATGATGATGGCAATGATGCTCACATAAAAGATAAGAATTGAAACATAATGACTAGCACATTTAAGTCTAACCCACTTCCTATGCATAGGGATTTTGTGAGCAAACAACTTATGGGAACAATAATCAACTAGCATAGGATGGCACAACAAGCATAGCTTCAAAAATTGAAACACATAGAGAGAAAACTTGTCACTATTGCAATTCCTACAAGCATATGTTCCTCTCTCATAATAATTTTCAGTAGCATCATGAATGAATTCAACAATATAACCAGCATCTAAAGCATTCTTTTCATGATCTACAAGCATAGAAATTTTACTATTCTCCATATAAGCAAAATTCTTCTCATGAATAGTAGTGGGAGCAAACTCAACAAAATAACTATCATGTGATTGAAAATTAAGATCAAGATGACACGTTTCATGGTTATCATTATTCTATAAAGCATACGTGTCATCACAATAATCACCATAGATAGGAGGCATGCTTTCATCATAGTAAATTTTCTCATCAAAACTTGGGGGACTAAAAATATCATATTCATCAAACATAGCTTCCCCAAGCTTGTGGCTTTGCATATCATTAGCATCATGGATATTCAAGGAATTCATACTAACAACATTGCAATCATGCTCATCTTTCACATATTTTATGCCAAGAATTCTATGTAATTCTTCTTCTAGTACTTGAGCACAATTTTCCCTTCCATCAGACTCACGAAAGATATTAAAAAGGTGAAGCGTATGAGACAAACTTAACTCCATTTTTTGTAATTTTCTTTTATAAACTAGACTAGTGCTAAAACAAGAAACAAAAAGATTCGATTGCAAGATCTAAAGATATACCTTCAAGCACTCACCTCGCCAGAAAAGAGCTTAGTGACGGAGTGCGAGTACCCTTTACCTAGCCTCCCCGGCAACGGCGCTAGAAAAGAGCTTGATGTCTACTACACAACCTTCTTCTTGTAGACGTTGTTGGGCCTGCAAGTGCGCAGGTTTGTAGGACAGTAGCAAATTTCCCTCAAGTGGATGACCTAAGGTTTATCAATCCGTAGGAGGCGTAGGATGAAGATGGTCTCTCTCAAGCAACCCTGCAACCAAATAACAAAGAGTCTCTTGTGTCCCCAACACACCCAATACAATGGTAAATTGTATAGGTGCACTAGTTCGGCGAAGAGATGGTGATACAAGTGCAAAATAGATAGTAGATATAGGTTTTTGTAATCTGAAATTATAATAACGGCAAGGTAGCAAGCGATAAAAGTGAGCGTAAATGGTATTGCAATGATAGGAAACAAGGCCTAGGGTTCATACTTTCAATAGTGCAAGTTCTCTCAACAATAATGACATAGATAGATCATATAACAAGCCCTCAACATGCAACAAAGAGTCACTCCAAAGACACTAATAGCGGAGAACAAACATAGAGATTATGGTAGGGTACGAAACCACCTCAAAGTTATCCTTTCTGTTCTATCTATTCAAGAGTTCGTAGTAAAATAACATAAAGCTATTCTTTCCGCTCAATCCATCATAGAGTTCATACTAGAATAACACCTTAACACACAAATCAACCAAAACCCTAATGTCACCTAGATACTCCATTGTCACCTCAAGTATCCGTGGGCATGATTATACGATATGCGTCACACAGTCTCAGATTCATCCAACCAACATAAAAGTACTTTAAAGACTACCCCAAAGCTACTACCGGAGAGTCAAGAACGTGTGCCAACCCCTATGCATAGGTTCATGGGCGGAACCCGCAAGTTGATCACCAAAACATACATCAAGTGGCACATGATATCCCATTGTCACCACAGATAATCACGGCAAGACATACATCAAGTGTTCTCATAAAGACTCAATCCGATAAGATAACTTCAAAGGGGAAACTCAATTCATCACAAGAGAGTAGAGGGGGAAAAACATCATAAGATCCAACTACAATAGCAAAGCTCGGGATACGTCAAGATCGTGCCATAAAGGTACACGAGAGAGAACACTAGAGAGGGAGATCAAACACATAGCTACTGGTACATACCCTCTTCCTCAAGGGTGAACTACTCCCTCCTCATCATGGATAGCGCCGGGATGATGAAGATGGCCTCCGGTGATGGGATCCCCCTCCGGCAGGGTGCCGAAATAGGGTCCCGATTGGTTTTTGGTGGCTACAGAGGCTTACGGCGGTGGAACTCCCGATCTAGGTTCTGTTCTGGAAGTTTTTGGGTACGTAGGTATATATGGGTGCAGGGGGTACATCGGTGGAGCTATGGGGGTTCCACGAGGCAGGGGGCGCGCCCAGGGGGGCGCCCCCCACCCTCGTGACCGCCTCTGGCACTTCTTGGAGTAGGGTCCAAGTCTTCTGGATCACGTTCGGTGAGAAAATCACGTTCCCGAAGGTTTTATTCCGTTTGGACTCCGTTTGATATTATGTTTCTTTGAAATATTGAAATAGGCAAAAAACAGCAATTCTGGGTTGGGCCTGCGGTTAATAGGTTAGTCCCAAAAATAATATGAAAGTGGAAAATAAAGCCCAATATAGTCCAAAACAGTAGACAAAGTAGCATGGAGTAATCAAAAATTATAGATACGTTGGAGACGTATCAATGAGGACGATACCCTACGGTTTGAAGATCGTGTTTATGTGCCTAATGACCCGGAGATCAGGAAGTTGATTCTGCAAGAGGCCCATGATTCACCATATTCGATTCACCCAGGAAATACCAAGATGTATTTGGATTTGAAGGACACTTTCTGGTGGACCGGAATGAAGTAGGACATTGCGGAGTATGTAGCAGTTTGTGATGTATGTCAGATAGTAAAGGCAGAGCATCAGAAGCCAGCAGGATTGTTACAGCCATTGCCAATACCCGAATGGAAGTGGGATAATCTAGGCATGGATTTCATTACGGGGTTGCCTAGGACTCGTTCAGGCTACGACTCGATTTGGGTTGTAGTCGATCGTTTGATGAAGGTAGCTCATTTCATACCAGTGAAGACCACTTACACCAGTGCTAAGTTGGCAAAGATATACATGACCATGATCGTATGTCTGCATGGAGTTCCGAGGAGCATTGTATCAGATAGAGGAACCCAGTTTACCTCAAAGTTCTGGAATCAGTTGCATGAAACTTTGGGTACCAGGCTGGAGTTCAGTACAGCTTTTCACCCGCAGACAGATGGACAGACCAAGAGAGTCAATCAGATTTTGGAGGATATGTTGAGAGCTTGTGCGCTAGATTATGGATCTAGTTGGGACGACAATTAGCCATATGGAGAGTTTTCTTACAACAACAGTTATCAATCTAGTTTGAAGATGGCCCCTTTCGAAGCCTTGTACGGAAGGAGGTGCAGGACCCCATTGTCGTGGGATGAAGTTGGAGACCACCAGTTGTTTGGACCGGATTTGATTAAGGAGTCTGAACAGAAGGTGAAATTGATTCGCGATAGGCTCAAGGTAGCCCAGTCCAGGCAGAAGAGCTATGCAGATTCTAAATGCAAGGAGACAGTTTATGAAGTGAGAGACAGTGTTTATCTTCGAGTATCTCCACTTCGAGGAGTTAAGTGCTTTGGAGTTAGGGGAAAGTTAGCGCCACGTTTTGTAGTACGATACAAAGTTTTGGAGCATATGCGAGAAGTTGCCTACAAGTTGGAATTGCCCGAAGGATTGTCAGGAGTTCACGGTGTATTCCACGTTTCCCAGTTGAAGAAGTGCCAAGCGGAGATGGCTGATATACCGCTGAGAGATACAGTGCCGCTGGAAGCAATTCAGTTGGACCGTGATTTGACCTATGAGGAGAAACCAGTCAAGATTCTTGAGTATGCCAGCCGAGTCACCCGGAGCAAGGTTATCAAGTTTTGCAAAGCTCAGTGGATCCACCACACCGAGGATGAAGCCACCTGGGAGCGAAAGTAAGATCTGCTGAAGGACCACCCTCACCTATTTTCTAGCCAACCCGAATCTCGAGGGCGAGATTCATCTTAAGGGGGGTAGGTTTGTAACATCCCAAATTTTCAATTTGGACTGTTATACACTAGATCATCAATGCATATCATATTTTATTTGCTTTTGGTTTGATCCTAGAAATTCTAAGCAACTCAAGGACCCTCCGAGAGAGTTGGGGATTTCGTTATTTTCATATTTGAGATTTCTCGAATTTTGAAAATAGGATCATTTGATTTTATTTGTTTTATCTTCAATTATTTCGATTATAAAAATATGAGAGAGGGAATAAAATGACTATCCCAAAATAAAGAAATATTGAGGATTTAATAAAAAAAATCAAATAAGTTTTATTTTGGAGTTTTTGCTATTTTATTTGAATTTAGGAAAAATTGCACGTTTCAAAAACTGCATTTTAGGGCCAAGAAAATGTTCATCTTGTTCCAAATATTTTATTTAGACGGCGAAAATTTGTTTTGGAATTTTTAGATTTTTATTTATTTTTCTAGGATTTTTCTTAGTTCGGCGGAATTATTTTTTAAAAAAAAATCCCCGCACCCGACTGGGCCGAAGGCCCAGCCGAGCCAGGCCGGCCCACGCCAGCGCCACCGCCTCCCGTCGCCGTGTCGCCGCCGGACTCGGGAGTCCGGCTCCGAGCCACCGCCGCCTTGCCTCTTCCCCAAGCCAGCCGAGCCCCCCCTCTTAAATACCCCCCCACCCGCCGCCACCCCACCCCGCCACCCGACCCGCCCTGCCGCCAGCCGCAGCAACCGCCGCCGTCGT
>NC_041386.1:713160263-713169041 GCF_002162155.2 Triticum dicoccoides | reverse complement strand
CGCCGCTGTCGCAGCCCCGCCACCCCGCATCGTCCCGCCGCCCTGCCGGAGCCCCGCCGGAGCCGAGCCGGAGGTATTAACCGCCGCCGCCGCCGTGGTCCGGTTTTTTTTAAACCTGATCCGGTTTTTCCTTAGAAACCCTAGATTCGTTTTTTTATAGATCGGTTTTATTTTTTCAATTTATTTTATTTAGCGAGCGTTCGCCCGTTCGTTCGTTTTAACAACGAATTTGCAGTTTAGTTTCAGTTAACGAACGTTCGTTCGTTAACCTGTTCGTCAGTTTTTCTTTTTCTCGGATTTTTCCGCGGTTATTTCTAATCGCGATTTTTGATCCGATTTTTTTTCTAGTATAACTTTTCGCTCGTTTATCGGAATTAGGCGATTCAAGCGCCTAGAGTTTTGTCTCGAAACCGTCTTTCCGTTTAACCTACTCAAACAAGTTTTTTCTAGTGTAAAATTTGAATTAGATCCAGATTAGTAAATGAAGCTTGTTTCTTCCGCCGTTTGATATTCGTTGCTTCGTTCGATTTGATTCTTTTTGCAAACCGGAGTTCTTAAGTTGAACTTTCTGGTCAGATCTCTTATTTGAGTTTTACCCATGCATTTGATGAGTACTTATTGTATGCTTGTTTGTTTGCGATAGGTTACCCGGAGTGCGCCGCTTGCTACTTTGAATCTCTAGGTTTCGCGGATCATCAGCAAGGCAAGTAACACTTTGATCATATCCCTTTCATACCCAGTTTTATTGCATTAGATCAATCCTCAAACAATTGCATGATTAGGATCTGTTTAATATGTGGGTTTTGGGAAGTAGATTGAGGTAGTGCCTATTACCTGTTATATTATCAAACCCCTAGGAGTTACTCTACATTTGCTTATTATGCCATGCTATGCTAGTAGACGTGGATTGGGTGAGTGTATCCATGACACATGTGAGATTGTTAATTACCGGTTTATTTAAGGTGGCAACTTAAACACACATCTGGGTGGATTGAGGCACCTGGGTATTCCAGCGATTGCCTGTTTTCTTTATGGACCGCCACCCAGGACCAAAGGGATCATGAGATTATTCATGCTAGAAACTTCCGTGCAGCCACAAGCTACTATGGGCTCTAGCATAGTTGACTAAGTCGTGCGAACTCTTACAGTGGTAGACTAGCAGATGTAGGGGA
Source organism: Triticum dicoccoides (assembly GCF_002162155.2). Classification (NCBI taxonomy): domain Eukaryota; kingdom Viridiplantae; phylum Streptophyta; class Magnoliopsida; order Poales; family Poaceae; genus Triticum; species Triticum dicoccoides. The sequence goes on along the minus strand of NC_041386.1, from coordinate 713,167,869 downwards.
TGTAGGTTGGTACTGTCTACCCGACATAAGGTGCTAGCGCTTCTGAAAGACTATGTCTCGGTCATCCGTTTCTCAAACATCATGTAGTGCGAGAATCCCAAACGGAGGAGATCGAGTCTTGTGGGGAAAAGTGCGCAAACCTCTACAGAGTGTATAAACTAATCATGGTTAGCCGTGTCCCTAGTTATGGACATCTTGAGTATCTAGTACTTGGATTATCATGTGAATCTCATCATGTTACTTTAATTAATATTGTTGGGTTTTAATGATGATGCTTAATTGGGATTGAGAATTCTGTCAACCATTCTCAATGTTTAGCAACCACCATGATAGTTAAATAAAATTTATTCCCTTACAGTAGGGAAAAATTGGCTTTATGAAAAACTGTAACCATAGATCTTTCCATCATCCATATTTAAGCATGTAGTGTAGCTTTATTCTTTCATTACTCTCTATGTGTTACATTGCCAGCATATTCCATGTGCTGACCCGTTTTTCGGGCTGCAACGTTCATGTTGCAGAATTTTCAGACGACGAGTAAGATGCCTTAGGATCGTGGTTCTATACTCAGTGATGCCGTTGGAGTTGATGGGCTCACTTATCTTCCAAGCCTTCCATTGTTATCGTTATTAGATGGCGTTAAGCCATATTTAGTGTAGTGAGTTCTCTTTTGAGACATTCGATGTAATAAGTGTGTGATTGCTACTCTGTTATAAATCCTTCAAGTACTATTCGTGTCAGCATGACTGATCCAGGGATGACACTGATGCATAGAGATCAGACAGTTTGAGGTCTGGTCACTACACCTTCTCACTTGTATGAAAACTAATTTCAGATGAATCTCCTTGCTCAAAGGATCATAGGATCTCACAACAATACCGGGCACTGCATTGCTCTTGTCAGTACCTCTTGCCCTCTGTCAGCATACTTCACTCATTGTTGTTTGATTATGTAGCATCACTGTAAATTTTCGCTTCTTTATCCTCCCTTTGCTCGAAATTATAAGATCCATATTTACTCTTAGATAAATGTAGAATTAACACAATGGTTATGAAGTTTTGATTGCTCATGTAAGTAACTATTGTCATGTACTCCCTCTGTATTGAATTAGTTGTTGATTAATTGTAGAACTTAACAGTTCTAGATACATCCATTTGAGCGACAAGTAATAACAGACAATGGTGGTATTACTGTACTTGCATCGTGAGATAGTTAATTGTCTAGCATTAGTCTGCATCTTATCTTCCGTGCCCTCCACTTCCTCCAAATTATCAGATCTGAATTCACTCTTACCAAAATGTTGAATAAAGCCAATGCCACCGCACACGTTGATGTCTGCATTCCTCTTGTCAGTACCTTTTGCCTTGTAACATTGTACTTAATTAATTGCTATTTGATTATGTATGATCAGTATGCACCTGAGCTTCAATATCCTCTATTTCTTTCAATATTATTTGATCTATATTTACACTTTGCAAAATGTAGAATAATGGCAACGCTTATAAAGAAGTTTCTTTGGGGAATTTATTGAATTATCCTTCCATCAACATGGAGAAGGGCTTTGTCCAGCCCGTGTTAACATTTAATGTAAGTTCATCCTTCTCAAGCCTTCAAACTTTGTTCTAGTATAGATTTGGATAAGCATCATTTCCTCCACTACTGTTTACTTTGTTGTTTACATATGATTGGATGTTTGCAACAACTACCAGTTTTAAGTTGTAGTTGTAAAAACATTTTCCTTATGCAGAACAGATCCATTTATTTTAAACCCGGTATGTGTCTTCTTGTTTCTCTTTCAGAGTCGTATCTCTTATGCCAGGCAGAACTTTAGGGAAGATAGTGAGCCAAACCATATTGAAGAGAGCGAAATGACCCCAAGGTCCTATCTTGATGAAGACAGTGAGTTGAAGCTACTCACCGGCAGATGTGAGACAACCTCTGTGCAGTCGTTGCCTCAATCAGTTCGACTTCTTCCATCTCAACTTGAAGCAGAAAGGCTTGCTTCAGCTAAGCTCCAACTTGATGTCAATGATGCAATGAAGATCTCAGAGGACTGCCTTTGCACGCTTTGGTGCTATACAGCTAGGGATGGAGCATCTATCATTAACACAACTCAGGTCTCATCATCTTGTTCGGCTGCTTGCGGTGCCCGTCCCGGCCAGGCCTAATGCCTTCTGAAGTGCTCTCAGTTTTGTATATTCTTTTGTTGGCACGTTTATATGCACTGGTGGCGACCTTTGATGCCTAGTATATATAATCCGCGGTCATGTTGTGCTTTATTATCACCAGTGGCAAACTTTGATTCCTACTGAATGTAATATGCCGTAATTTCATTATTGTATAGTCTAGGTTTATTCTTGATCGGTATGTTGTAATTTACGCCAGAAGGTTCAATGGATCTCAATGTTGTCAGTCTTCAGGCCGGACCATTGGTCATACGGGCCAAAACGTGGGCCTATAATAATCTTGAGCCATTAGCAGGTCTAAACATATAGTAGTTTTCTGCCTTTAATAGGCCGAGTAAAGTTTTGGCCAACTGGGCTAGAGAATACCATGGGCTTTTAACAGGCTAAAAACTAGATTGGGCTAGCGTTGAGCCAAAAAATTCATGGGCCAATACAGGCCAAAACTGCCTAAGGCCCATGTTTGGCCCAAATAGGACGAGCCGTTAACAGGCCAAAATACATCTAGGGCCCTGTTTGGCCAAATAAAGTTATGGGCTTTAAGCAAACCGGTATCAACGCGGGCCGTAGGCCCAACAGTGTCATGAGACATTATCGGATGGGCTGTTAGCAGGCCCGATTCAACGAGGGCTTTCATTAGGCCCAACTGTTACACGAGCCATTAACAGGCCGATAGGCCAGTTGGGCTGAAATTTATCTACGAAGACTACGGGCCGTTAAGAGGCCTAATGTTACATTGGACAAGAAATATCCCAGTTTCTCCATGGGTCGTTAAATGGCCTAAAGTTGAACCGGGCCAACAACGTCCCAGATGCACCACGGGCCGCTAACTGGCCGAACTATTATCGAGTCGAACTGATAAACGAGCATTTAACAGGCTGAAATACAAACCTCGCTTAGGATGTGCCCAAAAGAATAGAGGCCTGCTAACGGGCCTGATCCGATATGTGCCGTAATTTCGCCCAAAAAACGGCAGACTCTGAACGGGCCTGATCTGATATGGGCCTCAATTTGACCCAAAACATGGCAGGCTATTTATGGGCCAGCCCACTAGTGTCTGAAAAAATATGGCGGGCCTTTAACTGGGCTGGCCTTTTTACCTTAAATGGGCCACTGTTGGGCCGTGCCACGTGTCGACATATCATACGCGTCTTCCGTCCATTGTAGGGATCGCATCTTTCCCAACGATGAGCTGACACGTGCATTATCCGGCGAATGAGAATTTTATACATGGAAAATCCCCATTGGTCGGGGCTGTTAACGGGTTATCGGATCCAAACCGGAACCCGATAGCTTAATGGCGACCCGTTACGGTGGATGCCACGTGTCGGTCACCCTTGACGAAAGCACTTCTATGACGCGCGATTTATCGTCATGGAAGTGGACACTTCCGTGATGATAATTTTGGTGATGTCATGGAACACTTCCAGGACAGTACATGTATGACTATTGTAAGTGCATCTAGTGCCCCTTAGTGATTTTGGTGTATTGAAGACTTATAGGTTAAGGGACTAATGTGTTTGTGAGTGTACACAGGTCTATAAGTCTATGAGGAGTTTGATATTTACAGGGAAAGTCGACCCCTAAAAATGAATATCTTCGACTGAAGATTTTGGTATTTCTAAAGACTTTCATGAAGACTTTGAAAGTGAAGAAATTGGTGTAACCGTGAAGACTTGATATTCATGCGAGGAATATGAAGCTTGAAGACTTCCGTTTTCATAGTTTTGTTTTTCTCTTTCTTGAGTCATAGGAAACACCGTACTGTTAAAGGGGGTCGAGGAAATACTAAGGAAAAATTTCCAAGTGATGCTCAACTCAAAATCCTACACCTACCAAACCCTTCGAGTGAATCCTTTGGAAATCTCATACAGTTCAGTCAATTTCTTCAGTGATAGAGATGAAGTTCTTCTGGTCGCTGAGGAATTTGTTCTGACTGAGGAGTTAGGAATTCGCCAGTGCGGATTGCCTACACAGTGAGGAACATGATAGCCCTGAGGAATTTGATAGTCAAATTTCCGACCGTTGCTGTGCTACGCGCTAGCTGTACCAAAATATCTTATCCACCTAACGGCCATATTAGACAAGGGCATTTATGTCTTATCATGTCGGGCTGCTCCCTAGGCTATAAATAGCCGCCCCCTACAACCACTAGCTGGTTGGCTGCTCCGAGAGAAACTGACACTTGTCATTTGAGAGCAACCCATCCTCCGAGGACTTTGAGCGAAAATCATCGAGTGAGGAAAAACCCCAAACCCAAACACCTACAAACCCAAAGTGATTGAGCATCACTGAAGAGATTGATCCTGCGTGGATCCGACGGTTGTTACCTTTGAAGACTGTGTGTCCTCGAGTTTAAATACTCAGCCGCTCCAACCAGACGTACAACTGAGACAGCAGTTGGAACTGGTCTACCAAATCATTGTCTTCACCAACCTTACTGGTTCTATTTCATCAACTCTTTCATTTCCTCATTACTTTGTTGAGTGATTGTTCATATCTGTGTTTTGAAGACTTTGACTGAAGACTTTCTCAATTTCCTCAGTTCAATTTCTTCAGTCTGTATGTCTTCATCTTGTGTTATCCTGTGTTTACGCTTCCTGTACTCTGTGCTTGTCTTCATTTCATCATGATGACTATGTCTGTATCCTGTTATGCTTACTTCTGAGTACTTATTCTGCTGCTAGTAGTTCTTCGCTAAGGAATTTCCTCACTGGCAAATTCCTCAGTGAAGAATTCATAAAAATCGCCTATTCACACCCCCCCTCTAGTCGATATAACGCACTTTCAACTATATTGATTCTGTCATAAAATCGTCATGGATGTACATGCATGACAAAAAATGTGACCTACTGTGACAAACACGTATCATCACGGAAGTGTATTTTTTTGTAGTGATGTATCTAGCATCAAATTAGTGCTAGATACATCCATTGGAGGGACAAGCTTGGGACAAGCTTTTTCAGACGGAAGGGAGTAGTTTGATAATAGTGGTAACAATAGCAATAGTAATGTTAACGGTAGCAACAATACTTTGGTAAAAATTGTGACAGCATCAGCAGCAACAGTAGTAACTTTGCAAAGATCAATATGTGAAAGGCTCATAGGCATTGGATCGGTGATGATAATTATGTTGGATGACATTCATCATGTAATAGTTATAACCTAGGGCGACATAGAACTAGCTCCAATTCATCAATATAATGTAGGCATGTATTTCATAAATAGTCATACATGCTTATGGAAAGAATTTGCATGACATCTTTTGTCCTACCCTCCCGTGGCAGCGGGGTCCATAAGGAAACTAAGGGACATTAAGGCCACCTTTTAATAGAGAACTAGAACAAAGCACTACCACATGGTGAATACATGAACTCCTCAAACTACGGTAATCACCGGAAAGACCCAATTATTGTCACCTTGGGGTATGCGGATCATAACACGTAATAGGTGCATATAAATTGCATGGTAGGATCAAGAACACAAATATATTCGTGAAAACATAAAAGGTTCAGATATGAAATCATGGCACTCGGGCCCTAGTGACAAGCATTAAGCATAGCAAAGTCATAGCAACATCAATCTCAGAACATAGTAGATACTAGGGATCGAGCCCTACCAAAACTAAATCGATTACATGATAAATCCCATCAAACCCATCACCGTCCAGCAAGCCATGGAAGGAATTACTCACACCCGGTGGTGACCATCATAAATTGGTGATGAAGAAGGGTTGGTGATGAAGATGGCAACAAGTCCCCCTCCCCGGAGCCCAGAACGGACTCCAGATATGTCCTACCAATGAAGAACAGGAGGTGGCGGTGGCTCTGTATCGTGAAACCCGATGAAACTTTCTCTTTGATATTTTTCTTGGCCAATAGGTAATTATGGAGTTGGAGATATGGGTATGGGAGCTGCCAGGGGCCCACAAGCCTACAGGGCGCGCGTTAGGGGGGTGGCGGCCCCCTGGGCTTGTGGCGTCTTGGTGGCCCCCTCTGGTATTTTCTTTCGCCAATATTTTTATATATTCTGAAATAATTCTCCGTAATTTTTCAGCTCAATCTGAGAACTTTTATTTCTGCATGAAAACAACACCATAGCAATTCTGCTAAAAACAACGTCAGTCTGGATTAGTTCCGTTCAAATCATGCAAACTAGAGTCCAAAACAAGAGCTAAAGTGTTTGGAAAAGTAGATACGGCAGAGACGTATCATTAAGCTCATAGCTAGGAACGGTCATACCCATTGTTTTGACAGCATTTTGGAATGGGCATAAAAAATTCAAAAAAAATCCAAGAAAAATGAAAAACCTTCGCATTGTGTCATTATATGTGACCTAGTTTTCAGGCAAAATAACAAACTTGGAATACGGCAAATATCTTTAAAATGTGTTCTCATAAATGTGCTATCATGTAGGAAGATTCATGATATTCAACCCAAATGACCAATGTTACGGCACATTCATGGCAAAGTTTGTTCAAATGATCTCATATTTTGCACAAGGGTGCATCTTGGATTAGCAAACAATGTTGCCAAAGAGATTTTTCATTTTCCTTGCACAAAAAAATTATTTTCCATTTTCCATGTGCCCAAAATGGGGTTTTGGTGAACAACCTACCAAATATTTGTTGCAAGATTGGCCCGCATCAAAATTTGTAATTTTTATGCCATATTTAGTACATAATTGACCAAATTGTTCCATGTAAAAAGGTTTCCATCCACCACTCGTGAAATTGACAAATTTCCGCCGAAGAATCAGTATGAACCGGGTCAAATTTGAATTACAACCACTTCATAGTTTGCACATTATTTTTCCAAAATCATATTCACGTACACATGTATCTATTTATCAGAGATACACCAAGAGTTTTGTCAGATTCCACCCCTATCTAATCCTGCCCGTTGTTTTGACTGCACTTTGAAATCGGCATAAAGAATTAAAAAATCAAAAAATTGAAAGCATTTGCATATATGTGACCTAGTTTCTACGAAAAATACCATTTTTAAAACCTTTTCATCAATGAATAGTTTTGAAATTCACGATCATTGTTTTTTGAATTCACAAAGTTTTTGGTCAAGTTTGGTACGAACATTATTTCAATACTCAAACATTTTTTAATCCATGAAAATTTTATTATTTCACAAAAATGTTTCCAAAAATCACATTTTTTTATGTTTGGATTTTTTGAAATGTCGAGTTTTTAAAAGAAAAACTAAAAGAGAAAAAACACACATTTCCCACTTGAAAACCCCTTCTAATAGAAAAGATGAAGGAGAGAAGGGAAGGTTCATCCATTAGATGGAGTTGATGATAGAGAAGTCGCTTCGGGAGCACCTTAGTGATGCCACCCATGCCGTTGCGTGCCATCAAGGAGGAGCCGCAGTCCCCACTGAGCAGGAGCCGATGTCACCTCTCCACCGCGT
>NC_041386.1:713147214-713159761 GCF_002162155.2 Triticum dicoccoides | reverse complement strand
GACCTCGGTGTCCAAATCAAGTGTCGCGTCAAGCAGGAGCCGCCGTGCCGCCCTTCGCAATTGGCATGGCCGGGTTAAGGCTGTCGTGGTGGCCCTGCGCCCTTCCGCCCCTGGAGGGACGACGATGACACGGACGATGGCGTTGGTGCGGCCGGGCACGGCAGCCAAGCATATGAGGTCATCGTCAGCTACAAGTTAGCCTCCTAGGTTTTTTTCACTATTTCTTAGTTAAATGGTCGAAATATCATCAGTTCTAGGGAAATTATGTCCGAAACTATGCTGAAATCCGCCTTGTTTGATATAATTTGCCTAGCCTTTTCAAATTTAGCTTGAAATGTATGCGGGCAGTTTTAGATGGCCGACTCCTGCATCAGCGTTCGCGGTCCAGTCCTCATCGGTCCGCAAACATATACGGCATCCGGTTTGAGAATCAACGTTGGAGATGCCCTTAGACCTACTATGTAACTGAATAACTTATATGGAGCTGCTATTGGGCCGGCACGACCAGGACCGGGCCGATTTGGTCACCTTTGTGGCCCATAAATCTCAATCTAACACACGCCCGGCCCGACCGTCCAGCTCTGCTCATCCCCTCTCCAAACCCTCTCCCGCCCCAAGCTCAGCAGGACACGGCCGCCGCCCGCCGCGACTACTACGCCGCGAACATGACCCACGTCCTCAGCGGCAACATCGTCGCCATCCCCATCCCCACCGGCCGGGGCCCGGGCGGCCAAGAAGCTCCCCGGCGTCCGGGAGCTCTTCGACAAGCCACCCACCTGCTACGAGATCCACTAGGGCATCAAAGCCGGGCCTGCGGCAAGAGGTCGTCAGGTCACAGAGAGGCACCGCGTGCAGAGTGTGCGGCTGGAAGCCGTGAAGAATGTGGGTGAGTAGCGAGGTTGCTGCGGCAGGTGTGTCTGGGAGTCTTGTTTATCTAGGCTCTACTGTTCTTGACTAGGCATGTGCCAAGTATACTTTACCATAAAGACTACCCTGCATATCCTCTGCCTTGTACAATTTCTTTGTGCCCATCTATTGTTAGTATCTTCATGCTGCAAATTCATCAATTTTGTGAGCTAAATCCTGTTCTTCAGTCCTGCAGTATGTGATCTATAATTTGCATTGTACTATCGGCAGTATGTGTCTGAATTTTGGATGAAATGCTAAGAGTCATGGTATCAACAGATGAAACATTTTGCTGGAGCTTGAGTAAATACGTGTATGGTCTGATAGTTTGGCCTTAAGGCATGTTACTGCTAATTCAATTCGCTTCCTCTGATTGGTCGTGTTCATAGTTCTTCTTTGAACCCGCGTACTTGACCTTCATAGTAACTTTTGGTTGTAAGTTATGCAAGGTGTCTGCAATGTCTATGTTCTTCCAAATTTATTTTTGGCAGTACAATATTGAACATAAGGAGAACATCACAATTGTTTTGAGCCAACAAGATCATTGACTAGTCATTCTTTGGGAACCTCTATTATGCTTAGCAATCTGATGTTCTGCCATTCAATGTTAATCTGGGCTAATCAAAGTTTTCAAAGACACGCTGATTTGCTATAATTTGATTTACATGTTTTTTCCACATTAACAGAATGAACAGTTAGTACCTTGAACTGGAATTGTTGTATAGTTGACAAACTATAAATGCTCACCTTTTCATGCAATGCACTCTGAAAAGTGGTCAACTTTTTATCACTAGCAAGATGGATGTGATTTTCTCTTTTTGGCATGGTTTGTTACTGGAATAGTTTTTTACGCGATGCTTTGTTCAAGAATTTTAGTGTTCATCAAATTGCAATAGGATTACAGAGAGGTTGGTAATGGGATTCCACTGGGAAATTGCTGAATCATACAGCATTTTAGTGCACTTTAGCATGAGTATTTATGGGATGAATAAATAGTTATTCAATTTGAGTTCACATATCTGAAAGATAAATGCTAAATGTCTTTTCTTCTCTTCTGCCTCTGTTGTGGCCTGTTGTTTCTACTGTAGTGTTGACCTCTGAAAATTTTGAGTATAAACATGCTCTTTGTATGTAATTTGTGATCAATGTAGCTCTTAAATTCTGATAGACCAATGCGATGTTATACTCACAAACTGCTATTCACTCGTCACCAGGCACACCCACCAGTTCGGCTGCCCGCCTTTTATTGGTGATGCTCTTCTCTCCGCCTCTTTGGATACTTCAATTCTTCCTGGTGCGAACATCGGAGAGTTTATTTGACTACACTTTTCCTAGGGTAACTCTAACCATACTTGTTTGGCAACATTCCACATATGTTCTCTGACTAAAATTTCCTAACTACGTTGCTAGGCCTGTGCTTCCAATTATCAGCCTCCAGTTACTTTTCTGATTGTGCAGAAGCGTCATCAAGCTAGGCTATTTTCTAATAACCACAATGATGAGCGTTCTGTTGATAGAAGCAGGAACATACTTCCTGTTTAGTTGTTTTGTGCAAACAAGTTTGTTGTGCTTACTGAGTGTTGAATCTGACCATTTTTATGTTCATAATTGTAGGTACTCTTATTGGTTCAAAGCTTTGCCATCTGACAGCGGTTGATTTCTACTTGTCTAGCCATGCTGACATTCGGTTGGCTTTCCTTTATTTGCAATTTGTTCATTTGATGGAATGCTGATTGCTGGTTGATTTGAGTGACGATTTCTTTCAGGGAACAAGCCGGCCTGAGCATTATCATGTTCTGTGGGACACTAACAAATTTACTACTAATGAGTTGCAAACTCTCACAAACAACTTTTGTTATATGTAATTTACTGTTATGTCCTGCCTCTTGATTTGATAGTTAAAGTGTAGTGCTGTTTAGCTGGCCACTTAAGCATAAAACTGATACAGTTTCAGGTATGGTAGTTATACCCGCTCAGCCGTTCCGTATTGATTGGTAAACTCCCAAATTGAACAGCATTTTCTTATAGCTTCACATGGTAGATTCAATTAAGTCAAATTCAACGCTGACCATTGGGTTTGTTGGTTGCTTCAGCTCCTCGGGCGGTAAAATTCGACGCTGACCATGTGGCAGCCTTCTGGGCTGGATTGTGCATGGAGCGGTACTCCACAGGGCGGCGGAGTGTTTGTGTGACCTCCGGGGCGTTTTTGGAATGTTGCTGCCAGGCCTCTCCCTGACCTCAAGGAAACTTCAAGCACATCGTGTTTTACTGTTAACAAGATCAGTGGCGGTTCCAGTGTACTCCGAGTTGTATGGATGGTAATGTTTTACACCATGGCACGAACCTAAAGATATTTACCGATTCAGATGTGAAGTATCTGCTGTACTGTGTCAACTCAAGCTTTTGTACTTGTGCTCCGTGGAGTGTTTGTGTGATCATGTACGTTTGTATGACTGGTGTTTAATCTATTGATCAACTGTGTTATGGAATATAATGTTATAGCCATCAGCTGGGTTTCCGTATTTCATGAGCATTTGGTTTGGCAGTTTCTGCTTCAACTTACTTTGTTGCTGAAGAAAGTAACGAAATATCTCTAGTAGCTCCATAACAAAAAAAACTTGACCAAAAAAGCTGGACACAAAAATACTTTGTTGCGGTTTAAACGATGTACTGTATACTAGTATAATCCAGCCGAAGCGCAAAAATGAAAGTTCCAGAAGTATATCAAGAAACAAAGAATACGCTGACACTATCAAATGTATCAGGCATGGTTCGACTAGAAACAAAAAACTTGGAAAGTAATTGGGCCGGATGGGCCCTCCCTATGGCCCATGGGGGCCCGGCGTCTCCTGGGTCCTGGCCTGTGTAACGGCCGGCATCTCGCTGCCGGCGGTTCTAGCTGGTCCCGTCGGTCCCCTCCGTGGAGCCGCGGCGGGCTTCCTCCTCCGCCGCCCGGCGCCGGCGCTGGGACCGCCTCCGCGCGAAGACGACGAGGGCCACCACGGCCGCGGCCGCGACCCCGAGGGCAAGCCAGTGCCAGTGCCGGGAGAGGAAACCCGGCACCACAGCAGCCGTCGACGCGGCAGGACCGATCGGGTGAGCGCCGGGGACGGAGGGCGGCGGCGTCGGGCCGCTTGACGGCGGCGGCGGCGGAGGAGGAAGCACAAGGACGGACCTCGGGGGCCGCGGAGGCGAGAGCGGCGAGGCGCCGCAGCCGAGGACCGGGCCGAGGCGCGGCGCTCTCCGCGCGAAGACCGGGACGGCGTACCGCTCCGCGTCGGATGGGTAGAAGAATGAATCGGGGATCGGGACATGGTCGACGCCGATTGCTCCGCTGGTGGGCGGAGGCCGCTGGCGGACTTCGCCGTCGAGGAGGAGGAATAGGAATCCGGGACGGGGGTTCCCGTCGCCCAAGCGGAAGGGGGGCCCCGGGCGGGGCGCCGGGGCCCGAAGACTGCTGTCTCGGCCGCCGTGTCGCCGTCGGCGACCAAGAACTGCGCGAAATCCGGGAGGGGCGCGGGTGGAGGCTCCTCGCGCTCGAGGAACTTGTGGTACAGGTAGCGGAGGCAGCGCTCCATCGCCTGTTCCTTGACCTCGTCCCAGAGTACCTCCAGTAGAGCCTCCCACAGCTCCTTGAAGAAAGACGAGCGCGCAGCCACGGGCACTAGCGCCATAGCCGGGGCCCGGGGCGCTGCACCACGAGCAAGAAGATAAGTTTGCAAGAAAGCAAGAAAGCTGCGTTGTGGCCGGCGGGGAAGGGAGAAGAAGGTGTGGGTGATGGGGATGGATACCTGGTGGCAGGGGCGTGCGGAGGAGGGGTTCTGGGTGACGGTGGCGTCGACGTCGGCGTCGGCGGGGGACGCCGGACGCTGCAGCTCTCGGCTCTCCTCGGGTCTCGCTCGCGTCCTTCTTTCTGTTCTGTTGGTCGCCGATCTCCCTCCGCGCGGGATAGCTTATATATTTAGCCCTCCTCGCGTGCGTGCAGCCAAATGCACAATGCTGAGACGCCGGTCTCGTGCGTCCGTGCGGGCGGGCGGGCGCACGCGTGCCAAACATACATACCTGTGGGTGCGAAGCCGTATGATCCAACGGTCAGTGCTCACACATGAAGCGTAGTTATTTGGCAGATTGTAGGTGCGTCCATGCGTGTGCGTGCGGTCAGGCGCACGCGTGCCAAACATACATACCTGTGGCTGAAAGGGTGCACGGTTAACTGGTTGCAGCATTTAACGTAACGGTAGTATAGCAATCGTCATTGCTGGTTGTAGCACTCGGCTCACCCCGTTGCCGCCATCACAACTTTTGTAGAAGTTGGTTGCAGCTCTGCCGGTGCCCGGTTGCAGCTTTTGTCGATGCCCTTCGCAGCTTTGCCCGACATAGTCGTAGCAACAACCGTTGCCGGGTGTAGCATCTCCCCATCACGGTTCCAGCTCCGTCACCGGCCTGTTCTAGCAAATGTACACACGGTTGCAGCAAAGACGTCAGGGTGGTTCCAGCATGCAACTCGCCGGCACAGCACCCATAGACACTAGTTCCAGCATAAACTTGTCTAAGTGTCTACAGATCGATGGCGACGGCGGCTGCAAGCGCCTTGGCAGGGGAGAGGAGAGAACTTTTGTGCTACATACAATGGAGGCGAAGCACTCCGCGAAGGAAGGAGAAGGAACATATGTATGGTCAAATATTCTCAAGAGGTCATGGAGGATAAGGACGAGGGAAAGTGTGGGTCCCAAATCCATGTTACTCAAACATAAACCAACAACTCGCTTGCGACCGGTCAGTGGCTCAGGCTAGAGGCTCCGCCAGTCGGTTCACTGGAATCATTAACCTAGTTATTTTGGATTCTGAACTGTTGGATACATTCCTCCTTCAACTCAACAACTACCCACTTGAAAGCTGCTTGAGGTTGAATAATCAAGAAGCAAGCTGACAAGTGGGTCACCGTCGTCAGTGGCTCAGGCTAGAGGTGGTTGTCGAACTGGAATAGGCTGGGTGACTAGTTTGGTGAGTTGGGTTGTATTTTCGCACAATAAGGACACATCTTTGGATTCAGGCGAGTCGTCGCCCTCGGCTGCCTGTGATGGAGCTTGTCGCCCCACAACATGCCGACAATTTGGCTATAAGTTTGCGTGATGTGTGATGAACAGTTTATGTGATTAGTAGTTTGAGTGATGTGTGATGAACAGTTTGTGTGATGTGTGATGAACAATTCATTTTTAGTGTTTGTGATTAATTTGAGATGAGTTTGGTATGAATATATTCTACATGTATGCAATTGTCTTTTTTAGGGTAATATGTGTGCAATTGTCATACCCATAGACATCACCAGTTGGGGCAAATCGTGCCCTATTTTACATCATTTATTGGAGCAAAAATATTTTAGGAGAAACATAATGCACTTTTTATTGATGTAATACTATCTTTTACATGTCCAATATATATCACATGTTGAAGATGTTGTTAGAGCTGGTCTATATTATTGTTTTTCTTTTAGGGGTGTCCATACTATTGCTTAAAGCAATTCCCATCGACGCATAGCGTGCAGTGCTCCCCTAGTTAGGCCAGACGCAATGCATGACACAACTCGGACTGCTGCGAACCGGAATAAACTGGGTGGCTAGTTTAGTGAGTTGAGTTGTGTTTCCGCACAACAAGGAGACAACTTTGGATTCTGGGCGGTCGCTGCCCTCGGCCGCCTGTGATGGAGCTTGTTGACCCGCAACATGCCGATAATTTGGCTATAGTGTTATGAACAATTTCTGTGATGAATAGTTTGTGTGATGTGTGATGACAATTTTGTGTGATGTGTGATGAACAATTTTTTTCTAGTGTTTGTGATTTAGTTGAGATGAGTTTGGTATGAATATATTCAATGCGTGTGCAATTGTCCCCTTTTTAGGGTAATAAGTATGCAATTGTCATACCCATAGACATCACCTGTTGGAGGAAAATTGTGCTCTATTTTATATCATTTATTGGAGCAAAAATATTTAGGGTGATACATAATGCACTTTTTAGTGATGTAATACTATTTCTTACATGTCCTATATATATCACATGTTGAAGATGTTGTTAGAGCTGGTCTATATTATTGCTTAAAGCAATTCCTATTGACGCATAGCATGCAGCGCTCCCCTTGTTAGGCCAGAAAAAAAAATGCACAACACAACTCGGACTGCCACGAGCTGGTGCATGTACACATGTTTTCTCTTTCGTTTTTTTTTATATTTTGACTTTTGTATAAAATATTCTAAATACATATATCTTAAAATTAACTTACTTAATCATTTCAAAACATTCACCACACATTTAATAAATGTTATTGCAATGTAACAAAATTATTTGTGCACTTTTGAGAAAATGTTTGTACCATTAAAACATATCTGTTACATTTAAAAATAATCACAAGTTTACAAAAAACATGAAATTTCAAAAAATATTCAAGATAGTTTAAACAACCTTCATGTAATTTGTAGAAAAGTTGTTACTATTAAAAAAATATTCATGAAATTGAAAAAAATGTTCATGTGCTTAAAAATATGTTTCATGAAAAGTCAAATTTGTTCACGCAAGTTTTAGAAAAACATGATAAAAAAGTGTGTACCATGTAAAAAAATACCTACCACTTAACAAAATATTTGCACGTGCTTAAAATTGTTCATGAAGTTTTTGAAAAAAATTCTTCAAATGTATATTTAAAAGTGTTCACCGTGTTATGAAAAGATATTGAAGTGCATTTTACAAATGTTAAACATGTATTCAAATAAATATTCAACATGTATTGGAAAAGGTTTAACGTATCTACAATACCTAAATAGTTTGTCGCGCTAAACTATTTTTCTCGACATGCAGCCTATCCACATCAGCAGCCCAGCCACATCTGGTTTTTCCTAGCGGCTTACATGAGGGACCCACCATGATCCAAACCAGCCACATTTGCTTTTAGTTACTAATCCTGTAAGGGCATGGCAAATGCATAGCCACAGAGTGATACCCCCATGCCATGTAGGATCGGGGTTCGGATGGTGTAGTGGGATCGTCGGCATGATGCGGGTGCTTGGGAAGAAAAAGTATGGTCCAGTGCAAAAAGCTGGAAATATTGGAGTGGAGAGTAGAGATGCATGACATGCATGTGTATTGCTTGATGAGGCCCACTAGTGGTAGCTTGCGTTGGGGTGAAAAAGTCAATATAAATGCCTCAACCTACTTTTTCTCATGGGGCATCTATATCCATATGCCATCATAGTTCATGCCCTAATGCAATATTCATTTCTTTCCCGTGTAGATGTTCCTTGGCCACTGAAGCGACCGCCCTTTCGCATTCCCTGGCTGGAGATTGAGCTTAGCGTTTCTTTTCTCTTCCATGGACCATAGTTACTCTCTATTCTAGGACCATAAAAATCCACCACCAGCGCATCTCCCCTCCTCACCTAATCCCTCCATCTTCGTCTCTCCGCCTTCGGATCTTCTCTCGCTATCGGCTATCTCGCGACACAACCACCTCCACCAATCAGTACCGACAGCAGTCGACAATAGCATCAGGGCAACTATTCGCTGGCCTGGTCACCAATGGGTAGATATTCGTTGCTGGACTGGATAATGCACCGGGGTTCATCGATAGTTAAGTTTCAAATTGTGCTCCGGCAGTCCGGCTGCTTACCCACAAGAACCCTTAATGAGTTGTTTTTGTCATATTGTTTTCCCTGCTATTTTTTATCTGTTTTTCTTCATAGCGAGGACACAAGCGGCTGACGGATCGGAGGCACACAATTGCTCCTGCGGTGGCTTTAGTACGGAGTGGAAGGGCATTGTATGGGCCGAAGACATGTTCCTTCACATGCCGTGTGATACCTACCTAGTGCATATGCATGACTGGACCATGTTTTTTGCTAAGTAATCAGACAAAAAATGCTGAGGAGGTTGTGATGTTATGGAACAGAACACTGGCCGATTGTGAACATATGCATGACTGAACACTCTAATGGTACTTTCGATGTGGTAGGGGAACGAGTCATGGGTACCATGGTCAGTGGATTTCATAGAGGAAGCCATCTTCATTGTCAACCGAGGCCGATTGTGATGACCCACGGCATGGAGGAGGAACCAAGAGTGCAATTAACCGGCGTCGCTGGGCTAGAGCTCAGCCAGGTCGGCGAGGAGCATATGGAATCACGGACATGGTGGTTGAGGAAGGAGATGAGGGAGAATATGGAGGTGTATCATCAATATTCTCGCATCCTCTTCATGGAAAGGTCCTGTCAGAGAGCTTCCCCATTGTTCTTTTAGCTGAGATTCCCATAGTAAACCTCATCTAAGCCCAAGCTCATGTATGTATTTTCTTAGGTCCCCTCTTTGCTGCAAATATGCTAGACGTCCTCCATGGCAATGGATATTATTTTTGAGTTGCTTGCACAGTTAAAGATTCTTCGTCACCGGCTTCCTGCATATGACTCTTCCCACTTGCATGGTACACAAGCTCTCATATCTGATTTGTTTTCACTGAGTTATTACATGTTCTTCTGTTAGTTTTCATACTTGGAGAGAATTAGGATTCTGATGAGATCTATTTGTATAATCAAAATATTCAACACCATGACCATGTTGGATGCCAAGCTAAATTGCAGATTCAGTTAGATCGACCCACCTAGCTACAAATGTGCCAAACAATTTTCCGCTGACAGCAATGACTTAGGAAGATTTAGTGGTTCTGGCCGGAGTAATATTGTTGCTGCCCCGTTAATGGACAAGTATCATAGCTACAAAGTAAATGGATGGGTAACCAACAAAACTTTATGCAGGGTGCCACATAATCCCTATTCGATCGTCCCAGAAGGTGTATTTAATTTCCTTCTTTGTTTCTTTTTAAAGATTAACTGACTAGATGCACCAAGTTTTTTCCATATAATCATTCATAAGGTTAACTGACTAAAACCTAAAATCGCTCACACCAAACTACATAAAGCACATTATTAGGCCCGCCCATTCAAAACACAGACAAAACCCCTTGATTGGAGACAATTGGTTATCTTGCAATGGGTGATTATTGCACTGGTGGAGTGGCCATGCCACCTTTGATCGCCATAATTTATGGACTCAAAATCTTGGCAACGAGCCTCCATACCTTGAAGTTTTAGGGCTTTGTTTTGGACCATGCTTCATTACTAACTGCTCGTTCGACGGGAAAGTTTTACCTCCCGAGACAGCCATAATGCATCTCAAAGTATTAAATTTCCTGGCAAAGTAATGCAATAACCAAGATCTAACCACGTTGTTTATCCTTGGTAACAACAATACAAATACGTGTCTTGTCTCCACTAGGATATAGAAATCATCGTAAGATTGAACTCACTACTATGCACCACTCTCTCTGGAGATCTACCAATCAATCTTGTCTAGAGAAGACAAATAGATCGGAAAGCATACATAACTACTTAATTATACAACAAACGAAACTCAAAGAGATTCAAATGGATTAAATGAACAATCTAATCATAAACTCACGATTCATCGTGTCCCTAAGAAGGGGAACATGAGAGAGAGAGAGGGAGAGAGAGGGAGAGAGAGAGAGAGAGAGAGAGAGAGAGAGAGAGAGGGAGAGAGAGAGAGGACCATTTAGCTACTACTATGGACCTGTAGGAACTGAAGAAACTACTCACACATGGTCGTGGAGGAAATAAGGTTGATGGAGAGGCTTGCAGCAATGGCTTCCACTCCAGCAGGGCTCCGAAACAACGTCTTGCGACGGTGATAAAAAATTTCTGGAGGAACGACCAATGGTTTTGGTATTTATAGCGAATTATGACAGTGGAATCAGGTCAAGGAGAACTAGGGGCACAAGCGTGTTGTGGCCACCCCTGGTTGCGCCACTAGAACTTGTGGATGAATGGTGGGCCCCCTCGATGCTTCCCGAGGTGCATGGAAGGTAAACGTACTGGTGATTGATGGCGAGAAACCACTGAAATCGGCCGGTGCTGGTCAAAGAAAGCAACGCTCCCGTGTGGCGGCGGCCAACAAAGCGGCGTTCCCCGGCCCGCGGCGTGCCATCGCCCTCCATTGTGCAAGCAGCAACGGTGCGGCACCCATCGGCGTGTGGTGCGGCAATGGTAAGCGATAGTGCATATCCCGGTCTTGGCACATGTCTGTGGATGTCCGCCTGGCTGGAACCCTTCCTTTAGTCCACGCTCGATCTGAAGGGAGAAGAGGAGTGGAGGAACAGGGAGAGAGCCGCAGAGGGTGAGGAGATGGTTCTCCATGGTGTGGTCACTGGACTCGTGAAGGCAATAACATCGGTATCAGAGCAAGGGGAGGGAAGATGAGTCCGCCGGTGGCGGTGCACGAGGAGGGAACAGGCGCAGTGCGTGGGGTGATTTTTCTGGATCAGAGAGAGATGGGCGTGATAGATTTTTCGAGATGAGACAAAGCGGTGAACCAGCAAACAGGCCGAGACAAACAGTTGTGGATCTCTCGTTGATCGAAGGCCTCCCAAAAAAAATTCGAATGTTGAGATGTAAGTGGAGTTGCTCAATCAGATCTTTCCTCAGCTGCTTGTAAGTCGGTCGATCCCGAATTTGTTGATGCATTTGAATAAACTCTTTAAATGTGGCCGGATTCTGTTCTGGAAGTTCGATAGTATCACCCATGTTCTCAAATTCTAGAGCTGCGACAGCATTGTCACCCTCATCCTCGACGATCATGTTGTGTGTGATCACACAAAATGTCATCACCTCCCACAAGGTCTCCGGATCCCATTGTTTAGCCGGTCCACTAACAACTGCAAAACGGGCCTCCAAAACTCCATACATCCTTTCTAGCTTCTTCTTGTCTTTAGGCAAAGTGAGCCTTTTTCTAGCCAAGTGGGCTAGAGATGGTGTTGAGAAGGTAGCCCATGTCCATTGAGTATAGTGTCAAGGAGGAGCTTTTCCTTCAGCTAGCCTTGCGAACAACGCTGATTGTTACAACACATTGATGTCATTGTGAGACCCGGGCATATGCCAAAGAAAAAGTGCCAAATTCAATGATCCTGTGATGCAACTACTTCAAGAATGATGGTGGGCTTTTTGACATGACCCTGATATTGCCCTTGTAAAGCCTTCAGGTGTTTCTTCCATTTCCAATGAATGCAGCCAAGAGATCCAAGCAAACCTGGCCACCCTCTTACATCTGAGATTGCCAAGAGCCTCTCGGTGTATGTCACAGTTGGTTCTCCCAGGTATTGACGTCCGAAGACCTCGACTATGGCAGTTGCAAACTTGACCTGGTATCTCCGCATGTGCTATCAGACACCCTTACACTAGTAGAAAAAGGGTCAAATGTGAAGCACATTAGTGCCGGTTTGTAAAAAACCGGCACTAATGTGATCAATAGTGCCGGTTCGTGGCTGCGATCAATAGTACCGGTTCGTGTTGAGCCTTTAGTACCGGTTCGTGCCACGAACCGGTACTAAAGGGGTAGTGGCAGGCTGGCGTCAGGCCGGGTCCCCACGAGCCCCTTTAGTACCGGTTTGTGCCACGAACCGGTACTAAAGGTCTAACCTATAGTACCGGTTCGTGCCACGAACCGGTACTAAAGGGGACAAGCCTTTAGTACCGGTTCGTGCCACGAACCGGTACTAAAGGGGCCAATTTTCAAACTCTACCCCCCC
>NC_041386.1:713145705-713146643 GCF_002162155.2 Triticum dicoccoides | reverse complement strand
GTTTTGAAAAAATCAAAAGAAAATGATAAAAAGTTCAAAAAATAAAATCCTTCGAGTGGTTGTTATATTACTATATCTACTAGTTAGGAAAATTTGAAAACTTAAATTTGGACATGTTTTGCAAAAAGTGTAGGAAAAAATGTAAAACGGCTATAACTTTTGCATACGATGTCGGAATAAAACGTATAATATATCAAAAAATTCAGCATGAAAATCCGCATCCGATGGAGACCGCCTATGGCCTGTTTGGAATTTTTTAGAATCCTCAAATTCGAAAAGGAAAAAAAGATATGGCCAAATTTCAGTTTTTTTTTAAAAAATTTGGTTAAATTTGGTCAAACTACTTATTCAAGATGTATTAATGTTACTACATAATTATTCAAGAATATTAGTGTTACTAAATAATTATTTCAATTTTTTGAATTTTGGTCAAACTATGGTCAAACTATGGTCAAACTTATTCAAGAAATATTAGCGTTACTAAATGATTACAGTTTTTTAGAATAATAGTTTCAAACTCAAACGGTGAAATGTGTGACTTCATGCTCAAGCTAAACTCCTGAGGGTTAATAGGATTGACATCTTACTATTGTCAGGAAAACAACAAGTGCAGACTCGGAAACGAAGGAGAATAGAACCTGAAAGTTAAGCGTGCTCGGGCTGGAGTAGTGAGAGGGATGGGTGACCGGTCGGGAAGTTAGATGATTTGGAATGAGTGATCCACACCTGAGCAGTTAAGAGAGGTGATTAGAGACAAAATAATCAAATAATTGAGAAAAAATAAAAATTGAAAAAAAAAAATTTTTTTTCCAAAATTTAAAAAAAAAATTCAAAAAAGAAAACCTTTAGTACCAGTTGGTAACACCAACCGGTACTAAAGGTCCCCCATACTATGGCGCGAGCTCACGCCACGTGGTGGCACTTTAGCGTCGGTTCGT
>NC_041386.1:713128334-713145473 GCF_002162155.2 Triticum dicoccoides | reverse complement strand
TGGAGTAGTGAGAGGGATGGGTGACCGGTCGGGAAGTTAGATGATTTGGAATGAGTGATCCACACCTGAGCAGTTAAGAGAGGTGATTAGAGACAAAATAATCAAATAATTGAGAAAAAATAAAAATCGAAAAAAAACAATTTTTTTTCCAAAATTTTAAAAAAAAAATTCAAAAAAGAAAACCTTTAGTACCGGTTGGTAACACCAACCGGTACTAAAGGTCCCCCATACTATGGCGCGAGCTCACGCCACGTGGTGGCACTTTAGCGTCGGTTCGTGCCGAACCGGTACTAAAGGGGGGGGGGCTTTAGTGCCCACACTTTAGTGCCGGTTCCATAACCGGCACTAAAGGCCCTTACAAACCGTTTTTAAAGCTCCGTTTTCTACTAGTGTTAGGTAATCGTCCTAGGAATCAATGGTCGTGCCATATGATAGCATCAGTATTGCGGCCGTGCACTTCTGATAACTAGAGAAGCCAATCTTTGCCACGACATCCTTCTTCAAAACGAAGTAGCCGTCATAGAACCGGACGCCATTGTACAAACGATCGAAGACAGTTTTGCACGTCCGAAAATGCCAACGAAAATGGCCGACGAAGAGTGCATCCGGAGAAAAGTACACTAGTAGAAAAAGGCCCATTTGTCCTGGTTCATAAGGCTCATTTGTCTTGGTTCCCAAACTGGGACTAAAGGGTCAGTACTAAAGGCCCCCCCTTTGGTCCCGGTTGTGTTATGAACCGGGACTAAAGGCCCTCCAGGTGGTCGCTCTCTGGAGCTCCACCTTTAGTCTCGGTTGGTAACACCAACCGGAACTAAAGAATTTTTTTTGAAATTTTGTTTTTATGATTGTTTTTGAATTTTCTTTAATTTTTTTTATTATTTTCAAATTTCTCAATTATTTGACAATTCAATCTCTAATCACCCACTCTAATCACCCCTCATCACTGCTCAATTATAAATCACTCATTCCAAATCGTCTAACTTCTCGGCCGGTCACCCATCCTCTCACTACTCCAGCCTGAGCACGCTTAACTTTCGAGTTCTATTACCCCTAGTTTCCAAGTATGCACTTGTTGTTTTCCTGACAATACTAAGCTGGCAATCCTATTAACCCTTAGGAGTTGAACTTGAGCATTAAGCACCGTTTGAGTTTGAATAAGTAGTTTGACCACACTTTGACCAGATTTGAAAATAGTTTGACCAAAGTTTGACCAGATTTGGCCATAGTTTGACCACAGTTTGAACAAAAGCAAAAAAACTAAAAATAATTATTTATTAACACTAATATTTCTTGAATAAGTAGTTTGACCAGATTAACAAAAAATAAAAAAAACTGAAATTTGAGCATATCTTTTTTTCGTTTGAGAATTTGAGTATTCTAAAAATTTGCAAACAGGCCATATTTTCGTGCTGATTTTTTTTTTGATATATTATGCTTTTTTTCGACATCGTATGCAAAAGATATAGCCGTTTTACTTTTTCATAACACTTTTTTTGCAAAACATGTCCAAATTTAAGTTTTTAAAATTTTCTAACTAGTTGATGTAGTAACATAACTACATCTCGAAGGATTTTAATTTTTGAAGTTTTTATCATTTTCTTTTGTTTTTTACAAAACTGAAAAGGCGATCCATAGGGGGGGGGTTAGAGTTTGAACCTTTAGTTCCAGTTCGTGTCTCAAACCGGGACTAAAGGGCATCGCACCCTTTAGTCCCGGTTCGTGTCTGAAACCAGGACTAAAGATCCCATTTGAACCAGGACTAATGCCTTCCCGACGCCTTAGCCGCTCGAACTGGGACTAATGCTCACATTAGTCCCGGTTCGTGATGCAACCGGGACTAATATGTATATTGGGCTGTGACCAAGGCCCTGTTTTCTACTAGTGGTAGTCGGCCATCAGTGTCAAATGGCCGTGCACCCTATTGCGGTTGAGCACTCGATGACCGCCAGCATCATCGCCGTCTCATGCGTATACTCCTCCTCGTCGGACGACTTGACATAGTGCTCGTATATGCACTCCAAATCGGGATCCATTGCTAGAAAGAAGAAGGGAAAACTATTTTTTCTTCGGTAATTCATCGAATAGTTGCCGGGCATGGTGAGTATAGCACTAGCAGATGGTACATGGCGGGTTGGTTGGGGGACAGGGGTTGAACGGCAATGGAGTAGAAGCGTCGTGGAGCCTGGCTGGAACACTGGAGGTGATGAAGATGTAGAGTGATGTCTACTACGCAACCTTCTTCTTGTAGACTCATGTTGGGCCTCCAAGCGCAGAGTTTTGTAGGACAGTAGCAAATTTCCCTCAAGTGGATGACCTATGGTTTATCAATCTGTGGGAGGCGTAGGATGAAGATGGTCTCTCTCAAACTACCCTGCAACCTAACAAAGAGTCTCTTGTGTCCCCAACACGCCCAATACAATGGTAAATTGTATAGGTGCACTAGTTTGGTAAAGAGATGGTGATACAAGTGCAATATGGATGGTAGATATAGGTTTTAGTAATATGATAATATAAAAACAGCAAGGTAGCAAGTAACAAAAGTGAGCGAAAACGGTATTGCAATGCTTCGAAACAAGGCCTAGGGTTCACACTTTCACTAGTGCAAGTTCTCTCAACAATAATAACATAATTAGATCATATAAAAATCCCTCAACGTGCAACAAAGAGTCACTCCAAAGTCACTAATAGCGGGGAACAAACGAAGATATTATTGTAGAGTATGAAACCACCTTAAAGTTATTCTTTCTGATCGATCTATTGAGCTATTCCTATAAGTGTCACAAATAGCCCTAGAGTTTGTACTAATATTACACCTTAAGACACACATCAACCAAAATCCTAATGCCACCTAAATACTCCAATGTGACCACAAGTATCCGCGGGTTTGATTATACAATATGCATCACACAATCTCAGACTCATCTATTCAAACCAACAAAAGAATTTCAAAGAATGCCCCAAGATTCCTACCTGAGAAACAAGGACGAAACCGTGCATCAACACCTATTCATAGATTACCCCAATGTCACCTTGGGAATCCACGAGTTGAGTGCAAAAACATACATCAAGTGAATCAATAGAATACCCCATTGTCACCACGGGTATCCCACGCAGGACATACATCATGTGTTGTCAAATCCGTAAGAGTATTCAATCCGATAATAGTGAAACCTCAAAGGTAAAACTCAATTCATCACAAGAAGGTAGAGAGGGAGAAACACAATATGATTCAACTATAGTAGCAAAGCTCGCGGTATATCAAGATTGTGCCAAATCAAGAACACGAGAGAGAGAGAGAGAGAGGCCAAACACATCGCTA
The DNA here is from genome assembly GCF_002162155.2 of Triticum dicoccoides. Classification (NCBI taxonomy): domain Eukaryota; kingdom Viridiplantae; phylum Streptophyta; class Magnoliopsida; order Poales; family Poaceae; genus Triticum; species Triticum dicoccoides. Next base: position 713,142,154 of record NC_041386.1, on the reverse strand, counting down.
CTGGTACATACCCTCATCCCCGAGGGTGAACTACTCCCCCCTTGTCATGGAGAGCGCCGAGATGATGAAGATGGACACCGGTGATGATTCACCCCTCCATCAGGATGCCGGAACAGGGTCTTGATTGGTTTTTGGTGGCTACAAAGGCTTGCGGCGGCGGAACTCCCGATCTAGGTTTATTTCTAGGGGTTTCTATATTTACAGAAATTTTTGACGTCGAGAACAAGTCAGGGGGGGTCCACGAGGTGCCCACAAAACCGGAGGACACGCCCTAGGTGGGGGGGGGGTCCTCCATCCTTGTGGTGGCCTCGGGACTCTTCTGGCCAAACTCTCTTGCTTCGGTGGCTTCTTCTAGTCCATAAAAATCACCGTAATTTTTCAAGTCATTTGGACTCCATTTGGTATTCCTTTTCTATAAAACTCAAAACAAGGAAAAAACTGAAACTGGCACTGGGCTCTAGGTTAATAGGTTAGTCCCAAAAATCATATAAAATAGCATATAAATGCATACAAAACATCCAAGATAGATAATATAATAGCATGGAACAATCAAAAATTATAGATACATTGGAGACGTATCAAGCATCCCCAAGCTTAATTCCTACTCGTCTTCGAGTAGGTAAATGATAAAAACAAAAAATTTGATGTGGAATGCTACCTAGCATATTTATCAGTGTAATCTTCTCTATTGTGGCAAGAATATTCAGATCCATAAGATTCAAAACAAAAGTTTAATATTGACATAAAAACAATAATACTTCAAGCATACTAATAAGGCAATCATGTCTTCTTAAAATAACATGGCTAAAGAAAGTTATCCCTATAAAATCATATAGTCTGGCTATGCTATGGCTACTAATAAGACAAAAAGAAGGAGATAGTATCACATCAACTAGGCATATCAACGGGCTACGCAGATTCCCATCAATAGATATCAATGTGAGTGAGTAGGTATTTCCATGCAACGGATGCACTAGAGCTATAAGTTTATGAAAGCTCAAAAAGAAACTAAGTGGGTGTGCATCCAACTTGCTTGATCGTGAAGACCTAGGGCATTTGCGGATGCCCGTCATTGGAATATACAAGCCAAGTTCTATAATGAAAAATTCCCACTAGTATACGAAAGTGACAACATAGGAGACTCTCTATCATGAATATCATGGTGCTACTTTGAAGCGCAGGTGTGGAAAAAGGATAGTAACATTGCCCCTTCTCTCTTTTCTCTCATTTTTTTTTCTCTTTTTTGATTTGCTTCTTTGGCCTCTCCTTTTTTTTGATTTCCTCACATCTGACAATGTTCTAATAATGATGATCTTCACACTTTTATTTACTTACAACTCAAGAATTATAACTTGATACTTAGAACAAAATATAACTCTATATGAATGCCTCCGGAGGTGTACCGGGATGTGCACTGACTGAAGAATGACATGTATGAAAATTTTGAACGGTGGCTTTGCCACGAATACTATGTCAACTACATGATCATGCAAAGCAATATGACAATGATGATGCGTGTCATAATAAACGCGACGGTGGAAAATTGCATGGCAATATATCTCAGAATGGCTATGGAAATGCCATAATAGGTAGGTATGGTGGCTGTTTTGAGGGTGGTATATGGTGGGTGTATGGTACCTGCGAAAGTTGCGCGGTACTAGAGAGGCTAGCAATGATGGAAGGGTGAGAGTGCTTATAATCTACGGACTCAACATTAGTCAAAAATAACTCATATACTTTATTGCAAAAATCTATTAGTCATCGAAACAAAGTACTACACGCATGCTCCTAGAGGGCTAGATTGGTAGGAAAAAACCATCGCTCGTCCCTGAATGTCACTCATTAGGAAGACAATCAATAAATAAATCATGCTCCAACTTCGTTACATAATGGTTCACCATACGTGCATGCTACGGGAATCACAAACCTCAACACATGTATTTCTCAAATTCAAAATTACTCCACTAGCATGACTCTAATACCATTATCCTCATATCTCAAAACAAGACATACATCAAGTGTTGTCAAATCCATAAGAGTATTCAATCCGATAATAGTGAAACCTCAAAGGTAAAACTCAATTCATCACAAGAAGGTAGAGAGGGAGAAACACCATATGATTCAACTATTGTAGCAAAGCTCGCGGTACATGAAGATTGTGCCAAATCAAGAACACGAGAGAGAGAGAGAGGGAGAGAGAGAGAGAGAGAGAGAGAGATCAAACAAATAGCTACTAGTACATACCTCAACCACGACGGTGAACTACTCCCTCCTCATCATGCAGAGCGCCAGGATAATGAAGATGGCCACCAGTGATGATTCCCCCCTCCGGCAGGGTGCCGGAACAGGGCCCTGATTGGTTTTTGGTGGCTACAGAGGCTTGCGGCGGTGAAACTCCCGATCTAGGTTTATTTCTTGGGTTTTTTGTATTTATAGAAACTTTTGGCGTCGAGAACAAGTCAGGGGGGTCCACGAGGCGCCCACAAGACCGGAGGACGCGCCCTAGGGGGGCACCCTCCATCCTTGTGGTGGCCTCGGGACTCTTCTGGCCTAACTCTTTTGCTTCGGGGGCTTCTTCTAGTCCATAAAAAATCACTATAAATATTCAGTTCAACTGGACTCCGTTTGATATTCCTTTTCTGTAGAACTCAAAAACAAGGAAAAACAGAAACTGGCACTAGGCTCTAGGTTAATACGTTAGTCCCAAAAATCATATAAAATGGCATATAAATGGATATAAAACGTCTAAGATAGATAATATAATAGCATGGAACAATAAAAAATTATAGATACGTTGGAGACGTATCATAGAGTTCCGGCAGGGGTGTGGCGTTGCAGTGAGGGTGGTGGAGCAATGACGAAGGCAAGAAAGAAAGAAGGAGAGAAAATGGGAAGGATGTAGGTGTGGGTTCCGGAAAGGATCTTGGATGGGGGAGTGTCGGAGTCCTACGTGTGTGATGTCCTTACTCAAGCAGACCTCCCCCACATATGTCTTTGGTTTGCGGGAGAACACGTCCGCACCATCCTGCGAACCAATATAGACCTACGTTAGATGGCTTCCATAGTCTGGAGGATGTAGACGCTTTGTAGGTTGGCCTTGGAGATGCCCTATCCTGACAGATAATGGTTCGGCTCCCATATCATCATATTGCTCATGCTGCGTCCATGCTTCCTCATATCTGAAATCAAAAGCTTTATTCCTTTCATTAGTAGCATGTGCCGCTGAGACATGGATTAACAACGCATCATGGTTTGATTCTTCGTTAATGATGTGTTCAATGGAAGTCTCATGGAACAAGCTCATGAACTCATCGTTGCACGTTGCACGGTCCAAGCCACCTGAGTAGTCTCTTCCCTATCTCTCTTGTTATCCCGTGTAAATGAATAACCTGAGAAGCTGAGATCCACAAGGCTGCTGTCAGCCAAGCACTCTCGAAAATCTTCCATTTTCATGAACAATCTCGGGTTCCCTCCTTTTCGCTCTGTTTGGAAAAAAATCTCCTTAGAGTCGCATGCACTCAACCATGGTAGATTATCTTGTCTCCTCAGGTACTGGATATCATCCCCCGTTTTGGGCATCTACTCAGTCCAAGGTTCCTTGTAGATTCCAGTGAATCTCCATGAGTTGCCCTCAAATGAATTCTCAACATCCAAGTAGAACTAACACCATGGCCTCAAAGTTACTTGCACATTATCTCTCCACCACATAGCTAATCCACCACTCTGACCCACAATATCTATAGTTGCACCTTGTCTAAAATCCATACTCCATCTCAACCTTTCCATTACTCTGGACCGTTTCTTTGTCAGACTCTAAAACACCACCGTTGGGTTGTAAGACCATATCAGGTCCCTAAGTTCGTTAACTATCATGTCCGACCCCAGTCCCCGACAGTTCCAGGCAAGGACATTCATTGCTCTCGGCGGCCCTCACCACAAGGTCTGCTGCTTCATTGTCCTTTTCTGAGATACATTCAAAGACCAACATTTTCTGTCATTTATCGCCAATGAATGCGTCATGATGAATCTGCCTATCTGGATCACCTTTGGCCACCAACAGCTATTTCGGGCCCCTCTTTCTCTTTGTGTGAGTTGGTGGGTGGGTAGCCCTCTGCATAGCCCTCTCTAAAGCATGATGATTCAGAGGGCGCGGCAAGAAGACCTTCCCCACTGTCGCCCATCTGGTGACCTTGAGCATAGTTGGACTAGGGTTTACAAAAAGACGAACCCCATCTCCTCCCATCCTTGCCGAGAGCGCATCTGCCTCCTCTGACGCTTTCACATTCACCGAAGATTGAGATGACCACTTGCTTGTGCTAGCGCCGGTTGTTTTTGCGGGAGTACTACCCTTCAGAGACGCCATAGCAGCACAGCCAAGACGCTCAAACACCGAATCCGGCCGAGGAGAGAGGAGAAAGCAGTTGCTTCCCTCACGTCGTCGGCGCCACCCCCGCTGAAATCCTAACCCTAGCCTTCCAGTCGCGAACGCGATCGCCTCCTGTATGCTCAGGGTTTTGCGTGGTTGGAGCCTCACGACTCATGATGTCCTTTTTTGTGCATGTACTCTTACTCTGCGTATGAGATTAGGGTCAAGTCAAACTCTACTAAGTTTGACCAAATTTATATTAAAAAATATAAACATCTACAATACCAAATATATATGGTATGAAACTACATTTCCTAATGAATCTAGCAATATTAATTTGGTATTGTGAATGTTAATATTTTTTTCTATAACTTTGGTCAAAGTAGAGATACTTTAACTTCGGACAAAACTTACATATAGACTAAAAAGGACCGGAGAGTTGAAATACTTTTTTCTTTAACCTTTTTCTATGTATAGGGCTGCAGTTTAGTCTGTGCGAGGTGAAATACCGACGGGGCGACTTAGGATGGTTGGAAAGGAACGAACGACGGACTTTCCACACACACACACACACACACACACACACACACACACACACACACAAGAAAACAGAAAAAAAATCCACATCCAATTTTCAATTCCAATTCCAATTTGCGAGAGGATGTGGCAACAAGTCCATTGACCAACTCTTGGCAATCTGTCTCTATTATCACATGCCGATAGTCTCAAAATTTGGCAAATAACACGCCTTCCTGCAATGCCATAGATTCAGCCATTAAAGGATCATTCACTCCCTGGAAAGGTTTGCTCCAAACTCCGAGCAATGAGGAGGACCATACCACCCGACCCACACCAACCTTAATCTCATCATCAAGGTTTAGAGGGTTTTTCGTCTGTGCGAGGTGAAATACCACGTGGACGAGAGGGCGACGTACGATTGTTGGAATAGTAACGGACGAAGAAACGCTCCGTACTTTTCCCCACACAAATCCACATCCAATTTCCGAGAGGTGGTCGTTCTCTTCTATATACCGAGACGGATTGGAAGAGATCTGTCGTATACTCATAAATACAGTACATCTTGCGGCACATCGGCAATACAGACAAGATATAGAGAGACACACGGCGATTAACGATCTTTGTGCTGCACCTGCACGTGGAATCGTATCGAAACGGATCGAACGCTTTTGTCGGCGCTTTCATATTCTTGTTCCTCACTTGCAGTTGGAGAGCTCGATCGTATAGTAGCTATGTCGTGGTCTTCCCCGGAAAGCATGCTCTTCGTCGGAGCATCGGCCGTTGCCAGCGCTGCTCTAGCCTGGGCAACGTGGACGTTGCTCGACGAGTTCAAGTACGACAAACGCCCTTCGGAAACAAACTACAACGAACTCATCGGCGTCAAGCCCCTGGACGCCACCGGCAGCCTCAGGACCTTGGATGCTACCACGACCGACCCCGTCATCGGCCGCGACGACGAGATTGACCGCGTCGTCTGCATCCTCTGCCGGCGCACGAAGAACTGCGCCGCGCTCGTCGGCGCCGCGGGGGTCGGCAAGACGGCCATCGTTGAGGGCCTCGCACAGCGCATCGCGGCCGGGAACGTCCCCGAGACGCTTGTCGGCGCACGCATAGTGGAGGTTGACATGGGGGCCATGATGGCCGGGACGCACTGGCGCGGCATGTTTGAGCAGCGCATCAAAGACGCCATCAAGGAGGCAGAGGAGGCGGAAGGCAAGGTCATCTTGTTCATCGACGAGATGCACATGGTCGTTGGCGCCGGCGGGCACAAGGGAGGCCCTATAGACGCCGCCAACATCCTCAAGCCGGCACTGGCCCGCGGCCGCATCCGTTGCGTGGGCGCCACGACCTCCGAAGAGTATCAAAAATATGTTCAGACAGATGCCGCACTTGAGCGGCGGTTCCAGAAGGTTGTCGTCGAGGAGCCAAGTGTGCATGCAACCGTTGCCATCCTGCGAGGGCTGAAGCCAAGGTACCAAGAACACCATGGCCTGAAAATCCAGGACGATGCTCTTGTAGCCGCTGCACATCTCGCTGCCCGCTACATTACTGGTACCTATACATACATACTTCAAGAATTCAGTTTACTCTTAGAGTATCACTTAATTATACCCCCTCTGTATACAGAAATACTCTGATAAAGAGACTCAGAGAGTACTATATACTCCCACCATTTCTTTTTAGTCTGCATATAAGATATGATCAAAGTCAAACTTTATTAACTTTGACTATGTTTATAGAAAAGAATATCAAGATTCACAATATGAAATCAATACTCTTAGATGCATTATGAAATTGATTTTCATACCATATAGGTTTAGTATTGTAGATGTTGATATTTTGTTTTTACAAAGTTGGTCAAACTTTATAAAGTTTGACTTTGACCAAATCTTATATGCAGACTAAAAAGAAACGGGGAAAGTATATGATTGTTTATGTTGAAGATAATTGATGTATCTGATCATTGCCAGGCCGCAAATTCCCTGATAAAGCAATTGATCTTATGGATGAGGCATGCGCTACAATAAAGATGCACGCCGACAAACAAACGACCCTGGAAATTGTTGTTGGCCCTGGACATGTAGCACGGGTAAGTCCTAATCATATCCGTGAATAATTAATTCCCATATGTAATTTGTTTTCGGGGAATTCCTGTATGTTTTCAATGTGTTGTGTTCCTCACATCTAAAATTCATTTGAAGGTTGTGAGCCGATGGACTAAAATCCCTCTCGCTACACTTGACCAAGAGGAGAACGAGAAGTTGATCCACCTTGCGAAAAAATTGCATGAGCGTGTTATTGGCCAGGATGAAGCTGTTAATTTGGTTGCGCAAGCAGTCCTACGTTCTAGGCTCGGATTTGGACAAATCGGACAACCGATAAGTGCATTCCTCTTTTTGGGCCCGATTGGCGTCGGAAAGACAGAACTTGCTAAAGCCCTCGCTGAGAAGATATTTGACAACGAGAAGGCATTGATTCGCTTTGATATGTCGGAATATGCTGATAGTGGATCTGTGTCACGTCTCACCGGAGGATCTCGAAGGTTTGATTCTTAAACTTGATATACACTTTTTGTTTCTAGGCACACACATATCTCAAATAACAAAATTTGATTTTCTAAAGCTATGAAGAATATGGACAACTCACCGAGAAAGTCAAGAGGCTCCCATATAGTGTTATCCTTTTCGACCAAGTGGATAAAGCAAATGCCTCGGTATTCAAGGTTTTTCACCAGCTGCTCGACGATGCTATGTTGACAGATGGCAAAGGGCAAGTTGTAGATTTCAAGAACACTATCGTCATTATGACCTCAAATATAGGAGCAGAGCACCTACCGTCGAGAATTATGGGCGAAAATACAATCAAATCTGGAAGAGATCTCCTCATGAATCAGGTTTGTGAATCCCAACTATTCTTGTAACGTCCTCGATTGGCAAGTCAATGATCATCTTATATACACTTGTTCATGCAGGTTAAGAAGCGCTTCAAGCCTGAACTTATCAATAGACTAAATAAGGTTGTGATATTCGAGCCACTTTCACACGATGAATTGAGGAAGATTGTGAAAATCCAGATAAATAATGTCATTTCGACAGTAGCTTCCAAGGGTGTCGCTGTACATGCAACTGATGCGGCCCTAGACGTCATCCTGTCAGAATCACATGACCCGGTGAGTATATATACAGTAGCTTTTTTTCATAACCATCACAAGATGTCGATCCATTGTCCAGTTTTTAACGCTTCAACGCCCGTAGGTGGACGGCGCAAGGCCCATTAGAAGGTGGGTGCAGAATCACGTGACCACGATTCTCTCGGACATGCTGGTCGACGGAGAAGCCTGTGCTGGCTCGACAATCTCCATCGATGCTGCCGCTGACGATAAGAGGGGGCTAACGTTCCAAGTGCTGAAGAAGCAGCAGGAGTTGGCAGATCAATGAGATGATTTTGGCCGTTGTCACTCACATGATAGATAAAGGAAGATGCATGCTTACATGATGCATAGGCATGTAATGTACACAGAGGTGATCATATCTTGTAGTAAAGGGTTAATGAATGTAACGACAAGTGCGTACGGGTATTTGTTGTTTCTTTGTTTGATTGTTTTTTCTTCTTTAACTTTCAATATGTATAAACAAGTTACTATTTCTTTTCACAAAAAATATGGATTTTTCTGGAATTTCTCAGCAGAGCGCACACCGGGTGGAGCACTCCAAGTATAATTAAAACTTGTAACTTAAGGACAATGTCAGTTTCAACACTAAGATGTAAGGATTATTACAAATTAGAATCCAGACGCACAACTTTTACACACTAAATTCTTTTCAGCAAAATAATGACTCGTCGAGCACAAACCATAGTACTCAGATAAGATCAGCGGCCCGGGAACAAACATAAATATTGATTCCTCTTCTTCACACCCTTGTCCTCACCGTGGAAGTTACGGGTGGAACCGACAATACTCGGTGATGAGAACATCAACCTGCAGGATCCAATAGGGCCCCTCGTCTTCCCTTCCCATTGGTGGTGACTCTTAACACAACGTCTACACTTCTGGAATTTCCTTATACGCCGGGTGGCAGGCTCTTCGCTGAGAGCTAAAACACATGCGCTCGGCAAACTAATAGACGCCGAGAGTACCTCTCGGCAACAGGGGCATCTCGGCAAACACATGATATTTCCGAGAGTCATACTCCGCAACATGTGACTCGGCAAAGGCACTATTTACCGGCAGCCAAACAACTGTCACACGGCAACGTGTTGCCATGTGGCTCATCCGGGGCGAATAACGGCGTGGTGACGGTAGCAATGCTTGGCCAAGAGCAGCTCTCGGCAAAGCTCCAGCTCTCAGCAAAAACTTTAGTCCCACCTTGCCTAGAGATAAGCAACATGACCAGTTTAAATAGTTGGATAGTCTAGACACAATAAGCTTTGATCTTCATTACACTCATGTTAAGAAGATGTACCATTGATTTAAATCTTCACCTGTTCCGGGCAGAGAAGATTCACGGTACCATTGATTCAAGTATTATTATTTTTGAGTTTTTCGTCCGTGTCATCACATGGCCCTTGTTACCGTTTAAATCCTTGGAAAATCGTACGATGCCGGAATTCCTCGAGAGCTGGCACGGTGTCAGCACATGACCCCTGTAGGGTGTGCTAAAAGTTTGGGCGCGTTTCGGATAAGCCTCCCCTGGGTCCGCTTGTAAACCACACCATTTCCGAGGTAGTCTCTGGGTATTGAGAGGGAACACGTCCGATTTGTGAAGGAAGTGCGGGTCTTGTGGCACCGTTGGCCTCAAAAATTCTTGTGCTCTCAAAGGAGGCCATCGCATAACACATGCCAGCCCCCTGCATTTTTCGCACCCGCATGAAACATTTGAGACATTTATTACTCTGCTAGGGTTTCAGCGTCGGGAATTGCAGATCTGCAAAGCAGCACACGGAATCACGCCCAGAAGCGGAATGGCTATGTGATGTCCTTTCAACATGCGCAGACCTTGTGCAGATGAGGGAGGGGCAGCCCCTGCCACCAGGGGTGAAAGTACCTTGGTGGCATGCTTAATGCAACTGTTTAAATCCTCGAAAAATCGTACGATGATGAAATTCCTCGAGAGCTGGCACTGTGTCATTACATGGCCCCTGTAGGGTGTGGTAAAAGTTTGTACATGTTTTTAATAAGCCTCCCCTGAGGCCGCTTGTAAGCCGGACCATCTCCGAGCTAGTCTCTGGGTATCGAGAGGGAACGTGTCCAGTTTATGGAGGAAGTGTGGGTCCTGTTGCTTTGTTGGCCTCGAAACTGCTCATGCTCTCAAAGGAGGCCATCACATGATACGTGATAGGCCCCTACATTTTTGGACCAGCGTGCAATATTGGAGAAATTTATTGCTCTGCTAGGGGTTCGTCGTTGGAAATTGCAGATCTGCAAGGCGGCATATGATATCAAGCTCGGAAGCGGCATGGAAACTCCTATGTGATGCAGGGTTAGATGAAAGAGGCACAAATGATGCTAGCTACTTATTTTGCCGAGAGTAGCACTCGGTACACATGTCTTTTCCAATTTCGGATCTCGGTAAAAATGAAAACCTAGATCTAGTTGACGACCCTTTCAGAGAGTTCTCTCGGTAAAAGTTAAACCATAGATCTAGGTGTTACAATCTTTTCCGGGTGCCCCATCGTCAGTCTCTCGGGAAAGGTCCAGGGGACACTTAAGTGAAATCCCCGCGCTCCTTTTCATTTCTCATTTGTGCCTCTCCTCCTCTACACCCCGCTGCCTCCCGCCGGCTGGCTCTCCGCTGCCGCCACCTCAACCCGTGGGCATCCCCCCGCCACCAGCCGGCGCCGCCCCACCCCACGGGCACCCCCCCATCGGCCGGCGAACCACCCCGCGGGCCCGCCCACCCCACCGGCGCCGCCCCCACTCCCCATTTCGTGAGCTTTCCCCTCCCCACTACAACATGGATGGATGAATCGATGCATAGATGGATGGATGTTCTGGGTGGATGTATGTATGGATGAATAGATGCATAGATGTGGATGGACGAATAGATTAGATAAATTTTGATGATGTTGTATGGATGGATGCTATGCATGGATGTATGTATGGAGTTATGTAGTAGTTTCTATCTAGTACTTTTTGTAGTAGTTTTTATGTATTAGTTTTTGTAGTAGTTGTTATGTAGTGTTTTTATGTGTTAGTTTTTGTAGTAGTCTTTATGTAGTAGTTTATGCAATAGTTTTTATCTTGAGCGAGTGTCGACCATATTTTAAAGATGAGAGATGTTTTCAGAGGAATGGTATCGACTACTGTCATAGGGGGTTGCGCTTCCTCTGCTCCTCCGGTATGATCTTTGTAAAGTAGGAGGAGCAGAAGAAGATCGATCATCACCAACAGTCGATAAGAGTTTTTCTTGGAGGAAAATAAATCGACTTTTAATTTGACGATGGCGGTCAATCTGGGTGAGTTCGTCCTGTGATATATATTTGTCAGACACGATGGACTCGCCCAGCTTGACAATCACCGAAAGTCAAAATTCCCGTGCGAGAGTGTCCACCATATATACCACCACCAGACAGAGTGTTCGACATATTTGATAGATGAGAGATGTTACTGACTGTTGCCCTAGGGCCACTAGTGCAGAACCGGCCTTTAGTGCCGGTTCGTAACGGGCTTTAGTGCCGGTTCGCCAACCGGCACTAAAGAGTGGGGACTAAAGGTCCCCTCCCTTTAGTACCGGTTCGTCATGAACCGGCGCTAAAGTGCCACCACGTGGCACGAGCCAGGCCCGTTTGCGTGGAGGGCATTAGTACCTTACCAACCGGTACTAAATGTTTGGGTGTTTTTTTAGTTTTTCTTTAATTTTGTGTTTTCAATTTAATTTAGTGATTGTTTTACATTATAATGAGTTGTTAAATCATTAGGTGAAAGTACCGCGGATTAGTTTCGACTGGATGCATTATTGGATATCTCTAATAGCTAGCTAGCTAGAGTATATGCCATATCCATATTATACTTGATCAACTATAATATATACGGATATGGCATATACTTGATCACTTAAGTAGGATCCATCCAGCTGAAACTAATCTGCGGTTTCTTTCATTAATTGATATAATAATTAACTGGCTATCTAATCACCACCAGCACTACTAGCTGAAAGAAGAAACATTCACTTGTACCAGAAGCAAAAATATTATCGATCGAGTTCAACATGATTGTCATGATATTATAAGCGTTCATATATAACACCACAAAAGCAAATCACTTAAGTTCAGAACGAAGAACACGGACATGAAAGGACAAGTACTAATTAAGAGCAGCATGGAGAACTAGCTAAATCACTCCTGCTAGCTACTCTCTCTGGTAAAATAGCATAGAACATGTATAGCTCTCCTGATTGATCATACTGGAGCATGCCGATGAACCTGTGTCCTAATCATGGGCTGCGCTTCTCATTGCTGCACCCTAGTACTTCTGTGCGATCATTAACAATTTTCCTCCAATCTTTCACTATTAAGCATTCATCGCTTCTAGAAATCCTGAATGCATTCATGTGCAATGCAGGATATCTTGGCCGTAAGCTAACAATTGACATCTGACCTTTAGTCTCGATCCCCTGAGGCACAACTGTCATCGGGAGTCCCTGTTGAAGAACATTGTATAGTACTTAATTAATATACTTAGCAATGAAAGTTTAGCAAAAAAAATTATGTATGCAAAATATGCACTAAGGACAAATAGTAAATATCTTACCATCATTCCTAAATAGATGTGACCGTAGTTCAATACCATCACTATTGGTCGCACGTTTTGAGTACTAACATTTCTAAGTGCAGGAAGAAAATTTGTCTTGACAGTATGAAGATCCTCAAGCCATGAAACATAATGACTTATCTTCTCGCAGTTTAGTTCAGCTCCGGGATAGTACTAGGTCCTGTCTACCAAGCGCCGGACATGTTTGGTTGAATGGAGATAAGCTGTCAATAGAAATTAGTTGTCAGTTATTTTTGAATAAGCAATATCAAAGACAAAAATATAGTTGAGAAGAACTCACATAATGGTAGAACTGGAGGCGTCTGCACATCAACCCATATGTCTCTATTACCTTCAATATCATCTTCCAGACGAATATCAAAGGTGATAACCATACCAGGCTCAATGCATAAGCCTTGCATAGTGCTTGCCAAGTTTTGCATTCAAAATAGGTGTACGTGTGTGCATTGTATACTTTGACGTTGAAAGTATAACCATCATGCTCAGTTTTCAGGTAAGCTCTCTTTACCTCCATAGTTTCCATATCTTTGAAACCTATCTTATCCAAGACAAAAATTCTTGCATGGCACGGGATGCGCTACTAGAATAGTGAAAATTAAAAATTATAAGTCAGGCAAATGAAGCATATATAAGTCATGCTTAATTACGAAAACAGACTTGTCGTTGTGACTTACTGTATCGAATTCGAAAGTCTCATCCAGCTTGATGCTGAATCGCCTACCATCAACAAGGAAATTTCTGTCGCACTGGCCGCGCTGGTCTTCACAGTATTCGCACATAATGAAATTTTTTCCGTCGTCAGACGACATTTCCTATGTTCATATTAGGTGAAACATTAATCACTTACTAATTCAATTAATTCAACTACTTCTATTAATTCAACTAAGCATTTATTAAAAATAAACTAGTTATATTAATTCAATTAGTTTAAAGCATTTAATAAAAATAAACTAGTTCTATATATATATATTAATTCAACTAGTTCAACTAAACATTTACTAAAAATAAACTAGTTATATTAATTCAACTAGTTCAAACTAAGCATATACTAAAAATAAACTAGTTCTACATATTAATTCAAGTAGTTCAACAAAGCATTTACTAAAAATAAACTAGTTCTATATATATATATATATTAATTCAACTAGTTCAACTAAACATTTA
>NC_041386.1:713125907-713126866 GCF_002162155.2 Triticum dicoccoides | reverse complement strand
CGACGACGACGGGCGGCGGGGGCGCGCGGCGACGACGACGGGCGCCGGGGGCGTGCGGCGACAACGACGACGGGCGGCGGGGGCGGCGAGGGCGACGACACGGCGGCGCGGCGGCGTCGGCGGCGTCGAGATCGAGACTCGTGCACGCGAGAAGTGGAACGAATTAGTGGCGATGATAACTGATTTTTCGTAAGTGTAGTATATATAAGATGGGCCTTTAGTACCGGTTGGTGGCTCCAACCGGTAGTAAAGGCCAATTTTGGCCAGCCCAAGCGGCGAGAAATGAGGGCCTTTAGTACCGGTTGGTGGCTCCAACCGGTACTAAAGGGCAACACATTAGTACCGGTTGGAGCCTCCAACCGGTACTAATGCCCGTGCGCTGCCACCCGCAGTGCGCTACGTTTAGTCCCACCTCGCCGAGCGAAGGGCAGCCGCACTGGTTTATAAACCCAACCGCGGCTGCCCTTTCGAACTCCTCTATATAGCAGGCTTCTAGGCCTAACTAGGGCGCGCTGCCCTGTGAGCCTGCTGGCCCTACTGGGCGTGTATTTGCACACCCAAGGTCTGGCAGGCCCACCGGGCAGCGCCCCAACATGTTTTTTATAAAAAAAATTCTTTTCTGCATTATTTATTTTCTTCTATTTATTTTTGAGTATTTTTTTATATAGTTATTTCTTTTCTGCTTTTTTTTTCTTCTATTTATTTCTGAATAGTTTTTTTGCTGTATTTAGTTTCTTCGTGAATTTTTTGCTTTATATAATTTTTTTCTTTTCTGCATTATTTATTTTCTTCTATTTATTTTTGAGTAATTTTTTTATATAGTTATTCCTTTTCTTCTTTATTTTTTTCTTCTATTTATTTCTGAATAGTATTTATTTTCTTCAATTTATTTTTGAGTAATTTGTTCATATAGTTATTTCTTTCCTTCTTTATTTTTTTCTTCTATTTATTTTTGAGTA
>NC_041386.1:713118828-713122903 GCF_002162155.2 Triticum dicoccoides | reverse complement strand
GCCTAGATAGTTTGATATTGATTTAGTGATATGGACTGATGGGTCGTCGCTGGTGCTGGATCCTTGGGGGTGTCCGTTGCTTCACAGGCAGCGGCGAAGTGGACGTACCCCTGGTGTGAGGAATTCCAGCGCGATGTTAGCCCACACATCCATCCACAGCGGCCTGATGTTGAGTTGCAATGAAATCGCCGTCCTGTAATTCACCCACCATGTTGCCTGCTCCGGATTTGGCGATTCAGACTCCTGAATTGCCCAGAAGATGATCTCCACATCCATGAAGCCTTCATCACCGATGAAGTGTGCACGCTCTTTGAAGGTCGTGTACTGGATTATGTTGATGTGGATGTCTGCCCACTCGCCCCGATCGGGGAACCTCTCCAGCAACACCTTTTCATCTCCCTGCGATCCTTCGGCGAGTTCGCATCGATTAGGGGCGGCCAAGCCACTCCGGGTGGAGGTAACGCCATTGGCCCCGCCACCCTCGTCACCAGCACAAGCCGATGGATACAGACCCCGCGGCGGCGCCCCCCTGCCATGAGAGCTAGTGGGTGAGGTTTGCGGGTTAGGAGTGGCTCGTGGTGATGCGACTGTAGGTGGGATGGCGAGATGCGTGGGGAATTTGCCTCGTTGCCGACGCATTTCCCGAGGAGGAACTCAAGAGGAGAGAGGCATCTCGCCGATTATTTATTATTTTATCGACTTCCCTCATTGTCAGTCTTTTTCACATTTTTTTGAGGCAAAACACACGCTTTATTAATCAACAATCTAAATGTTTACCGGTACTGTCATAGGATCATATGGGAGACCCAACCAAACATGACGGCCAATACCCAAAGAAGAAGCGTGTTTTGCTAATATATGAGCTTCGAAATTAAAATTTCTACTTTCATACATAAAATGACAACTAGTAAAGGAGCTCTTCCTCTAATTGATTTCCTGAATAATTGCACTGTAGGCTCCCGTCGTTCCCTGAGAAATATCGGCTACCACCATCTGACAATCAGACGCCACACTGATGGTTGATAAATTAAGATTCGCAGCTTAAGCAAGTCTTTCCCTACATGCCAGAGCTTCAACAGTCGCCGGATCAGCAATGTTTGCTACAACAATAGCCGAGGCTCCCACATATTGTCCATTATCATCTCTACAAAAAGCAGCAGCTGCTGCTGCTGCTGCTGCTGTAGCTCCATCTCGTGAGAACACACCATCCACATTGATTTTTGAGAACCCTATTTGTGGCGCCAACCATCTTTGGGCATTACTAGTACCCAACGTGGGCAGTGGACTCTTGTTTCACGACTTGTGAAGTGTCCAGTTCTTGAATTTATGAATCAACAAAATGATGGATCTGTTCCAGTCTCTGAAAAATGCTCTCGTGAATGGCCTTCCGACGTGCTGACCAAACAGCCCAAAGTGTGATTATCATCCTGGTAAACCCCGCATGTGGTAGTGTATCATGCATGAAGAAGAGCCAATATCTTGCGTTTGGTTCCGTGCATCCGATCATATGCTCGGCGAGGCTTGAATCAGAGAGAGCCCAGGTGCAGCGTGACATACACTAGTAGAAAAAGGGTCTAATGTGCAGCTCATTAGTCCTGGTTTGAAATTAAGCCGGCACTAATGTGACCATTAGTGCCGGTTCCAACGGCTAGGCGAGCCGCTCTCAGTAATACCGGTTCGTGGCAAACCTTTAGCACCGGTTTGTGCCACGAACCGGTACTAAATAGAGTGGCGGCAGGATGTTGTCAGACTTGGGGCCCTCCAGCACCTTTAGTACCGGTTCGTGCTACGAACCGGTACTACATGTTATCCTACATATAAACCCTTCGTCCAGCTTGCTCTGTTCTTCCCCGTTTCCCCTCTCCTCTCTGTTCTTCCCCTCTTTCCCTCGAACTCATCACACATTTTGCCGAAATTTCGTCAAGATTTGAAGGCCCCCATCCATTCAAGTGATCACAAAGGTTATCAACTTTGTCCTTTCATCTCTCATTGCTAGATTAGCTCTTGCAATGCTTTATGTAGTGATTAATTTGTGGGTTTTAGTAATTTGGGGGAATTATATGTGGTAGTTTATTTGATTTATATGCAATTTGAGCTTAAAATAACTCTTAGTTTGCATATGTAGGTGTGG
Source organism: Triticum dicoccoides (assembly GCF_002162155.2). Taxonomy (NCBI): domain Eukaryota; kingdom Viridiplantae; phylum Streptophyta; class Magnoliopsida; order Poales; family Poaceae; genus Triticum; species Triticum dicoccoides. The sequence goes on along the minus strand of NC_041386.1, from coordinate 713,120,772 downwards.
TTTACTTAGTGCCTTCCCGTCTCCGTCGTAACCACCATCGATCGTCCGCACCGACCCGTCGCCGGTACCACCTTATGGTGAGCCTCTTGTTCTTATCTTTTTTATATTAAAAAATCATGTTTGTGTGATTTAGATATATAGTTACTTGTATAATTATCTTACCCGTACGTTGTTTGTTATATATAGTGCCATGGTTTTGATATCCATCCCCATCGGCCCTCGTCCGTGTTATGATTCGGATGTGGTATATTCTCCTCTAAAACTATTTGTCGTTTATGACAAATTATGCCCATCAAGTTGACATAGATATTTTTATCTAGGAGGTATGTGAACCGAAAATTCCAACCAACCCTATTGTCGAGAGGTTAAATTTAGTTGAAAAAGAAGAGTATTTGAAAGAAAAATCGAAAAGAATTGAGAGGGAGAAGATGGAATTGGAGTTGCATATTTCCGATATCGTCGAGGATCACAAGATCAAGATGGAGAAAATACGGTTGAAGATTATAAAGATTAGAAATTATGCCATTGATAGTGAGGCTTGGTATCATTATGCTGTTGGCTCAATTTTTACCTTAGTTGTGATCTTGATTGCATTTGTTGTTGCATTTAACTGCTTTAGCTAGAGAGCTATTTGTATGTTGCATTTAAGTGTTGTATGAACTTTATGTATGAACTTGTATTAATTTGGTCTATTTGGTGGTGTGTAATGAAGATGAGCCGGCAATGGATGTACGATGACCGCTGCTCTCCCCAGTTGGTTGATGGCGTGCATACTTTTCTGATTGCGGCTCAGGCAAACAAGCGGGCGGATGGTTTTATGCCTTTTTCATGTGCTGGCTATAAGAATGATCACAATTACTGTGACGCCCCCGATTCAATCGTACACTAATCATACACATAAATGTTTACGATCAAGATCAGGGACTCACGGGAAGATATCACAATACAACTCTAGACACAAGTAAAAATAATACAAGCTTTATATTACAAGCCAGGGGCCTCGAGGGCTCGAATACATAAGCTCGAATACAAATGAGTCAGCGGAAGCAATAATATCTGAGTACAAACATGAGTTAAACAAGTCTGCCTTAAGAAGGCTAGCACAAAAGCAACATCGATCGAAAAGGCAAGGCCTCCTGCCTGGGAGCCTCCTAACTACTCCTGGTTGTCGGCGTCCGTCACGTGGTAGTAGGCACCCTCGGGGTAGTAGAAGTCGTCGGCGGTGTCGTCTGGCTCCTGGACTCCACCATCTGGTTTCCACATCCGCGAAGAATGGAAAGAGGTGGAAAAAGGGGAGGAAAGCAACCGTGAGTACTTATCCAAAGTACTCGCAAGCAAGGATCTACACTACATATGCATCGGTATCAATGAAAAGGGTTGTATCTGTGGACTGAACTGCAGAATGCTAGAAGAGAAGGGTAAAAACATAGCCTATCAAAGAGTAGCATCTTCAAGCAGCTCCAAGTATCATGCAGCATCAGAAGAGATAAGAGTAGCATAAAGTAAAGTTGTAGTAGTGTTATCAACCTCGGCCATAGATCCTTTCACGACTCCCTGCGAGAAAGCAATCCCAGAGCCATAATATCCATTTCTCATCACAAGTATCCAGTTCTAGTTGTATCATCAGGATGGGCTTAACTAATATATATATACCTGGCCGGACTCGGTTCGGTCACCGGAGCAGTCAGCGCGGTCACCGGAGCAGTCAGCACGGCCATCATGAACATAGCCCTCTTCTTGTACCGGCATTAATGGGCCGGAGCCATCATGAACATAGCCCTCTTCTTCACCCAGTCCTTCCTCACCAACGACGTCGGTGAAAAATGACGCAACGACATCAGTTCCTTCTGCGATCATCTCCCCCAACATCGCTTCTGTTGCTTCGTCTCGGTAGTGCTCCATAGTTTCTGCAAATATTTACAACATGTCAATTATTATTCAAAC
>NC_041386.1:713117146-713118818 GCF_002162155.2 Triticum dicoccoides | reverse complement strand
GACGCTGCTTCTCTAGGGTTTGGGATCGCCTCGACACAACGCTTCAAGGGTTTGGGGTGGCCTCGACGACAACGCTCTTTTAACTTGGTAAATTTGGGTGGCCTCGAGAGTTTTGGTCGAGCGAGAGGGCCGAGGGGGGTGCTGCCGTTGTATAGGTTATCACGGTCGAGAGGGGGTATATATATCGACCGCCCCTCATGTCGAAGTTATCTCGAGGGGGCGGCGACGGCGAAGGCGAGCAGCCTGACGGCGACAGACCCGATAAAACATAAGAAAATGAAGAAGAAATAAAAAAGGAGAAGTGGAAAGGAATAGAGGAGAAGATCGAAGAAAAAAAAAGAAAAAAAAGAGGAGAAGAAGAAAGGAATAGAGGAGAAGAAGAAAAAATAGGATTCCTTTCTTCTTCTCCTCTTCCTTTTCTTCTTTTTTGTTCTTCTTATTTATTTCTCCTCTATTACTTTCTTTCTTCTTCTCCTCTTCTTTTTCTTCTTCTCCCTCGAGAAAGAAAAATAATTAAGGAAAAGGAAGAAAAGAGGAAGAAGGAAGAAGGAAGAAGAAGAAGAAAAAAAAGAAGAAAAAAAAAGAGAAGAAGAAAGGAATAGAGGACAAGTAGAAAAAATAGAATTTTTTTTCTATTTTTTCTTCTTCTCCTCTATTCCTTTCTTCTTCTCCTCTTCTTTTTCTTCTTTTTTCTTCTTCTTATTTATTTCTCCTCTTCTTTTCCTCTCCTCTTCTTCTTTCTTTTCTCTTCTTATTTTTCTTCTTTCCTATCCTTCTTTTTCTAAAATTGTAACTTTTGCATATATAAAACTTTTCTAAAATTGTAACTTTCTATATATGAACAAAAAACTTTCTATGAACAAAAAAACATTTTTAACATATATATACACATACATTGAACAAAAACATACATCACATACACATACATAACATTCTAGCCACATACATCACATACACATATACATTATAGCCACATACACATATACATCACATATGAACAAAAAAATAAACTAATAAAAATAAAAAACATATAGCAACATATGAACAAAAACATATAGCTACATACATACACATACATTATATATATATGAAAAAAATTAAACTAATAAAAAAACAGAGCCGGGCAGTGGCGGCAGCGGTGGCGCCAGCGGGGCAGGGCAGGGGTGCAGAGCAGGGCAGGGGTGCGGGAACGAGGCAGGTGCTCACAGGGGGGTGGCGGGGCACGGCGGGCGGCGTCGGGGCGCGGGAACGGCGCCGGCGTCGGGGCAGATGGCGTCGAGGGCGGCGGGGACGGCAAAGTTGAGCAGCCTGACGGCGTCGGAGGCGGCGACGACGGTGAGGTGGACCAGCCTGACGGCGTCGGAGGCGGTGGCGACGACGAGGTGGAGCAGCCTGACGGCTCGGCGGCGACGGCGACGAGGCAGATGGAGCAGCGGCATCGGGCGGAGAAGAAAGGGATGGATTTTTGAGAAACTGCTAAGTGCTAGTTATATATGAAGAGAATTGGTCCCGGTTCGTGAAACCAACCGGGACCAATGCCCCCTTTAGTCCCGGTTGGTGCCCCCAACCGGGACTAAAGGGTGGGCGTTGGTACCGGTTGGTTCCACGAACTGGTACCAATGCCCCCCCTTTAGTCCCGGTTGGTGGCACCAACCGGAACCAAAGGTCGTGT
>NC_041386.1:713112869-713116998 GCF_002162155.2 Triticum dicoccoides | reverse complement strand
CAGATGGAGCAGCGGCATCGGGCGGAGAAGAAAGGGATGGATTTTTGAGAAACTGCTAAGTGCTAGTTATATATGAAGAGAATTGGTCCCGGTTCGTGAAACCAACCGGGACCAATGCCCCCTTTAGTCCCGGTTGGTGCCACCAACCAGGACCAAAGGCCTCTTTTCAGCAGCCCAAAGGGCGGGAAGCGGCGGCCTTTGGTCCCGGTTGGTGCCCCCAACCGGGACTAAAGGGTGGGCGTTGGTACCGGTTGGTTCCACGAACTGGTACCAATGCCCCCCCTTTAGTCCCGGTTGGTGGCACCAACCGGAACCAAAGGTCGTGTGCTGGCGCGGTGCGGCATGAAAGTTTAGTCCCACCTTGCTAGCTGAGAGGGGCGCGCAGTGGTTTATAAGCCCCACTGCCGCACCCCTCTCGAGCTCCTCTCCACTGCAGGCTTACGGGCCTACTTACTACTGCTTTGCCTGATGGGCCTACTGGGCCTCCTGTGGGCCTGAATCCTGGCCCATGGTGGGTTTCTAGTCGTATTCAGGCCGTCGGGGCCCAGTAGGAGGCACTTTTTTTTCTTTACTTATTGTTGCTATTTTTATTTTTTTCCAAGTTTTTTTGTTTTGTTTTCTGCATTATTTATTTTCTTTTGTTTTTTTTTGCTTTATTTTTTAATTCATTTTGCTTTTAGTTTTAGAAAAATTATAAACTTTTTGTTAGTGCCATTAGTTCTCAAATTTGAAAACACTTTTTTGTTTTTTTTGTTTTGTTTCTTGCTTTATTTATTTTATTTTGTTTCTACTTACAACGAAATACTATTTTATTTATTTTATTGTATTTATTTTATTTTATTTCGTAACAGTCGAAGATGGTCCCCTGGACAACAAGTACAGCTCATCACAAACAGTGTTGTCACCTCTGAGACGTGCTTCCAACCAACTGCTGGAAGTCTTGCTGTGTTCACATGTAATCCAGTCGTCGCACTGCTCCGGGTGTTTGGAGCACAGACTGTTCTTGTGTTCATCGACATAAGGGGTCACCAAGGTAGAGTTCTGTAGAACTGTGTAGCGTGCTTGAGACCAAGAATATCCGTCCCTGCATATTATTGAGTCCCTTCCTAGCGTGCCTTTTCCAGTCAGTCTCCCCTCATACCGCGATTGAGGGAGACCTATCTTCTTAAGGCCAGGAATGAAGTCAACACAAAACCCGATGACATCCTCTGTTTGATGGCCCATGGAGATGCTTCCTTCTGGCCTAGCACAGTTACGGACATATTTCTTTAGGACTCCCATGAACCTCTCAAAGAGGTACATATTGTGTAGAAATACGGGGCCCAGAATGACAATCTCGTCAACTAGATGAACTAGGACGTGCGTCATGATATTGAAGAAGGATGGTGGGAACACCAGCTCGAAACTGACAAGACATTGCACCACATCACTCCTTAGCCTTGGTATGATTTCTGCATCGATCACCTTCTGAGAGATTGCAGTGAGGAATGCACATAGCTTCACAATGGCTACTCGGACGTTTTTGGTAGAATCCCCCTCAATGCAACCGGAAGCAGTTGCGTCATAATCACGTGGCAGTCATGAGACTTTACGTTCTGAAACTTTTTCTTTGACATATTTATTATTCCTTTTATATTCGACGAGAAGCCAGTCGGCACCTTCATACTAAGCAGGCATTCAAAGAAGATTTCCTTCTCTTCTTTGGTAAGAGCATAGCTGGCAGGACCTTCATACTGCTTTGGAGGCATGCCGTCTTTTTCGTGCGAACGTTGCAGGTCCTCCCGTGCCTCAGTTGTATCTTTTGTCTTCCCATACACGCCCAAGAAGCCTAGCAGGTTCACGCAAAGGTTCTTCGTCACGTGCATCACGTCGATCGAAGAGCGGACCTCTAGGTCTTTCCAGTAGGGTAGGTCCCAAAATATAGATTTCTTCTTCCACATGGATGCGTGTCCCCCAGCGTCACTCGGAACAGCTAGTCCATCTGGACCCTTTCCAAAGATTACGTGTAAATCATTGACCATAGCAAGTACGTGATCACCGGTGCGCCGATATCACGCTTTTGGCGAGCACGAGCCTGCCCGGCCTCTGTATCAGCCCACGCTGCCAAGCCGGCAGGAAGTTCTTCACCTGGTCGAGCATAGGTTGCCAGTGCGCTTTTGACAACTTGTGGATTCCGAGCCGGAGCCCCAGGTATTTGCATGGGAACGCACCCATCTGACAGTTGAAGAGCTGTTGCACTCTTTCGGCATCTCCTGGCAATCCATGGATGATTATGGTCGAGGTTTTGAGATAGTTGACTATCAGTCCCGAGGCGTGCCCGAAGGCATGAAGTATCTCTCTGACGCACACCAAATTTTGCTCCGTCGGCCGCACGAAGAGCGCCACGTCGTCAGTGTATAGTGACAACCTCTGTTTCGCCAACATGTCGTTGAATGATGAAAGGGCACCCTCGCTAGTAGCTCGGCAAATCAGGACAGATAGGACCTCCATGGCAATCACAAAGAGGAGCGGCGAGCTAGGATCTCCTTGCCTCAGACCCCGGGCGTGGTTAAATCTCTTCCCTTGGTTCCCGTTGACTATGACTCGAGTGGAAGCGGATTGGAGCAAGATCGCCACACAACGCAGGAAGTTAGAGCCGAATCCCTTGGCTCTGAGCACTTCAAAGAGGAACGGCCACGAAATGGTGTCGAACTCACACGAGATGTCCAGTTTGAGGAAAACTCCAGGAGCCCTTCTGGCATGAATTTTTCTAGCTACCTGTCCGACCAAGAGGAAGTTGTCATGCAAACTCCTTCCCTGGATAAATGTCGATTGATTAGCACCAACTAACTCCGGCATTCTCCTTCTGACATGATTAGCCATGATCTTGGAGAAGAGCTTTCCATAGCTGTGAGGTAAACTTATGGGCCGGTAATCGCCTACTACCTCCGCATCACATCTCTTAGGGATGAGAACCATCAATGCCCTATTAAGCTTAGCGAAACCTCTTTCGTTGCACACATAAAGCTTAAGGATGGCAGCCATAATGTCGTGCTTAATGGTTGGCCATGCCCATTGATAGAATGCGCCAATAAATCCATCGGGCCCTGGTGCACGGTCTGGAGGCATCTCCTTAATGACTTGCCACACTTCTTCCTCAGTAAAAATCACGTCAAGTTCGCTCAAATCCACTTGTTGTATCCCCAGGAACTCCAGATCAAGGATGAAGTCCCTCGCCTGGTCGGTGCCGAGCAGGCTCCCATCAGCCGAAGAGAACGCAGCTTCGATCTGAGCCTGATCGGTGATCACATCATTTCCCACTCTAACACGCGGGATGAAATTTTTCGTCCTCCTGCCATTTTTGCAAAAGCTTGGAACAACTTTGTGTTCGCGCCTCCCTCTCGAATCCACCTCATCCTCGATCGCTGACGCTCAATTGTCCGCTGGAGCCAGGCCATTCCTAGGAGTGCCAACTTGAGAGTGCGCGTAGTCAAATTTCCTGATCCGTGAGGATGCGGTCCTCCTGTGCCATGTCGAACCTATAGATTACGTATGTGACCACTGCCATAAGCAGCTTTATATTCCCCGTGGTTTTTTGGCCGCAAGCTTGCAGCGCCTGAGCCGCGTTCCTGAGCAGCGCATCCAATCTTTGGAAGGGGTCAGTAATGGCATCGCTACAGACCCACGCATCGCGAACTGCATCGTCAAAGCCTTGCAGCTTCGTCCAGTATAACTCAAATCTGAATCTCTTCTTGGGGTGGAAAACAGGTCCGGAACTAAGGACTAGAGGAGCATGATCAGAAACACCGGAGGACAGGGCCTGCAGTATACTGTCGGGGAAGTCCAACTCCCAATCTACTGAGACAAGAATGCGATCAATCTTAGTCAATGTAGGCGTGTCCCTCTCGCTCGCCCACGTGAACCTACGCCCATGCATATAAACCTCTTTCAGCTCATTGCTATCGACGAAGCTCCGGAACCTAGCCATCATGGTCCTGTTGAGATTTGTGTTACTCTTCTCCGACGCCCGCAAAATCATGTTGAAGTCTCCAAGCACCATCCATGGGCCGGGGCAGAGTGCGCGCCTTGCTTGAAGCTCCTCAAGAAAGGCGGTTTTAAGCAAATTGCCTTGAGGGCCATAAACCACTCC
>NC_041386.1:713110272-713111624 GCF_002162155.2 Triticum dicoccoides | reverse complement strand
TGGCCGCAAGCTTGCAGCGCCTGAGCCGCGTTCCTGAGCAGCGCATCCAATCTTTGGAAGGGGTCAGTAATGGCATCGCTACAGACCCACGCATCGCGAACTGCATCGTCAAAGCCTTGCAGCTTCGTCCAGTATAACTCAAATCTGAATCTCTTCTTGGGGTGGAAAACAGGTCCGGAACTAAGGACTAGAGGAGCATGATCAGAAACACCGGAGGACAGGGCCTGCAGTATACTGTCGGGGAAGTCCAACTCCCAATCTACTGAGACAAGAATGCGATCAATCTTAGTCAATGTAGGCGTGTCCCTCTCGCTCGCCCACGTGAACCTACGCCCATGCATATAAACCTCTTTCAGCTCATTGCTATCGACGAAGCTCCGGAACCTAGCCATCATGGTCCTGTTGAGATTTGTGTTACTCTTCTCCGACGCCCGCAAAATCATGTTGAAGTCTCCAAGCACCATCCATGGGCCGGGGCAGAGTGCGCGCCTTGCTTGAAGCTCCTCAAGAAAGGCGGTTTTAAGCAAATTGCCTTGAGGGCCATAAACCACTCCACCAAACAGAACCATTTTTAGCGTGCACTTGACCCGTGATGAAGTCAGAGTTTAAGCTGAAATGGTCAATCTCGATCGCTGAAGAGTCCCAAGCAACGAGGATACCTCCTCTAGTCTCCACCGCGGGTTACCAATGAAAACGCCAAGCCCGACCGGGTCATACTTCCGGTCGGTTCATACCGCAGGGTATATCCCCGACAATCCCCCTCCAGTGCTCCTCCTCTTCTCCACTCCATTAATTGTCCATTTATGTTTTCCTCCTTCAGTTTGTTTTGTTTCTTCACTAGGATTCTACTCCTCACACTTGCTAGACAGGAAGGTTGTTAGAGGTATTGGAGAGGAAGGCATTCATATCATATAATCCATATCATTAATTACACCTTTTTGTACTTCTTGTCATGTGTTAGTTCTTCCTCCCTTATTTGTGAAAGATGGTACAAAGGAAGGCATAAATGATTATGACGACCAAGGGCTCCACTTAATAAAATTAAAGATCAGTCATATAAGATATTGTGAAATGTATTCGAGGGTTATCTCTAAAAATCTATCATATCCATTAAGAGAGCACGCTAAACGCCAATGAATTGAATTGGCTTGATACAGCATATACAACAAATAAAAGCTCCTCAAATATAGAAAGGACAAACTCACCCGCAAAATAAAAGAGAGGTGAAACTGACGTTGAAAATTTATAAATTTTTATTCAAAGAAAATGTATATTTATAATATATCACTCTTTATCTTTCGTACTTGGAATAGTGAACAACAAACTAAGACTAGGAAACACAATGATAAGCC
>NC_041386.1:713099354-713104685 GCF_002162155.2 Triticum dicoccoides | reverse complement strand
CTCCTACTCTTCTTATTCTTCTTCTTCTTCCTCCTCCTTCTCCTCCTCCTCCTCCTCCTCTTCTTCTTCTTTAAATTCTGCATCTGAACGTAGAAAAAATACATTGATCAGTACCGCCTTTCAGCCAAAACGCGCGCTACTGCTACACAGAAGTACATATAAAAAATACATTGATCATCAACGATCTTTTTGTATAGAATCTAAATCGTCAATAGGAATCTACCACCGATTTAAGAACCGGCGAAGACTCCTATTGCAGCCACAGATCCTACACATAGAGTTCAATGAAGACCAAATGCTTGGGATGGTTTGAGAAGTAACATACTTAAGGTGGTCAAATTCTTGTTAGGGGAGCGAGGTGGGACTAAAAATAGCGCCTGCCACAACCTATTTAGTACCGGTTCGTGCCACGAACCGGTACTAAAGGTGCTGGCCGGGCACCAACATCTTTAGTACCGGTTCGTGGCACGAACCAGTACTAAAGATTCCCAAAGAACCGGTACTAAAGGTCACTTCCCGCCAAGTCATCTGAACCGGCACTAATGGGAGCATTAGTGCCGGCTCATATGCCAACCGGTACTAATGTTTCACATATTAGGTCCTTTTTCTACTAGTGGGCCTCGCTCTTCCTTTGCTCCTCTTCTGAGATCGTGGTAAAGCAGGAGGAGGAAAGAAAGGGCGACCATCACCGACAGTCGATGAGAGTTGTTCTTGGAGGAAGATAATCGACTTTTGGCGACGATGGTCGATCTAGGTGAGCTCTTCCTGTTATACCTTGATAATACACGATGGTCTAACCTAGCTCAATCATCATCGAAAGTCGAATCATCCGTGGCAGTATCCACCATGATAAATTTTCATAGAAGTATTCTTTGATGTTTGATTCTTTTGTTATTTTTCGTTGTGTGATGCAAGGTGTTAGCACTGATTGATTTCGCGGCTATGGCTTCCTTCGGTGACGCAGCTTCCATTAGGGTCGACTCCGCGGTCAAGGAGAAGCGCGTCGAGGACCGATTGGCGGTGCTCATTGAGGAGAACCCGCAGCTAATCCTAATAAAGTATTTTGAGGATCTGGCCAAGAAGAACCCGCCAACTAAGGAGAGCAAGGCCCAATCACGTGGGAGAGTGATGACCCGGTGCCATTGAGTCCAACGACCATCATTCCCGAGGACACTTGTTCCTCCACTGTGAAGGATGCCCCTACATGCTCTGACTCCACGATCACTAGTTTCACCGACTACACCTCAGAGTAGCCCGCCTAGATAGTTTGATATTGATTTAGTGATATGGACTGATGGGTCGTCGCTGGTGCTGGATCCTTGGGGGTGTCCGTTGCTTCACAGGCAGCGGCGAAGTGGACGTACCCCTGGTGTGAGGAATTCCAGCGCGATGTTAGCCCACACATCCATCCACAGCGGCCTGATGTTGAGTTGCAATGAAATCGCCGTCCTGTAATTCACCCACCATGTTGCCTGCTCCGGATTTGGCGATTCAGACTCCTGAATTGCCCAGAAGATGATCTCCACATCCATGAAGCCTTCATCACCGATGAAGTGTGCACGCTCTTTGAAGGTCGTGTACTGGATTATGTTGATGTGGATGTCTGCCCACTCGCCCCGATCGGGGAACCTCTCCAGCAACACCTTTTCATCTCCCTGCGATCCTTCGGCGAGTTCGCATCGATTAGGGGCGGCCAAGCCACTCCGGGTGGAGGTAACGCCATTGGCCCCGCCACCCTCGTCACCAGCACAAGCCGATGGATACAGACCCCGCGGCGGCGCCCCCCTGCCATGAGAGCTAGTGGGTGAGGTTTGCGGGTTAGGAGTGGCTCGTGGTGATGCGACTGTAGGTGGGATGGCGAGATGCGTGGGGAATTTGCCTCGTTGCCGACGCATTTCCCGAGGAGGAACTCAAGAGGAGAGAGGCATCTCGCCGATTATTTATTATTTTATCGACTTCCCTCATTGTCAGTCTTTTTCACATTTTTTTGAGGCAAAACACACGCTTTATTAATCAACAATCTAAATGTTTACCGGTACTGTCATAGGATTATATGGGAGACCCAACCAAACATGACGGCCAATACCCAAAGAAGAAGCGTGTTTTGCTAATATATGAGCTTCGAAATTAAAATTTCTACTTTCATACATAAAATGACAACTAGTAAAGGAGCTCTTCCTCTAATTGATTTCCTGAATAATTGCACTGTAGGCTCCCGTCGTTCCCTGAGAAATATCGGCTACCACCATCTGACAATCGGACGCCACACTGATGGTTGATAAATTAAGATTCGCAGCTTAAGCAAGTCTTTCCCTACATGCCAGAGCTTCAACAGTCGCCGGATCAGCAATGTTTGCTACAACAATAGCCGAGGCTCCCACATATTGTCCATTATCATCTCTACAAAAAGCAGCAGCTGCTGCTGCTGCTGCTGCTGTAGCTCCATCTCGTGAGAACACACCATCCACATTGATTTTTGAGAACCCTATTTGTGGCGCCAACCATCTTTGGGCATTACTAGTACCCAACGTGGGCAGTGGACTCTTGTTTCACGACTTGTGAAGTGTCCAGTTCTTGAATTTATGAATCAACAAAATGATGGATCTGTTCCAGTCTCTGAAAAATGCTCTCGTGAATGGCCTTCCGACGTGCTGACCAAACAGCCCAAAGTGTGATTATCATCCTGGTAAACCCCGCATGTGGTAGTGTATCATGCATGAAGAAGAGCCAATATCTTGCGTTTGGTTCCGTGCATCCGATCATATGCTCGGCGAGGCTTGAATCAGAGAGAGCCCAGGTGCAGCGTGACATACACTAGTAGAAAAAGGGTCTAATGTGCAGCTCATTAGTCCTGGTTTGAAATTAAGCCGGCACTAATGTGACCATTAGTGCCGGTTCCAACGGCTAGGCGAGCCGCTCTCAGTAGTACCGGTTCGTGGCAAACCTTTAGCACCGGTTTGTGCCACGAACCGGTACTAAATAGAGTGGCGGCAGGATGTTGTCAGACTGGGGGCCCTCCAGCACCTTTAGTACCGGTTCGTGCTACGAACTGGTACTACATGTTATCCTACATATAAACCCTTCGTCCAGCTTGCTCTGTTCTTCCCCCTTTCCCCTCTCCTCTCTGTTCTTCCCCTCTTTCCCTCGAACTCATCACACATTTTGCCGAAATTTCGTCAAGATTTGAAGACCCCCATCCATTCAAGTGATCACAAAGGTTATCAACTTTGTCCTTTCATCTCTCATTGCTAGATTAGCTCTTGCAATGCTTTATGTAGTGATTAATTTGTGGGTTTTAGTAATTTGGGGGAATTATATGTGGTAGTTTATTTGATTTATATGCAATTTGAGCTTAAAATAACTCTTAGTTTGCATATGTAGGTGTGGTTTACTTAGTGCCTTCCCGTCTCCGTCGTAACCACCATCGATCGTCCGCACCGACCCGTCGCCGGTACCACCTTATGGTGAGCCTCTTGTTCTTATCTTTTTTATATTAAAAAATCATGTTTGTGTGATTTAGATATATAGTTACTTGTATAATTATCTTACCCGTACGTTGTTTGTTATATATAGTGCCATGGTTTTGATATCCATCCCCATCGGCCCTCGTCCGTGTTATGATTCGGATGTGGTATATTCTCCTCTAAAACTATTTGTCGTTTATGACAAATTATGCCCATCAAGTTGACATAGATATTTTTATCTAGGAGGTATGTGAACCGAAAATTCCAACCAACCCTATTGTCGAGAGGTTAAATTTAGTTGAAAAAGAAGAGTATTTGAAAGAAAAATCGAAAAGAATTGAGAGGGAGAAGATGGAATTGGAGTTGCATATTTCCGATATCGTCGAGGATCACAAGATCAAGATGGAGAAAATACGGTTGAAGATTATAAAGATTAGAAATTATGCCATTGATAGTGAGGCTTGGTATCATTATGCTGTTGGCTCAATTTTTACCTTAGTTGTGATCTTGATTGCATTTGTTGTTGCATTTAACTGCTTTAGCTAGAGAGCTATTTGTATGTTGCATTTAAGTGTTGTATGAACTTTATGTATGAACTTGTATTAATTTGGTCTATTTGGTGGTGTGTAATGAAGATGAGCCGGCAATGGATGTACGATGACCGCTGCTCTCCCCAGTTGGTTGATGGCGTGCATACTTTTCTGATTGCGGCTCAGGCAAACAAGCGGGCGGATGGTTTTATGCCTTTTTCATGTGCTGGCTATAAGAATGATCACAATTACTGTGACGCCCCCGATTCAATCGTACACTAATCATACACATAAATGTTTACGATCAAGATCAGGGACTCACGGGAAGATATCACAATACAACTCTAGACACAAGTAAAAATAATACAAGCTTTATATTACAAGCCAGGGGCCTCGAGGGCTCGAATACATAAGCTCGAATACAAATGAGTCAGCGGAAGCAATAATATCTGAGTACAAACATGAGTTAAACAAGTCTGCCTTAAGAAGGCTAGCACAAAAGCAACATCGATCGAAAAGGCAAGGCCTCCTGCCTGGGAGCCTCCTAACTACTCCTGGTTGTCGGCGTCCGTCACGTGGTAGTAGGCACCCTCGGGGTAGTAGAAGTCGTCGGCGGTGTCGTCTGGCTCCTGGACTCCACCATCTGGTTTCCACATCCGCGAAGAATGGAAAGAGGTGGAAAAAGGGGAGGAAAGCAACCGTGAGTACTTATCCAAAGTACTCGCAAGCAAGGATCTACACTACATATGCATCGGTATCAATGAAAAGGGTTGTATCTGTGGACTGAACTGCAGAATGCTAGAAGAGAAGGGTAAAAACCTAGCCTATCAAAGAGTAGCATCTTCAAGCAGCTCCAAGTATCATGCAGCATCAGAAGAGATAAGAGTAGCATAAAGTAAAGTTGTAGTAGTGTTATCAACCTCGGCCATAGATCTTTTCACGACTCCCTGCGAGAAAGCAATCCCAGAGCCATAATATCCATTTCTCATCACAAGTATCCAGTTCTAGTTGTATCATCAGGATGGGCTTAACTAATATATATATACCTGGCCGGACTCGGTTCGGTCACCGGAGCAGTCAGCACGGTTACCGGAGCAGTCAGCACGGCCATCATGAACATAGCCCTCTTCTTGTACCGGCATTAATGGGCCGGAGCCATCATGAACATAGCCCTCTTCTTCACCCAGTCCTTCCTCACCAACGACGTCGGTGAAAAATGACGCAACGACATCAGTTCCTTCTGCGATCATCTCCCCCAACATCGCTTCTGTTGCTTCGTCTCGGTAGTGCTCCATAGTTTCTGCAAATATTTACAACATGTCAATTATTATTCAAAC